>NC_138730.1:33208532-33771282 GCF_965113295.1 Leuciscus leuciscus
GCCTATAAGATCTGTAAGACCTAGAACTGAATTATTGTGCTAGAACTGAATTTTAAATACGCTAGAGGAGTTAGGGGTTATCTCGAGTCCTATTGAGACTGTGATGTTCTTCTGTCACGCGTGCCGTGAATGTAGAATTGAAGCGCTGGATTTCAGTGCTAACTGTATCAGTGCATCTGTGGATCAAGGCATGCATTTAATGAGCGAATTATCCCTGCAAACATTTCCTAATAGCCGCATTCATACATTCTCCACCCATTTCTTAAGCAATTAGGCCATTTTAAAGATAGTCTTATCGATCTGAGAATATTTGCTTTCTTTTATTTGATAAAAGGCAATTAGCTTATCAGTGCAAAGCAAGCCACCATATGACAATCTGATAGATGGATACCCCACAAAACACAATGCGGCCATCACGTCTTCACTGTCAGTGACAGGAGTTCTATTACAGCTACAAAAACATCCGCATCAATCATTGCCTCTGCACCTTTTAAAACAATAGGCATGGGACTCACTGGAAATGGCAAATCAGTAATTGCAGCCTCATTGTCAGACGGGGACAAAACAGGGTCTCATTCGAAAACTCCCACCTCACTGTTTTTCGAGGTGATAAAGTCAGTCCAAAACACCGGCATAACTAATAATGCATAATCACGGCAATTAGAGACAACCGCGAAGTGAAAGGCTGAGAATACAGGCCTACTCCCTCTAGAATAACTCTCTGTGAAGGTGAGATGTCTAGTGGTTGTCTTGATGATGGCGCTCCACTATAGAGTTGTTCACGTCCCGTTCCGTATTCGCCGAACGTCTGGGTAGCTTTGTGAATGTGTGATTTAAAGGAGTTAATTGATAAAGAGACTGAAGGAGGCTAATGAAAAGCACTTTGATGGCTCTCATTCGGAATGCTCCGTTACTCTGCTGTAACCTCAGGCCTCTCTGCAGTAGCAATTATCAAAAGCATGTAACCCGGTGAGAGCCATCTGCAGCCTCTAGGAGAGTAATCTTCATGAAATAGATTCGATTTTCTCCAAATAAAAGCCACAACATTGTCCAAAAAGTGTGAACTTTCAAAAGCTTTCATTGTTTTGGAGGGTGATTTCAACATAACATCCAAGTGAAGACTAAGCGTTATCCAACATCGTACTACAACGGGCTGGACTGATCCCAGAAGCAAGATGCTCGACCAACTAAAAAGGGAGGTGCAGGCAAAAATATAAATAGCATCACTAAAACATGATTTATCTCTGACCATATGTGTTAATGTGTTCTATAACTTAAAATAACTCCCCAAAATATTAATGAACGTTCTTTAAAGTGCCCCTATTATGCTATTTTAAAGGTTCCAAATTTATGGAGGGCTCCTATTTAATCGGTTTGCATGCATCCAAGGTCAAAAAAACACTTTCATTTTCTCATAATATAAATTGCACATCACCTCATTTATCAAAAACTCAGAAAACGGTAACTCTAACCCCTCCTTTCCACGAGCATACTCTGCTCTGATTGGTCAGATGGCCCAGTCTTTTGTGATTGGTCTACTGCTTACACCGTGTGTCGGAAACAAAATACCTATTACCACATCTGAATTTCAGCTCTGGAGGCATCCTCAGAACTTGATACACAGTGATAGTGACAATGGCTTCGAACACGAACCAAACTTTTCCAGGCCTCAACTACAACTATAGGGCAGGTCAAAGTAGACGTCACGCGGGCAGCCAATGAAGACCATAGGCTGGCATTATGCATTTGCTACATTGTTACATAGGTATGTAACAGGAAGTGAGACTGGAATTGCTGACGACTCGTTGCAGCAGTTCAGAATAAAAAAAAAAGAAAAGAAAGAGACAATAACTTTATTTGTTGTGCACTTCGATCTTTAAAACTTTCTAGAACTTCAGACCTGCATTCACAAACAGCTATTTTACACACTGCATGAAAGGTAATATTCACTAAAAGCATAATAGGGGCACTTTAAAATGCTGAGCTTTAGGATTATGGCATATGTTCACAACTCCCCAAATGTTTTTTTTTTACATAAAGTCATTCACAGGTGCAAAGAATAGCAGATGACACTGCATAAATTACAATTGATGACACTTTATATGCAGTACTGTGCAAAAGTCTTAGGCATGTTAATATCATGCATATAAGATGCTTGAAGAAACCTTCCTGCAAAGCTACCTGAAAAACTATGCGCAAGTGTACCTGGACAAAAGCCGTTTTAAACGCAAAGGGTCGTTACACCATATATTGATTTGAATTAGTTAATAGAAGATGCATGCCTAAGACTTTTGCACAGTACTGTACATTTTGATCAGTTCCAAGGAAAAATGTTTGAACTGTTCTGATTGGACAATCTGCGTTCCAAAATTGCTAAAAGTTAGTGAAACAGCACTGGGACTTACTTTTCACTTTTTGT
The DNA here is from genome assembly GCF_965113295.1 of Leuciscus leuciscus. Lineage (NCBI taxonomy): Eukaryota > Metazoa > Chordata > Actinopteri > Cypriniformes > Leuciscidae > Leuciscus > Leuciscus leuciscus. Next base: position 33,210,952 of record NC_138730.1, read on the forward strand.
TTCACCTGTGTTCTTTACATTTTAGACCAGAGTATGTGAGTGGTGAGAACTAGAGCGTCTGTTTTTCTCTCACAGTTAGATATGAATCAGCAAATGAGGAACAAACAACCTGAAGTGGAGTCATTTCAGAACACTTGCCTGGAAAAGATGCTATTTCAGTTTGCATGTTGCTTGGTGCCATGGAAGAATGATGGCTTGTCTTCTTTTAGAATTTTTATTTATTTTTTGTGGTGGAGAAAACAAATGTACATTCTAACTGGCCAATTTGTTTTTTGTCTGAAGTTCCTGAAGAAATGCTGTGTAAAAGCAAAAGCAAGAGAGCTGATATTCAGTGCTGTGATTTTGTTGAACCTTCACATTGGACAGATCACCATTCACCACAATGCAATCATTTATGTTTTACTTTTTTATTTTAAAAGGCCCTGATCAGAAGACAAATTCCAATTCCTTTTTTAGCTAACATGTTGTTTTTGGTGGTTTCTCAGGCAGCATGCGCCTCTTGCACAAACATGGGCCGCCGTTTTTATCTAGATATTATATTGATGTTTAAAACTTAACAAAAGTCTTGTTTTTTTTCTCATCCTTTGTGTTTTCACTTCATCATGATGATAGAAGATTTCAGACTGTTGTGAAACCTGGCTGAAGAATTGATTTACAGAGGAGTCGATTCTCGTGTGGGTGTCTCATCCTCCCCACCGTCTCTTACTCTTTTTCTCCTTTCTTTTCTCTTGCCGCCTTTCTTTCTATCTTTATTCTTTCTCATTGACGTTCTCACTCCTGTTCTTACAGTACCGCATGACAGGTACTGATGAGCTTTCTGCTCTAACTAAGACCTGCTTGTGGATATAGTCAATAATCATACTTCTTATTCATTCCTTATGTTCAACTTCATTATAGGCTTACAAAAACAATCAATCAAAATGGAGAAACTTCATTAAGCACTGCACTGAGCAACAAACTCTTTGAATGTTTTTTCCAAGAGAGAAAGATATATAAAAATAAATAAATCAAATATATATTTCTGACAAGAGATTTCATAAAAAGAATATTATCTGATTAGGCCTTAATTAAATGTACTATCTTTTTAAAACAGATTTCATAGGAAAATCATTTAGAATTTAATTCAGCTTTTTATATATTTGAAAATAAATAAATAAATATTTTTGGATAAAAACAGCTGCTAAATGAATAAAATCAACACACACTTATCCATTATTATCCACATAATTATTTTATTGAACAAATGTTTAAACAATCTAAGTCAGTTCAAAGAGCATAATATGTAAGTGTGTTTTCATTTTCTCATGAGGATGTCACAATAGCCACTTATTTACATTAATAAGAAACAGATTTACCAAGAGATAGCGAGCTGCCAGCTAGCATGAAATGTGCCACAATTCATGTAAGCAGTTGGTTAATGTGAAATCAAATATCGCAGCGCATGGCTGTCAGGAAGTCGCTGTGAAAGTAATTGATGATTATTGTTTTTTGACGTTAATCAAATCGGCAGATTTGAAAATTCAGCCAGCCGCTGTTTACGAGTTCACAGGGAAGGCATCAGCAGGGGTTTACTTGATTTAGAGCACATACGGTTGAGCAATGCTAAGTTGCCATCATAGCTAATCAAAGCCGATTTTGGAAGCTGTCGAATGTGTGCGTACACTGTTTTATGTGTCTTTTTTTCAGCTACAGAGCGTCAGGTGACCTTACCGAACTATGAGTCATGTTATTACCATATCTCCATCATCTCTCTGTCCAACTAGTCTAACGCTTGTTTCAGTTTCAATCTATTGTTGATGCCTCACAGTTTTAATTCGCCTGCTCTCCAAGTCTGATTGAAACAGGGTGTTTCTGTTTCTCTGAACAAGGTATGTTCAATCACGTTTGTCCTCGCCAGGGTCAAAACAAAGATGATAGTGAAGTATAGAGAAGAGTAGAGATGAAAGCTGCATGCCAAAGCTCTCTGGCAACACATGGATGAAAAACATGAAACAGTCGTGACACAAAATGAAAAAAAAATATATATATATATATATATATATATATATATAAACAGACAAAAAGGATTCAATTCAACATTTATTTATTTTATTTTGTTTATTTTTTAATCATAGTATTCTTATCTGGACTCCTAATAAAACTCCTACACAGAGGTTCCTTTGTTTGTCATAAGCCGAAGCAGAATTGTGGGTCTGTGCTCACAGGAGGGGAAAAAAGATTACAGTTTTGATTCCCCAGTCTATAATTGATCTGTGTATTCAATAAAGAGAGAGGTTTATTACTATCCATAAAATGAGTTTTTCCACCAGCTTCAATAAACAAGCCAATAAGAATTTTCTTGGAAATATGATGCACTGTTCTTGTACAGCACAAATTCATGTCCTCATTTCTTTCTATAGTGTTGCTGCTGCCTTTCTCATTGCTTTGTAAATTTGATGAAGAATCTTGTAAGTTCTTTACAAATTGAATAAGAGAAAAAAATTTGAGTCATGCTGATCAGGACATATATTTTTGCAATTATATATAGGCTAATATTTTAACAAGCACTGGGAATGTTGTAAATCTGTGAGAGGTTAAAAAGCGACATTACGGCTCTTGTCTTCTTGCCAATCTAAAACAACATTATAAAAAAATCTGCGGATCCATTTTTCATGACAGCACAAACAAATTCAAAAGACTTGGCCTCTTTCTTAACTGGAGCATCATAATGCCTGCAGTGGTTTAATTACTTTCTTATTGCTGCAACACATAGAGCTAATGAATCCGAGCAGTTTAATTTTCGTCATTTTACAATGTTCTACAAATATTAAACGCTAGACTGGTGAGGGATATGTAATGAGCACCACTCCATATTCTGGGACTGCTCTCTCCAATATACAGTGTATCTGCATACTCAATCTTCTTGATATTAAACATAATTTGGGAAACAACAGAACCCCAGAAAGTTATTAAGAGGATATTTGTATTTGTTTATTTGCTGCTCATGTCCCATCCGCAACCCTTGAGGTTTGATTTTTTGTAATTCTGTAATCAGACATCAAGAAAATGTATACCAGCCTACACAAGTGCAGCCTCCAGGTAGTTATACTTTCATGGGATTACAAAGTCAGCGCAGTCAAACAAGAATATCTGTCATGTACGCAGTCTAGCCTTGATATATTTCTCGCCGGATTCCTCACAATTCTTGACTCTTCGGGGAATGTCAAACAGCTTGCACAATTAAAATAAATGAAGGGGAGCAAATCAAATGCATCTAGGAATCGATGTCAATGCATACAGTAGAAAAGGAAGTGCTGTGGAGACTGATTTTGTTAGTACTGCAAAATCGCTTGTTATACTTTGCCCACATGAATGCACAGCTACATACTCAAGAATATGAATCAAAATGATTTTTGCTGCTATTTTAAACAGACGCCTTCAGTGATGCCCTTGCATCGTGCTAATGAATTGTGTTCATGCAGCTGGAGGTCACACATTTTAGAAGCAATTGCGAACCACATAGAAGGTGTTGACAACGATCGTTTCGAAGCGTGTAAAATTCCCACTTACACTTTCCCAACTTAGTCGGCCCGCCGATGTGTTTTACTTTCTTCGCAGCAGTAGCAAAACTCCTTTCTATAATGAGAACAGAGATGTGATTTGACAGAAACAATTGTATTCACACAGCTCCGTCAAAGCACTATTTCAACTGAATGCCAAAACAATGAAGTGTTTAAGTGCAGTGACCAAGCATGTACTTCTATTGCGATCATGAACCAGCTTTTATCTCCTCCTCGGTAAATCCCTGCCTACGGGCACTGAAGGATTTGGCTTCTGCCTCTTCTGTAATGAGCTCTGTGTCTGTACATACAAAACAGGCCTTTTCCTCAACACTGGAGCTGTGGCTCGCGCTCTTTTCACTGTCTCTCACAGTTTGATCTGTTTCAAATGAATGCTTATTTAAAAGTGAGTATTTTGGAGAACGCTTTGTCTAATACCTCATGAATGCTCTGACGTCCTGCAGTGCAATACAACATCGACCATTGTCAAGCATTAATTAACAGTGATGACTCATAGCCCACATTATTATGTCAAAAAGTAGTACAATATAATTGTGTCAGAAAATAGTTAAAAGCCCCGTTTCTCTAAGCTGCAGTCATGGTGTAAATCTCTTCCCACTAAGCGACTGCCAGCTTTCAGGATACATTTCCATTATAATTATGTCATATTAATTTACATTATACGTAATTAAATATGGAACTGAATTATGCCTGGTATTTACTTCACCACCTGTATGATACTGCAAATGAATAATGTCCTAGATTTAATGAACCAAGGTAAACAAGTTCTTTCATCTTTGAAAGGATGCATGCAGATGCTTTATTAGTCAAAATCAAATACATTTTCTTTTCAAAGCCCATGGGCATCAGTAGATGTCTTTAAAGCACACTCAAAAACAACATAAGAAGACCTCCATTTATGATTACGCTATGACTCTGCAAAATGAGCTATTACAGCTTGTAATAAATGGAAGATATAATTCACCATTGATGAGCATTGTGAAGAATTACAGCGGAATCAAAACTATTAAAATAATTAAACACTCCAAGACTGTTATTGCATGCTGAGCTTCATTAAAATAGTTTAATTATTTTAAATGCATAAACGCTCAGATAGTAAGGAGATAAATATGGAAGTTGCACACACACAAAAAATGCTTCCTGTTTGTTCTCATTCCCTGGAGGACGTGATACCAAGTTTTTTTTTGCTTTAAATACAGCGGTCCTAATTACTTTGACACAGAATATGAAAAATGCAGAGAAATGGTTTTATGTCCTCCATTTTCCCAGCTCAATTCAAAAAAGAGAAGCTCATGAATTACTAATGGCAGAAGTGCAGAGATGCAATTGAAACATATGCAATCATGAGGAACTTCACGCTCCTGTAAGGTTAAGTCTCGCACTTAACAGCAAGATGATAATGACGATGGATAACATTAATGAGAGCCTATTGATTGAACAGGCTAGGTGAGGGATGTCTTCCACTTTTGCGTCCCTAACAAATGGCTAGTTAGCGTTATTTATAGTCACCATCGATTTTGAGTTTGAAGCATTTCTTTGTTTTTGTAGCGTACACTGTAGCTGTAAGTGTGTTTGAAAGATCAGGGCTGGAGTAGGATTACTGTCAAGCGACGTCCCTGGAGTCGAGTCTAAACAGAAGCGGCACAGCTGTACACACACAGAAACGCACTCCGCCCCGACACAGCAAGAGATAGCAGGGTGGATATATATATATATATATACACACACTTTTTTCAGATTGTGTGCAGTTGAGCTGAATTTCAGGCAGAGTTGGTTTGTAAATTTCTGGGTTTATCTATTTAATGCTCTGATACGGGAAATGTTTTATGTAATACATGCAGTTCCAAAGTGATTCATAAATGGTTTGTAGAATTTATAGCAGATTTGTTTGTTATCGTTCTGCATATGCTGCAGCCATGAGGAGCTTAGAGCTCCACACACTTTGCCTGCAAAAAAAATGTAATAAATAAATAAAAGTACTTAAGAGAGAGCTAGTGATAGTGAATATGGAAGGAAATGCTGATGTAGAAAGTGCATGAACGAGGCATACTTTCAGCCTACCATTAGCATGCATTAACATCTGTTATCAGCTTTTTTTTCTTTTTTTCTGCCACTTTGGCCGGATTTGGTCACCCACATTTCAGCCTTCTACATGAACTGGCTATTTATCCAACAACATCACTTGTTTTAAACATCAGGTTGGAAACTGAGAACCGGGTCTTGTTCCATTAAAAAAACAATACATTCATCCAATCATTCTCCAAAGCGCTTTATCCTCTGCAGGGTCGCAGGGATGCTGGAGCCTATCTCAGCGTCTCGGGACACCATGGACGGATGGCCAATCCCATCACAGAAAAACAATACAATGAACCGAATCATTTTCATGACATTCAGATCTGTAAACACATTCTTTCAATGCAGATGGAAATTGTACAAAAATATTCTGATAGTGTTCCAGGCGGTAATATTTAAAGGCCCCCTGAAATAAAAATGTAAGTTTTTTAGTTTTTAGTTTGAATATGTTAGCCCTAAGGTTATGAATAAGCTGATATGTTCCAAAACAATGACAGAATTCGCATTTAGGAGATAGAAGCATTCAAAACTTACAGTCTCTCTCTTCCGCTAAAATGGATTACGGATTTTTATGACATCACCGCGGACTTCAGCTTCTCATCACATCTTCTGTCCAATCAAATGCTCTCTAGAATCTAAAGCGTCCCGCCCCCTATGCTATAAATACCACCTGGGCAAAGCGACCATTGACACATCACAGACAAATTGGGTTGGAGATGTGTGTTCAGTTATACTCAAACACTCAAGTTTTATTCGGTTTTCTAACTGTACGTTGGTTAAGAATGAAATGGCAAGAATTTATTCACACCTCTATTGAATCCAGTGTCATCAGCGCTTGGATTGTCAAGTACGACTTGCAGTCTGTGAGGTAAACTACACGCTATTGGCTATTTGAAAAGGGGGAGGAGCCATTTAATATGTCCCGCCTTAGCTTCCTGTTTCAGTGGGAATTACGTCAACGCATCATACAAAGCTGCGCGTTCCAAGGCACTTCAGTGGGCCTTTAACGTGAGGTTAACACATCAGTCCGATTCTTGAGTGAATGACTCTTATGAGCCAATTTTTTTTGTTTGACTGGTGGAGTCCAATTCCTGAGGCAATGACTCTTATGAGCAGGTTATTTTGAATCAATCACACGAATCGCAACTAGTTCTGCCATGTCTAACTCCATGTACTAAGCAGTGTTACTGTCAACTAAAACTAAAAAATTTATTTTTATTTTTTGTCATTCAAATAAAGCAAAAATGTAAATATTATATGATTTATAATATTATATAGATAATATACATTTATAATTTTCGTTTAAGTTGAAGTACTAAAATTACAGACACTAAAATTGAAATGAAAATAAATTAAATCTAAATGTAAATATTAAAAAAACTGATAAAAATGACAAAAGCACAAAGTAATTGAAACTAATCTTAAAATGAAAAGTGAAATGATAAAAATAAAAGCTCATTTTAAATATTAATAATAGTATATAAATAATAAAAAATAGCTAAGATCGGACACTGTGTTAAAGTATGTTGTACTTGAGGCTTAAAGACATAAATCAGTGGTATTTTAGAAAAAAAAAAAAAGGAATGAAGGAAATTTATATGAACATATTTTTTTTTGTTCTTTGTTGGTTTACATATATTATTGATTCCAGCAATTGCCAACAAAATCGCATTTCTGTTTTCCAAATATTTCTTACTAAAAAAAAAAAAAAAAATGTTAATAGAATATGTTAAGGAATCTGAATCATTAAGAGAAATCAAAATCAAACTAAAATTATTAAATGACTTGCCATTCGCCTAAACATAGAAACAGGCTATTCCTTTGACAAATATAAGAAACTGCAGGCATGGAAGTCTCATGGCTGAATGTGTGATGGAGAATAAGTGGAGGAGTCGGGAATGTACACAGCTTTTCTGTTGCATTTGTTTTGCCAGCACAAACACAGCTTCTCACCGTTAATTTCAGTGAGGGCTTCTTCAATAACTACTCCTTGGAGCAATTCCATGTCATCAAAGAGCACATCATCTGTTATTGTAATGAGTCTTGACTCTAACTCTGCTCTGAATCATTAGTGAATGGATCAACCGCTCGCATCAATGTGTTCGAGCCCCAGTGGGAATGTGAGCGTGATGAGGGCCCATCCAGTGCACTGTGATTGATCATTATTTTAATCACTGCAGGCAGACGGTCACGAGGACGACGTCAACCCACATCATTACGGAAGAGGAAAACAATACATGAAATACAGGTGCTAGGCATTATTTCAAATTAGCGTCTTTGTAGATACTCGGTCACAGTTAAGGGCTTCCCGCACCTTCCTGTAAGCACCACACTTGACGCTCCGGTCCTCCAACCTTGAATACATTCACAGCCAGTGACCACACACAAAGATGAGTCTGCTCTCTGCCCGCTCTGTGCCAAGGTCGTCTGGGTAGTATCTTAGTTTGCTTACTGGCACGTTTTGAAGGATTGCTTGCTAGAAATTCTGGCTAGGAATATAAAACTAGAACATTTTAACATGTGATGTCATAGGCAGCCGGTTTAATGGTTTTATTTCAAATAAAACACATTTAAAAAAAAACATATTTTAGCTCTGCCATTAACCTGTGTTTCTGCAACATGAATAGCAGCTCTCAAGCTGCTATTTTGTGGGTTTCTCTGTCTTTTATGATGCCTGCAAGCACAAACAACACAGCTTGAGTAATCAAGTCAAAGGCTTTGAGATGAACTCTTCAAAAACATACTCCCACTTCTGTGTAGGAAAAAAGGTCACATTCGATCGCATTTCTGAATGTGTGCAGCCCAGTACAAGAGAATGTGCTGGGAAGTCTAAAACATTAAAAGCTGGATCACTTTCTCTGTCTCTGTGGTTGAAGTGGCAGAACACAATATACACCCCACATTCAGAGGTATTTTTTACAGATTACCACAGATAGCCTCCGTTTTTTCCACAATGCACCTGCATTGGTGACAGGATCTCAAGATAGTCCGGCAGCAGATAGCACAGAGACAATCTAAAAAATCAAGTGGACACTTTAGAGAGATTGTATCTAGAGAAAGCTATTGTTTCTCACTTATCAGATATTGGAAGAGTCTGGATTGCTCTCAGGTTCACAGGTGTCTATGAGGTTCTTATACAGAAAACTCATTTTGTTGATTTGATAAGATGAACTGCATTGACAACATTTATTCATTGTGTACAGAGAGATCTTACATACAATCTTACATCTATCTATCTATCTATCTATCATCTTTTGGCCTTTCATAGGGATATGGGTAAAATAGGATACATCAACACATACTGTACATATGTATGTATGGACAGAATTCTGGGGGGAAAATAATTTTTACGGCATCTAAAAAAATAGTAAGTAGCATAACTGCTTTCAACATTGCTAATGGTAAGAAGAAACGTTTCTTGAGCACATAATCTGCATATAAGAATGATTTCTGAAGGATCAATGAAGACTGGAGTAATTTTTGATTTGTAATAAATGTGCTAAGTTATCACAAATCTGTTTCTGCTTTCTCGTATGGAATATGGAGTGCAAATTTATGTAAAAATGTGAAAACATTTTTGCATAATGTTGCATCATTAATTTTTGTTACACATAGACAGACAGACAAACAGATAGATAGATAGATAGATAGATAGATAGATAGATAGATAGATAGATAGATAGATAGATAGATAGATAGATAGATAGATAGATAGATAGATAGATAGATAGATAGATGATGGATTCATTGTTAATAAATAATTCGATATCAAATAATAAATGAAGAGGCTCTGTTGCAATAGGAAATGGATGAATGAGTTGTATGTCTGTTGTTGGAGGCTACTTTGCTTTTCTGTATAATGGATTTATTATTTGTGCTGGTGGATAAACGAAGGCTTTGGGTTGCCAAGCAACAGCGGTCATGTGATAAATAAACGGTGCTTCCGTCTGTAAAGGATCAGATTATTCTCCCTCAGTGTATTGTCGAAGGGGAAGAATAACTAGGGATGAGCTATAGGGCAGAAGTTGGAAAGATAATGCATTTACAAAAGTCTTTTAACTTCATGTAAATTGACACAATGTGCAACTGGATTCTGTTGGCAATTTAACTGCCTTGCATTACAGTCAATGACCAAATTTAAGATGCTTAATTAATAACTCAAGTGTCATAACTGAACTCGCAAGCACAGAGGACTTTATCACCATACCAAGCCAAATGGATTGGCTCAATTATCTGAATGGGGAACAGGGACCATAAAGCAGACAGCTTTAAATGAAAGCTGTGAGTCTGTTTCTGAATAATTCAATAGGAATTTCTCTTGAATTATCAATAATAGCACACCACCGATACGCCTTTCTGAGGTCATTACAATGCGCTGGGTGAAACTTGGGTAATATGCTATAGCTTTGTGCATGTCTTTTGTTTTTCCTCTAATATTCCATGTCTCGTGAGGCAATATTTTGTACAATTAAGAAGAGTAATTAGTTTTCACCAACACAGAGAACTGAATCATTTTCAGTGGAATATTATTAATCATAATTCCAGTCCTGACCCAGCCTCTGAGCTGTGAAATTGTATTTCTACTTTACCAAACAACAATAATGGATAGGAGAAAAAAAGAGAAGAGAAAGAGTAAATTGTACAGCATGGTCCAAATCAACGGATAATAATTACAGCACCGAGCAGACATTGTGTCTGCAAAGGCTGTACTCAGCCGAAGTCATTTTCAATTAATCTAGATGAAAGCCATTGTGTGAAGCAACTCATGGAATTCTCTGAACTTCACAATGCTTAATAGCACACTCTCTCTGACACTCGGCTGTGCTGAAACTTTGGAACAGAATTGCATTTATTAAGCCAAATGATATGAGATGTTCACACACGCTCACTATCTCTCTCTCTTTCTCTCACTAATCTGTTTGAGTGTTGAAATGAAATCGAAAAATATAAATACTGAAATAAGGACTGCAGTCAAACTCACGCTGAATACCTAAGGGAAATTCTACTGGATTCTGGGGGTTCAAATGTTTCAGTGCAAGAGATGATGCAATCACTGTGGTGGTGGCCATGATGATGAAATAGGCATAAACAATATACCAAACAGACATATCAAGTACAGTCTTGATGGATCTTTCTCTGCATTGCAGTAGTGAAAAAAAAAAAAAAAGTTTCTTTCCTAGCACCAGTATGTTCCTTTTTGCTCTGGCGGCAGAATGCTTTATTGCACATATTCAGTCATATTTCAGATGCCAGAGATATGATTAAAGAAATGTTCTATAAACTCTCCTATTGGTCTAAGAAATAAGGATGCACAATTTTTAATTAAATTAAATTAAATTTTGGTTGACTGAGTTCACCTACAGCATTTAAAAAGCATGTTCTTGTTTCATTTTTTTTTATTTATTTAGACAAAATAGTATAGAATTGTAATATCAGCCAATTATCAGATTTTACATTTACATTTAGTCATTTAGCAGACGCCTTTATCCAAAGCGACTTACAAATTAGGACTAAATTAAGCGAGTCATCGTGAAGAGGCAAAAACAACGCAAGAAGTGCTCAAAAATAAAGTTCAGGCATTGCTCAGAGTAGCATAAGCCAGACAAGGGAGGATTAAAGGAACAGGAATGTTTTTTTTTTTTTTTTTTTTTTTTTTGTTGTTGTTGTTTTTATGAGGTTAAGTGCTCACAGAAGAGATATCAGCCATAATATGAAAAAAACAGACATATTTGCTCTGCAAATACTCACAACACACATACGATCAAGATGTTAAAATAAACAAAAAATTCACCTTTTAGGTCATCGACAACACCACTGATGAGTCGACATTGATCAATATGCGGTCCCAGCCAGGTTCGTCACTTGTTGGGTTCCCCTTGCAACATTTCTGTGCTATTTATAGCGTGTTTCTGTATTGGTTGGTTGCATTGTGAGCATTTGCAACACGTGTTGTCAAACTGGTGAAGATGTTTTCGTAATTTGCATGTTTTGTTTTTTTCGTATTTGCATATGTTTTCTTTGCAGCAGTTGAGCTTTGTGCCATTTTGCAGCGCGTTTCTGTATTTGGTTGCGTTGTAAGTATTTGCAGCACATGTGTCAAACTGATAAAGATGCTTTCTTAATTTGCTTTTTCTATTTGCATGTGCTTTCTTTAGTTTCAGCACGATGAGTGAGTAAACGATGACAGAATTTTCGTTTTTGGGTGAACTATCCCTTTAACTGGAACCTCAGTGTGTTGAGAGAGGAAGAGGGATGCAGAGGAGTAACCCAGAGAGCTCAGACCAAACCCAATAAGAAGAATAAAAACTGGCCTTTGGCAGGAACAGATTGCAGCTGTCTGTCTAACAATGGGCCACAGAGGTCTGTAGCGACAGCACATCTAAGCTCAGGTTGAGGTATAGCTGTTGGGTTAGCTCCCCTTAGCAAACAACCACAGCTGTTACTCTAGTGATTTGAGGCAAGCTTAGAGTTTGAATACAGGGAGCTCAAAATGACACTGTGTGCTAAAGGTCCAACCAAACCTCATTTACTTTTCCCTCTCTTTTTTTGTGATCAATAAATCCTATTAATGGTTTATTTGGTGCAAACTAAGGAGGTCTTTAATACCTAAAGAGCTATATGTTAGCATTTCCATTTATCTTACAAGCAGTTAGGCCTACTTGGCTGGTGATATAATATGTTATAGTGTACAAAATAAATGAATAAAATAGTATAAATAATTAATTGGGCACTACTAAAATATCTATTATAATAAATTCTTGTATGTTTAGATTTGGCCTAAAACATAAATGGCCATTAATGGAGAAAGATGAAGTTACGACATCTACCAGCAAGGGTCAACAGAGCCATGCTAACCAGCCACAAATCAACAGTGATTCACAGAGACAAAGTAAACATGCATCATCTATTCTCATGAGCTCAACTTTATGCAAACGAGCAGCGACAGGACAGGGCAACGACCAATGGGAATGCAGACAGTACCGCGGCATTAGGAACGCCCAAAACCAACAGCTCGGCGACCTCCAACATTTTAATCACTGTCAGTGTGAACGCCCCCTTAAGTTCCTTGAAAAACAAAAACACATTAGTATTAGCATAATATAAAGACACATCTGAACATGCTATGTTCCTTTCTGCCTCCGTTGCTGCATTGTCTGCAAAACTGCCCTGTTGTACTTGTTGGGTTTGTCGAGTTTTTGGCTGCATTTTAAGCATTTCAGTGGTTTCGAGGTAATCTGCGTTGACACTGCAGTGATTTAAAGCTTATTTGCAGAAGATTTCAACAGATTTCCTGGCACTGTAAAACATCCATAATTCAGTGAACTCTTCCCTCTTGGTCTCATGGGATACAAAACCTGGCTAGTGGCCTTGTGGAGAGAGAGGGAGATTGAGAGAACAGTTTGCTTTGCAGCAACTGATGCTAGCTGATAGCGTGCAGTGGAGAGTTCAGATATGGCTGCTGAAATGTGCTTTGGAAATGTGCCTCATTAACATCAAAGGTTAATTCCCTTAAAACAACACGCTCTCCCTGTGTTGTTTTCAGGGAAATGCAAATTCGCACTCTCTATCTCTGCAAAGCCATGAAATCCGTTAACCAGGTACGGCGCTTTGAAACACGACCGATCTACAACTATAATCTCTTTTAATCTGTACGGAACAGATTATGTATCCAGCACATGAACAAATACCACTGAATGATTGATCTCATCGTTTTCATCTACGATGTGCTTGTGCACAGGACTCCCTTTCATGTTTGCTCATCCTCTTCATTTCCTTAGGGCTGTCCCATTCCGAATCAGAGCCCGCAATCGATAACTACCATGAAACCTTCAAAATTCCGTCCCTCAAATTTATTGAAGTTCCGATTAATTTAGGACTTACATAAAGGTTACGTAAAGTGATGAATAATGAATGGTGCATAACACCACACTGTCATTAAAAACTTCATATTTTATTAAGGACGGGGAGAGAAGCTCTGCAGATACAATTCATGTACCTCTCTAATTATCCTTGCAAATGACTTCGGGGACTGGGCCTAAATAAGAGACTGCAGAAGACAGCACCACTGCCTATCATACAGCCGCCACTGTCATTTTCTCTTTCATGTGCGCTAGCCAAGGTCAGACCCACGTTTGATGGTGTGTACGTTTAACCAGGGCAAACTTAACAGTAAAAAAGTGCTTATCACTTCAAGGCCTCTCTTTGTAATTGATCTGAACGCAATTTCGATCACACAAGAAAAAAGAAAAAAACATTGCATATCATTCATCTGGTCTAAGTGAATTCCCAGAATCCTCCACGCTGAAATCAAAGAGATTGTGCTTAGTCACGGACCATTTTTTCCTCCACATTCACGGGTGAGCGAATGAATGCGGTGTTGGGTACAGCGCTTCCTCTGCGAGCGAAGCACTTCAAAAAGAATTTGAATATCACTGTTGTGACATGCGTGTGAGCACCTTATTGAAGCGAAATCGATTTGGCCATCTGAGCCCTCCTCCTCCTCCTCCGTCTTCAAGAGTCTAGACAAAGTAGAAGCCCTTCGTATTACGACGGGGGCCTGTGTTGCAGAAGATGGGCTATAGAACACGTGGGTCGCAAAAGATGAGCCATCATTTTAATGTGACATCTGTGCATCCATTCCATGTCAGGGATGAGCAGGCGCAAATTCCCAGGTAGACAAACGCTTCCGCCGTGGCTCCATTTCAATGACAGCGATGATATCTGAGAGGATAATGGCGAGTGTCAGACTGGGAAATAGACTGGAATAATTGATACTGTGAGGGTGTTATTCCAGCAGTCAGAGTTAAGAGACGATTGGCAGCGAGCCTAAGAGCGGAGAAGACTCCCTGAAGCCGCTGGGCTCTCTGAAACTAACCGTTCTGGAATTGAGACTAGTGATGTGAACAATAACCTGCCCTCCTCTGAGGAAATGAAAAAGCCTCATAATGGAGACCGCCAAACTCTGCCTGCGTTACAACTGAGGAAATCATTAAGCTTTTATTGGAGCATTATGACAAGCTTGTGCATTTTTTATTTAATTTTTTTGCCACTGTACAAAATTTCCTTTCACTACGGTACTAATGAGTGTATGGTGAATCTTCTCACTCTCATTATGAAGTCTGCAAACTCATCCCTTGACACCAACAAACCGTCATCCACATTCTGAAGGCATCGAGCAAACTACTTTACGGTGTCACTCCTGCTCACTCCACTGAATTTAACCTAGACTTGCAAAAATAAATTACATGAGCAGATTTACTGGCATTAAACTGGATATTTAGAGAATTGGTGTTTTAATCCATAATTCCACTATAGTATGTAATGTAATATAGTACTATAATTCACTTAAAAAAAAGACTTTAATCCTTGGAATTTCAAGGTTGGATTTTTTTTTTTTTTTTTATGAATTACAAAAGGAAGATCATAGAGTTATTATCATTAAATGGAAGCTGCAATCGTCGTATATTATATTGTATAAGTTGCAATTCTTCCCTATTGTGATGTATATCCGACTGAAACGCAAATGAGAAAAAAAATCTAGGCCTGGATTTTATCCATTGGGAATTGATTAGATCGTTGTATTGTTGTCATTTGCTAATTGCACAGAGTGACAGATTGATGGAGGGAAGAGATTATTTTCCTGCCCTGTCCCGCCTATTGTCCCGTCATTGCACACGTCATGGGAGAAGAGATGTTGTTGTAAAGTGTTAAATGTTAGGGTTTACATTTACATTTATGCATTTGGCAGACGCTTTTATCCAAAGCGACTTACATTGCATTATCCTATACATTTATACATCAGTATGTGCAATCCCCTGGGATCGAACCCACAACCTTGCGTTGTTAACGCAGTGCTCTTACCAATGAGCTACAGGAAAGCTTAAAAGGGTTAAAAGTGAATGTTTTTGATTAAATATTAATGTATAAAAAAAATGATGTGTGCAAGGAAAAAGTATTAAAAAAGAATAAAAAAAATAAAAAAAGAATGATCAAGTTTGAATTCTTGGTGACTTGACACTTCCCAAACTACTGTTAACCCACAAATAGCTTTTTATTTTTTAACTGGTCAGATATTAGTCAGACAGCAGTTCATACAGCAAAAGCTTTCTAGTTTCCTTGAAAGGATAGATTGCCCAAAAATTACATTTCTGTCATGATTTACTCACCTTCATGCTGTACCAAACCTGTATGACTTTATTTCTTTAAGAAAAAATTTTATTAATCTAATATAAATATAAAATAAATCTAATATGCTGATTTGGAGCTCAAGAAACGTTTATTATTATTATCAATGTTAAAACAGTTGTGCTGCTTAATCTTTTTGTGGAAACTTTGATACATTTCTATCTATCTGTTTATCCATCCATCCATCCATCCATCCATCCATCCATCCATCCATCCATCAATGATATTTTGGAAAAAAAGAAAAAAGTGAACCCTGCATGAAGCTCATTTTAAAGTGTCCACTTATGTATATGCTATTTATAATAATAACATATTCCATTTACATCTGATTAATAGCTAGAGTTGTGTCTATCACAATTTGCATTTTGTCATAATAATAAATTGCTTTTTTGGCATAATGTTTCCTCTGGAAATGTTCCAAAATGCAGGTGGACTCAGATATTAGTCATTGTTTTTCCAGGAGAAATTAAAAATGTTTAATTTAGCTCAACCCAAGTCATGTTATCAGTGTAAAAGTAAATTACACATTTCATTAACATAATGTTTAACATCTGCAGATAGTTATGAAATAAGTACACATAAAATGGAAATAGATCCCAAATGTCTAAAAACTGGCAGTGCCATGCTCCCCTGTTCCTGCAGTTATATTAAGAGCCCTGACTAATGATCTGTCCTTTATCTCAGCCATGCAAAGTATATCTTCTCTCGCCTTTTCCTTCGCACATCCTCTCGTTTCCATTTCGTTCTCTCGTGCATCTGTCGACCAAAGGATTTGGTTTAGTGAAATTTCATTTCAGAACGCCATTTACACAAGCCACACAAGCTCCAAATGAGTTGCAACACTCTGCAAAAAAAAATATCTAGATAAATCTACCACAACACATCACACTAAGTCACAGCTTTCCTTCTCTCCCTTTTTGTGTGGATTTTTTTCTTTGTGTGGTTAGTATGCTTTTTTGCAAGCCTCTGAAGAGAATGTTAATGATCACAAAAACCTGTGCCAAAGAGCTCGGCAATAAATTCCTTTCCTTCTGATCAAAATTGGAAGAGCCTGACACTGAGTAAACCCGGCTGGAGTCCCAGTCGGTATGATCTATATTTCATTGTCTCAGAAACATCTGTAATTAATCACTCTTCTCAAAATGAACGCAGTCTGTCTTCTCTTCTTTTTTTTATCTAATGGGGTCAGCACTCTCATTTAAACGAAGGAAAATGGAGGGGGAAGAAAAAACAGAGAGTGGATATGCCTCTCCGCAGATATTTTGATTGGTTTGGGATTGACTGAAAAAGAAATTGAAGCGGCATATTCTTGAGGTGGTAGGGCACAAGACTCTAATTATGCTCTCTTTGTAATTATATTGTTGCATCCAATATAAAACATAAAAAAACGCTCTTTATTATTGTTATGTCTTATCATGTAGAAACACTACATAGCTTCAGGTTGCTTATACAAACATTAAGATAGCGAAACTATTTCTGTCAATCTGACATGAGATTTAATAATTAAAATGTTGCACTGTAGGCTATACATTTCACTAGTTATGGTCTTATCTAGCTCGGTGGAATCTTTTGTAATTAGCTTATTATGGAAACTAGTGTTATATTGTGAATTGAATTCCATCATTACTGCAGTATATTATTTTATATAACAGCTTTCTGGAATACTTAATTTTGATTGGTCAATCACGCTGTTTAGATATTTCCTAAAAGAGTGCAACAGTGTCCGTCCACTTTTTCAGTGGCCTTGGTTCTGGAAGTATTTTTCCTGTTCATAAAAATACCCATAGGGATTTAAAAATAATCCCTCTCTTAATGCTCTCTGAGGCCCACTTATAATGTTATTTTTACACCAAAAAACATCCTAGAAGTAATAAGCTATTTTCTCTCCTGGTTTTGACTCTCTCTTTCAAACACTCTGTTTTGATGGGCGTCACATTCAAGAGTTGGAAGTGAACGCCCACTGCTATGATTGGGTAACAAAGATGAGCATAAACAATGTCCCTCGCATATGCAGATTGAGATCTAAAAGTTTTGTAATTTTTCTTCTTCACACTAATGTTTAGATATTTAAATAGAATAAAACGCCGGTAACAAAGCGATCTAGCTGATTACCTTAAAAGTCCATAGATATCGGCATCAGTTGATACGGCTGTTAACACTGTCTCTGACAAGTGATGTGATGAATCCAGGGTTCCGGTTTGGTCATGCGATGCTCTACATAGGCCTAGCCTATTCACAACTATTCACTGTTTGACTTCAGCATACAGTTTATATAGTAAATAGTACATATCAAATCTGTTTCAGACAAAGCAATAGTGACACATGGTAAAAACATAGTTACTCACACTTGTGTGTTGTGACATTGCTGTCGGATCCAATATAAACGGAACTGCGTCATCTTTTGGTTTCATGCTGAAAAAGCCTGCGTTGAACTGAGTCTTGTTAAAACCGAATCCACAGTAAAATTAAGCAAACAAATTAACAGTGTCTTACTGACGCGACCTGGAATCTTCGTTAAAATAAAGTTTACACTTTCTGAATATGATCACAATGTTTTTCCACAGCTTGGCACTGCAAAAGGTCTTGTAATCTTCAAAGGCATCTCTTTCTCTTTATTACTCCAGTTGTTGGAGTAATCCTGTGTTTGCATCTCAGATTTATACATACATATAACATAAGATTTACATGAATATAATTCTAATATAAATTATTTAGATTTATATATAAATAAAATATATGTAAGAAGTACTTATTCCTACATGACGTGGGTGAATCTGTGGGCGGGGCTAAAGAGGCGATGATGTAGAAGTAGGCATCGATTTTTTTTTTGCCACACTATTACATCATAATGTGACAAAATCTAAAACTAGTCATTTGGGCAGTTTCAATAAAATTAAAATTAAATGTAATAAAACCTGTTTTTGGACTAACTAGGAAGTTTTGAGTTCTGAAACTTACAGGATATTTTTTTTTATAGTACAATGACCTCTTATATATGAAAAGATCAAGGAAAATTAGATTTCTAAATTCATGACTCCTTTAATGAGGGAAAGAACTACAGTCCCCATGAACGCTTGTGGGAAGGTGCTAAAGTGTTCTTTTGGAGAGATTTGCTTATGTCTTGATTCTCTGATTGGTGGAGATTTCTCTGCAGAATCATGGGTAATGTAGTTTTTCACCAGGAATTCCACTGAACACAAAACTATTTCTGCAAAAACAAAAGCATTACCATCAATTAACAACCTTGAAGCTCACAGTGGGTCTGTCTTTAAAGGTTTGTAAGTTATAGTTCGAAATAAATTCCCCTATGGAGAAAATTAATGGGATTTTTACTTCCGGAAACCGACTGTTGCGCACTATATTTGCCGTCATCCACGTAAACACTATCACATCAAGGACTCACTCTCTCGTTTCATGTACATGATCTCTAACATAATTTTCTATCATAACTGATTGAGTAGGACATGAAACGTGGATAGGAGATTAATAAACAAAGAGCTTCCTTTGTTCATTTGAGCTTTTTTCTGCTTTATTTTTTCACCTGCTTCTGTGTTTGCTTTCCAAATTTAGTTCCCCCCTGCCCAAAGCAGCTCACTCTGACACAAGCATAAACATCTCTGTGGAGACTTCAGCATTTTAAAATTAGCATAATAAAAATCATCACTCAATCACACAATCGCTTTGTGCTTGCATGTCTCTCTCTCTTTCTCCCTTTATATAAGATTAAGGAAGATGTTAGGAATTTGCTAGGTGAGAGATATTTCCAGGAAACATGCTGCTGGGAAAAAGAAAAAAAAAAAAACATGATCAGCAAAATTCTCCATTGAGAATAATAGATAGGCCTAATTAAACATAAAGTGCCGTTTAAAAGCATTCCATGCTGTCTAAAGTTCCAAGAAACCTCTTTTGTAATATAGTGATTTCCCATAAACCCTTTGGCAGATATCAGAGATAAAAAGCATTACTTTCAAACGTTTAAATATAGAAATTAACATCAATTAAATTCAAATAAACAAATACCACATATAATGTGCTTTGTTTTCATTTCGTCTCCCCTTGCATGCTGATCAAGTTTTCTTAATGAAAACCTGCAATTACTGAGACAGTGACTGGTGTTCCGTTAGATGCCGTAGGTCAGATCAATGCCCTCCCAGCCAAGACAAACACACAATTACACTGACAGATCTCCCATAAATGTCCAAGAACTACAACAGATGGTGGACTTAAGAAACGGTGCAGATTGCTGCATCACAGTGTACTAGATTCTAGATTCATCCTCAAATGCATAAAAACAGCTCCCACTGCAGGAAATAGCACACCGCAAAAGCTGCACAGCACAGCACAGCACAGAGCCTTGCAGAACGCCTTGCTGATACCTTCTCTATCCTTTGCACAAAAGAAATTCAGCACCATGGACAGGGAATAACCAGATCACACTACTGTATCAGCACCGCTGTGCTCTATGAAGAAATTGGGCATAAAAAGTCACTCGTCAGACACTAAAATACAACTTTTCTCCTTGCTGGCAGAGTTTAATTCCAGATGAAGAAAGAAAGGTAAAGGTGGAGAAACAAAAAAAAAATCTGGTTTGACAGCATCTTACTCTCTTTTCCCAAGACAAAGCTCTCAGTATGGTGTCAAAGCTGCTTCAAACAGAGATTGAACCTGTACAGCATACAAAACACGAGCCTGGTCTTGCACCGGCTGTACATTTAGAGAAGTGTGCGGTGTGAGGTAATATTTCCTTATCATTTCCTATACTAGCAACCACAATCTATTATTCAGTCAGGGTTTCTGAGCTGATCTGACAATCTGGTAGAAGTGACGTGCGAATGCGGGAAAAAAAATGATACTGTAGTGTTGTAAAGTATAAGAAAAGTACACTGAAAACATACTGAATAGGGACACCTCAAAATGACAATTCTGACTGATAATAAGTAGAAAAATATGTTTTATATTAACTGATAAATGGCAATATTAATATTACAAATTATTACTATTGTGTCTTAATAAATAAATAAAAATAATTTCCAATTCTACAAGTGAATTTAGGCATCAAAACATTTTAATGTTCAGTATGAAAAATGAATATTCATTCATTCACAAATAAAAATCAATTCAAGAGTGTTATTAAATTTGTGTTTTTAAAGATTAACCATTGCCATCATCTGACACTCACTTAGACATTTCACTTAGAGAAAAAAAGGAAATGACAATTAAATATTCATTCAATATCCAATATTCATTGATTCTAGAAAATTAATATAATGCCGCACCAGTATGGTACAGATACATTTTGCATCCCTATTAGAAAAATGTGCTTCGTGTGGTAACATCTAAACAATTTTATTTTATTGAAATCAAAAATGTTCACTGAATAAACCTAAATACACCACCAAAAGAAAAGGATTAGATGACATAGTTCTTTAGAGTAACAATTGGCATTTGCCATTTTACAGTATAGTATAGTATAGTATAGTAAAGTATAGTGATCACTAGGGATTAAATTGGTTTGGGATTAAATTGGTTCAATAAAATAGTGACCTGTGTAAAATCTTATATCTAACGATTTAAGCTACGTGTATGGTTTCTAAAGAACATTTCAATTTTCTCTCTCTGTCTCTGCCTGTCCCTTTCAAGCACATTCTTATTATTCCTCTTTTCTTAAAAAACACACAAAAAACGCAACTTCTATATATTGAAAGGTTAAAGCACAAACCACATGCAGCAAATATCACCCAACACAATACCGCAGAAATATTGGTCAAAACAGAATGGTATCATCAGTATTAGAAAGACGTTCGCTGAGGTTTTTCAGAACAATAACATGCCTAGTTCTTAAAGAGAAGCGCATCTAAATGCAAGTCAGTGCAAATTTTTTCATATTTTTCTGCTCTGTGATAAATTTTGGAAAAAGAACAGCATTGACGACAGTGGAACACTTGAACCATGTCCAAGCTGTCCAGCTTTTCAACTAAGTAAAATGACAACTGCCTGCACTATGGTGTCCCTGAATTTCCCAAGGGGCAAGGGTTTTGACGGCATGTCTGAGCAGACACATTACAGGCGTGACAGCCAGAGGAAAAGGCCACAGTCTCTGGTAAAAATGCAAATGTCAGAGAGCAACGGCACACACCGTTTGCTGACTAATTGCATCCCATTGAAAATTCTGCAGGTACTTTGTGGCTCATTTACGTGTTGGGAACACATTATCCGTGGTGCGGCGCATTACATTTTCGCATTCATCGCCATATGTCGTGTTCAGAATTCATAATAACAGTATTTTGTTAAATGGCTGTACTGAGAGCATTTTCCAGAAGTAATTATTAACCTCATAATGATGCCACTTAATGTTAGGAGCATTCCCATAAAAATAGTCACACAATACTCTCAAAGAAAGTAACTGCTGGTTAGATTGCATCAACCATTAAACATAAGCTGTCATTTCACATTTGCCCGTTTCTCTCTGTTCATGGTCTCTTGGTTAAATGCCACTTTGTCTTGGCGAGGCACATGAGCACTATGTAGCAGAGCAGCTGACTGCCCCTGCGATCGCATTCTCTGCATACAGGATCAGTTGGCCAGGCCGTCTGTGGGATTGGGTAGCAGAGGCGTATAATGAGGGTTACTGGAGTGGCATTGAGAGGATTATCTCTCCTCATACTTTGGACAAAAGCTTTGTGAATTATCACTGAGGAAAGGTGGTTAGGAAGCTGCTCTCTTTGACAAGCAGGTCTGTATGCTAGAAGCAGAAATGCCGTTATAAACGTCCAACTGTGTAAATGATGGATGGCCTGTGAGGGATGGAATCTGCCAAGTACAACATTCGCAAAAAATAAACAGGGGCAGCGCGATAAGAGCAGATCCGGGGCCCTGACGTTACCCTCCTTTCACACGCGTGTCCTTGGACTTTCAGCTTGTCGACTGGCCAATTTCAAGAGAAGCTGGACCAATAGCAAAACCCTTTTGAGAGCAACCAAAACAATCAGGCATACACTTTCATACTTTAGACATTCCATTACTTTAATGTTAACTGTAGCTCTTTGTGACTAAAATGGGAATATGTGTTTAGCTGGCTCTAAGTGGAGATTTGTAATTGCATTTCATACAATAAGACGAGAAATTATAAAAGCGAAAAAAGATCATGCGAATGAGGAATTAAAAAACAAAACAAATGTCAAATCGTGGGATGATGGAACTTCCGATATTGATAAATATTCAGCTTCATCTCTTTCCATGTTTGGCTTTATTCAAGGTTTTTACAGTATGACGCCAAAAAAAAGGTATTTTTCACCCTTACGCAATGCTGCGTAACTAGGTTAAGCCAGCTTATGCATGGTGAATAGGTGTATCTAACTGATGCCCTCCCATGGACACTCCGGGGACTGGAGACTGCAGAGGATGCTATAAGAATGCTGCACATATTCTCTGCTTCCTCTCCTCCAGGTATGTGGGTGACCTGACAGAGTCTTTCGCAAATTGACTGTGTCAATATCATGCAATCTCTGACAAATTTCACGCTGTTATTTTCTAGTTTCCAGCATATAAGGTCTCGTTTGAAACACTTTGTTCTATTGAATCTATTTTGAAGCATATTATAAGCACGTGTATAAAGTGCTGTGTGTGTGTGTGTGTGTGTGTGTGTGTGTGTGTGTGTGTGTGTGTGTGTGTGTGTGTGTGTGTGTGTGTGTGTGTGTGTGTGTGTGTGTGTGTGTGTGTGTGTGTGTGTGTGTGTGCGTGTGCGTGTGCGTGTGCGTGTGCGTGTGCGTGTGCGTGTGCGTGTGCGTGTGCGTGTGCGTGTGCGTGTGCGTGTGCGTGTGCGTGTGCGTGTGTGTGTGCGTGTGTGTGTGTGTGTGCATGCTGCAGAGGCCAAAATCTGCATGTCTGCAACTCAAAATGGTACAGTTTGCAGAACTTGGCTTAGTTTAGCACCCTTTATTGAATTCATGGGTTATTTTTTCAAGGAAGGCTAAACCAGAGGCATAATCATTATACACTGATTTAACATGATGTCTTACAATAATAATTGCAACACTGAAATCTAAGAATAAATATATGCACATATCTGTCTTGGATAGACCATGGAAAGGTACATCCCTAGACATGATCAATAGTTCCCAATCTTTTACATGTTTTGACCTTAGCTTGGTCCATAAAACCATTCAGTAAGTCCAGATAAAGACAATCTACTCAATTTGAAAATACAGATTCAACAAAGCACTTAACAGTTATACAATAACTGCAGTATCTCTATTGCTGATAGACAATTTTTAGTTAAATAAAAAATATCTCAGAAGTTTTTGATGCAAACGAGTTAAAAGCCAAGACCGCACGCCCTGCATTCATACGAATAATTTGCTTCACGTTTACCAACATTGCAAAGTCTGGAAACAGCAGTTGATCCTTTTCCTTCTAATGTAAATCTATGTATTTTAGATAAATAAAACTGTGATACAAAAATACTCATTTACAACATTGCTGGCTGCTCTTATGAAGGCACTTTAAAAAATCTGAACAAGGGATTTCCTCCAGAGCAACTTGAGGGAAAACCGTATCATCTTACATCGCATGAATTTTTTTTCCATCTTACCATTTTCATTTTGGATGTGCAGTCTTATATCTGACATGTCTTAGAATTGATATGACCTCTCCAGCATATCAATGTAATCCATCTTTGTTTTGAGTCTAGCCCTCAGCTCAGGGTAATCACTTTGGGTTTGATTAGGACATCCTGTCCTTGTCCCTGTGGTTGTGATCGTTTGCTTTTGTCTGGCATCCTGTTTGGCATGTGGATACTCTGAGGGAGGATGTGTGTGTCTGTCAGGCAGGTTGCTAAACTGGGGAGTTGTGCCAAAAAGACTGTCCACTAATCCCACCTTGGGCGTGGGACCTTGGCTATCAATGACAGTCGGACAGAGTATTCCATTTTCATGAAAGCCGGCAATTTCACCACACGGCGGGCCGACGCTGACAATAGTGTTAATGGGGGAGCTGGAGATGGCCATGGTCCACTCCTTTTCCTTTTCCACCAGCGTTCTGTAGTGCGAACCGCTCTCTTTTGTCTCTGAGAATGGATGCTTCTGCCCCGACTCCTCCTGTCCGCTTTTGTAAACGGGGTTGCTGCACATGTGCGAAGAGGGAGCACCGATGCTATCGTACACGTGATTGGAAGGAGGAGTTTCTGGTAAGGTTGGTGGCTGTTCTGTGAATATTCCACATTCCATCTGAATGCCTGCCAGGCCCACTTCCCCTTGCTTCCTAAAGGGAAGCTTTTCACGCTTCTTAAGAGCATATGCGCAAAGAGCTGCAGCAGCAAAGAAGGCAGACACGAACAGAACCAGCAGGCTGAGAATGAGAACAGAGAGGGGTATGGCACCTTTCGGCGGGTGCGGCCCCACCTCGGGATATGTAGTGATAAGCCCATCTGATTCGGCAGGAGACAGTGAGGACTGTCGGAGCTCAGGGCAAATCACTTCAGAATTCAGAGAGCGTAAATCTTTTCCTGAGACCAGCTCGGGGGTCTTACACACCACTTCTCCGACTATGACCACTAAGCTCAGCGTGTCCAGCCACTCTTTGAGAGGGATGATGTCACAGGAGCAGTCCCAGGGGTTCTGATTTAGGTCGATCTGGACTACAGCATGCAGGTGTTCTAGAACGCCACTGACTGGGAGGCAATGAAAGTAGTTGTTCCGCAGGTTCAGGCGTGTCAGCGAGGTACCTGCAAACGTTCCCACGGGCAATGTGCGCAAGAGGTTGTTGTTGAGAAAGACAAGCTGCAGGGAGGGCATTAAACTGAATGCAGCCGGCTGGATTTCTCGTATCTCATTGTACTCAAAATACAAATACTCAAGGCTGTGCAAACCATGGAACATATCAAGAGTTAACTTCACAATACTATTACCGTTCAGGTAAAGGCTTCTCAAATTAGGGAGATTAACAAAAGCCCCATCTTGAACGTAAAATATCTGATTGTTTCCCAAGTGCAATAAATCGAGACTGGAGAAATTCCAAAAATCAGACTTGTATATTCTCTGAATGAGATTTCCACTTAAGTAAAGCTTCTTGGCGTTCAAGGGTCGAGGCATCAACTCAGAAATGTTCCGAAACCCATTCTCCTTACAGTTGACTGTCAAACCAAGGTCATTAATATGCAAGTTACAGGTACATCCAATGGGGCAAATGATAGGTATAGGCGGCCGTGTCTGGTATCCGGCTACAGGAGGCTGATTAGGGAACACACTTCGTGGTGTTGGTGGTGTCTTTGAGGGCCTGGGTCTTTTTGTTGGCTTTGGAGGTCTTTCTCTTTGTTCCACAGAGGAGACAGTGTTTTGATTAGGGGAGACTATAGATGACGGCTTTGTAGGCCTCGCCCTCCCTGTGTAGAATGGTAAGTGTAGGACGGCTAGAATTGACTCAATCTCGCCTTCATTTAATAAGGGACAAAGCTCACCGCGTTTGATCTCTCTGAGGTCCTTTCCATGGAGGTGGAAAGGGTACTCACACGTGATCTCGCCAACAACTGCAGTGTATGGAATCCGCTCCAACCAGGCCTTGAGCTGGATGATATCGCAGACACAGTTCCAAGGGTTCTCCTCCAACTGGATCTCCATAAGACTGCGACCGATATATTCCAAAATCCCTTTATAAGCCAACGTCTTTAGTCGGTTGCCTCTCAAGTCAAGGTGCGTCAGAGAGACAGATCTGAAAAGAAACGCCGGCAGCATGGGTATTAAATTGTCATTAAGGATGAGCACTCTGAGTTTGTGGAGATTTCGGAACGCCCCACTGTCTATTCTCTTGATAACATTATAGTCTGCCTGAAGGTATTCTAAACTCTCCAGTCCGAGAAATGTGTCATTCCGGAACACTTCCAGCTTGTTTTCGTGAAGGTACAACCTCTTCAGGGAGCTCAAACCATTGAAAGCCCCAACATGGATGTCCTGCAGGGCATTATTGCCCAGATTAATGGCCACTGCATTGTTCAAGTGCAAAAAACTGTTGAAGTAGAGCTTCCGTAACGAGTTTTTCTGCAGGTAGAGCTTGAATGGTCTAAGCCATGACTGTGAGACTTGGCTAATATTTGTAAATCCTTTGCTGTCACAATGAACGTGAAACAGGCCTTCCTTCACTTCGCAGTAGCAGGGCTCAAAGCAAGGTTCGTCTATTTCTTCTGAATCATCAAGTAGAGGGATAGGTGTCGTCCATCCAAGTGCAATTGTGCTTAGCAGTGTAACCCACAACATGCTTTCACCAAATGCAGGCAAGTGCATAGCCTCAAGAGTTCCTTCACTGCACTGAAAAAAATACAACAGTTTTAGTGGCGTGAATACAGAGAGGGTGAAGAACAACTGCTCAATTCAAAAGATTTTGACTTTTGACAAGTTAGTTGTGATAATACTGAAGAATAGGGGAGGCTATCATCTATACTGTATGACGGAGCATAATGCAGCTTAGCAGCTCTGACTGCAGCTTTTTACTGCAAACAATATAGTCGAAATAAAAAATAAAGGCTTCAATTACCAATGTCAGCAAATGCACCAGAGCTTAATACTGACTTAAAAGTATGCCTGCTGCATTTACTAAAGTGATATTGAGAAGATGCAAAATGTGACATAATTCATTTAAAGGCATAATGCTTCTCTAGAGGTTTCGATTTAGTTTCTAAATCAGCTAATGACTCTGGAATATCAATTTGACCTCCATGGAAAATATTTCTTTCTCCCCTCCTCCATGAGCACCTATTAGCTAATGTGCACAGCAGGGCACTTAGGAATGTGATGTTAATAAGACCTAGGTTCTATTGATTGCTGAAGGGGTATGTGCATACAGGTCATTGAAATAATGTAGCTCCCTCAGGCCGCCACTAATGCATGCAAAGCATATTATTGCAAGCAAAATCTTTCGGGTAATAGATTTTTTTTTTTTTCTTGCAGTTACAGTACTTTGAGGTAAAGTATGATAAGAAAAATTATATTCTTATTTGGCAAATCCATGTAAACCCAACAAGATAAATAAAAATAAAAATAAGACAAAGTTAAGCTGAAATCCAGCCCATATAATCACATTGCTCTCTCGACAGAACAGACCCAGCTGGGACCCAGATCAGATCCAGCTTTGAACTGAATATGCAATACAGACATAAGGAAACCATTCAAGCACTGCATGAAAAAAACCTGAACTTATGGAAGCTAAAAACAATGTATTGTCCTTTAGCTTACCATACCAAGAGCGATTCATGCCAAGATATTAGGCTGTCAGATATATAATTAACACATAATGATAATCCAGTGCGCTAAAATGCAATCTATTAACATTCCCCTTTGTCTGGCTTTACCACCGCCCGCGTCCGGATCCATATCAGAGGCATTGACTGAGCAGAAATGTGCGCTACTCACTCAGGTTGCTGCAGTGGAATTAAAAGAGCAGAAGATTGAGCACTTTAAATAATGCTGCTTCTTGCCATGTCACCAACGTTGAGCCGCTTCTTCTTCTTCTCTCCGCTCTCGTGGTGGAAGCAAATAGGAGAGCCGAAGACGTGACAGGACTGCAATGTCTCAGAAAGGTTTGCTTTAGGATGCAGGTCCGCTCCCCTGACGAGCGCTCAACAGTGAAGACAGCGAAGGCTGCAGTTCAGCACCACTGTGAGGACTGATGATGTGCGAGATCTTAGTACATTTCGGTTGGAAACAGTTACAAAAACTAACCCGGTTCAAGTTGGTATGGAAATAAAATCACAGGATGGCGCTGCCTCGGACTTCGGTTTCCAAGTAAAATATATTGCACCGAGCGCGCGCGCCCGCCCGCCTGCAGCCCTGCTATGAAACGCTCCAAAATATGCGCGAGATGATGAGAATAATATGAACGCGGCAGCAGTCGGCGCGCGACACACCGTTTCAGATTTGACTTGGCTTTTTAACGCGATTTAATGTGTTACGCTCGCTCTCATGAGACATATTTGTGAGATTTGCATTGATTTTCGAGAGAAAGTAGTTGAGTTTGTTTGTACCCAGAATACGTAACGTTGACGACGGTATTAAGGCCACTTTACTCGTATTATTAAATAATACTGTAACTATTCCCATAGCGACATGGCTTCTTGGGTTACTTATTCATCATCCTTCATGATATAGGCCCCTAACAATTTAATGAAACCTTAATTTGGTTACCATGGAAACATAGTGCCATCTGCTACTGCACAACAATGTGGTGCTTCATACATGGGCATGTTGCTTATTTTGGAACTGAGAATGAACAATGTTGACTTGATGCCCACTTTTGCTGATTTCTCATATGGCTGATTAATTATCTTATAAATCACCAGTTAATTACTTCATAATGAGTTTGTCATTTGACAGTGATATGCATGGATAAATAAATGCTTAATAAATACCAGCCTGCAATCTTCAAATGCTTTATTGTATTAAAACCAAAGCAAACTAATTTCTCATATATCCAGAGTAATATTCTGAACACATAGGCATATCGACTTTAGTTTTCCCTTTATTGTGAATTTCCCACAGGTAACAGACAATCTAGCTAAAGCTAGTTAATACTCTGTCTCAGCAGCTCTCTGTGCCTTTGAGCATTAAAGCATTTTCCTGAAGATCCTTAAAAAAAAAAAAAAACGTTAATGCCGTCACACAGATCAGGGCAGCAGATCTGAACATGTTCCAGTGAATTAGCTTGCGACAGCAGCTTCCCTTTTCTTCAAAAGCCTGTTAAAGGTGATTAAAGCAGTGTTTCTCCATCACATTGCTGCAAGATTATTGACCAGAGACCTTAGAAGAGAAACAAAATATACAAACAAACAAATGATTAAGAATTGTGGGGTTGAAATTATGATCACTATTAAAGGTATGTGGTGTAGGGCACACGGTAATGAGGTGATTGACAGGATAGTAATGGGGTCCAGAAACCCCAACCGTCTGAAAACGAATGCCATATTCTGACCTGAACGCATATTTCAACCCCCTTCAAAGAAAACAATTCAATCTCCATTCCATAATATTATAATAGCCAAGTAGTGCTTTCCACTGATCAATTTAAGCAAGTAATTGTATGTAATTAATATAATTACAAAAGATTAGCTTTGTTTGAAGAATGATTGTATTAAGGATTTACATGATTTTAACCACCTTAGACTAATTAACAAATCATTTAAAGCACTCTCGTTCAATTATAAATCCCTCTCACACGAAACCAACAAAGACTGTTTGACAAAACCAACTGTCTCAATTTGCCACTGAAGAGACACGATTAGAGGTGTAATTTTTCCAGAAGAAAAATAAATCACGAGATGTAAAATGGTGGTTAGGCCATTTGACGCTCATTTAGCCTGGAGCTGGTCATTAATTATCCAGCTTTAGAAACTGAAGATGAAGGGCGTAGCTGACACTGAGGTGCAGGAGCGGGAGCTATCTGGATCCACAGGTGCTTTAACCATTTAGTGAGGTGCTCCTCATGGATAGCACAGAGCAATGACCCCTCTCCTCACACCTCCACCAAGGACGGCCGGCCTTAAGCAATAACCAGTGTTAGGCTAATTAAACTACCCTCCCATTTTAATTAG
This sequence comes from Leuciscus leuciscus, assembly GCF_965113295.1. Classification (NCBI taxonomy): domain Eukaryota; kingdom Metazoa; phylum Chordata; class Actinopteri; order Cypriniformes; family Leuciscidae; genus Leuciscus; species Leuciscus leuciscus. Next base: position 33,241,342 of record NC_138730.1, read on the forward strand.
GATATAAATCAGTTGCCATTGGAACCTGTCCCTTGGAGTCCCCATGTAAACTCCTGATGGATTAAGTGCTGTGGATGAAGGGTGCTATTTTAGAATCCATGCAGGAGAATGGCAGTGTCCATACAGACAGGTATACTAACATATAAATGATTCAAAATATGCTTTTTTTTTTCTAGATTACAATATAAACAGCTGTTTGTTATATAAAAATGTATATTTTTTATTGCATACTAAAATTTACAAAACAATCAGCCTATGACAACAAGGTGAGCACTGCAGCAAAATTACAGTATATTAATACTGAAGTGCCATCAATTATGAGATATACAGCGTTGCCATGGACGACCGCGAATAGTAGGAAAAATCTGACCACTGAATGCCTTGGTTGACCAATTAGAATCTTTTGTTAAATCTTTTCATATAAGACCATTCAGGACCAATCTGTAGGTTGACTATAAGTATATAGCACAATAGTTTAAATCATCTATCATTATGTGTATGTTCGTCCATTAAAAATCAGCATTAAGTTCTAAAGCACTTATGTAACCATTTAGATCATATTTTAAAATCAACGGTGATGACAAATTGTCAGAAACTTCCATTTTACCTGTATTGACCCTAAACGTTGCACTTTATTATCATTATTATTATTGTGTTATATTATTCATTTTGAATGGGCTTATTTATTTTGCTTGGAAATTATTAATATTTCAGGGCAAGATTGTATGCATGTTTCCCACAAGGACTTAAAGGGATAGTTCACCCAAAAATTAAAATTCTGTCATCACTTACTCACCCTCAAATTTTCCAAACCTATATGAGTTTCTTTCTTCTGTTGAACACAAAAGAAGATATATTAAAGAATGTTGGTAATCAAACAGTTGACGGTGGCCATTGACTTCCATAATAGAAAAAAATAGAAAAAAAAAACACTATGGAAGTTAATAGGTGCCGTCAACTGTCTGGTTACCAACATTCTTTAAAATATCTTCTTTTGTGTTCAACAGAAGAAATAAACTCATACAGGTTTGGAAAGACATGACGGTGAGTAACTGATGAAAGAATTTTCATTTTTGGGTGAACTATCTCTTTAATTTTCAGTATCTGATTTGTTTGTCGGTTTTGAGTGTTGTTCTGGCCTACAGCATTTCCCTGTCAAAAGTATCTTGTTAAAAAATGTAAACACACCAGACCCAAACTCAAAATGTTGCGACACAGCATTTCACAAAACAGGAGGAGTGCTCCAAGGGAAATCACCTCTTATCATGTGAAGCATCATACTTGAAATGCTAAAAGATTACATCAAAGCAGCAGTAATAAATGAAGCAGAAAATATGCCATGACGAGAGCTCCCCCTACTGACGGAGAGAGTTGCAGTCATCCACTACTAAACAATGCAAACGCGTTCACGGGCAAGTGATATCCACACAGGATTATACAGGGAGGGAATCCAATGATTATGATTATCTCCACATCAAATCGTAAAATATAGAAACAATTAACCAGAATTAAGTGACTAAGAACAGATTACCTGTTCTAAACATCAGCAAATAAGAACCTTGCCAGAAACAAACTCAATTTCTTTCACTCTCAGCAGGGTCTAACTCATTAAACACAACACATAAGGCTCAAGCACAAACCAACAGGTCTAATCCACAATAGGCTAGCAGCATTTATGTGATATGTAACAAAAACACTGTGCAATGTGCATAACCTACTCTTAACATTTGATAATGACAGTACATCTTACCAGCACTCTTCCATATCTGGTTGTCATGGATGCAGAATATAAGCCTCTTTTCACAGGGTACCTGTAGGTAATTAAATGGAAAGGAATGGAGGTTCAAAAGAACACTTAAGCTGTGCCTGTGCACTTTTATTAGTTTACTGAACATTCAATATAGGCTGGTCAGCAATCTGATATAGGCTATTGAAACCAATTCAAATAGGCCATAATCAAAATCATTTTCTCTACACAAGATTGTCTTCCTATTATTACACGCCAGGCTTTACTGGTTTAATAGAGGCTTGACAAAATATGTTTTTTATAGTCAAGACAATCTTAGACATATCATTATTACAGTTCTTTTAAAGGTCATGTGTTTGGGATAGTTCACACATTACATGTCCATTAACTTTTCTTATAAAAAAAAGAGTATAAGCTTAAAATGTATATAAATTCATAAGGGAGGGTGTGTATTTATATGTCATTAATGCATTTTCAGTTATACTTAGTAGGCTATGTCTCACCAATTATGTAGGCTACTACATCCTTTTCTTCAAGGTAATTTATTTTGTATCACCATCCATCTATCAACACACCCACAAAACCATCTCTCTAAAAGTAAAGTAAAACGTTTGTAATTTTAAATAAGTCCAAAATAATTGTATAGACATGTATACAATCACAAATAAAAAATATTATGTGGGTATGGGGCGATTGGATTATGTTGTCTGGCGTTTACTTCTATAAAAAAGGAACAAGAATAGATATTGTGTCATTACAAAAGTTTCGTAATCGATGGTGGAAAACGAAATGTAAGTATCCACATTAGGCTACCTATAGACAACAACACACCACCGTATGGAATGCTGAGACAGATGAAACCATGGATGAAACAGATGTATTCACCCTGGCAATAACTTTGGCCAATCACAGACTCGCGTTTTACTACGTCAATGATCTTTGACGAATCAGAACTCTTCTTGTTGCATAGACGCAACCTACCGGTGACAGGCCCTGTGCTGTAATGTTCGGCTGACCCATCATCAGGACAGCAGGTATGAGACGGCGATGAAACTTGACTAACTTTGTGAAATATTGTCAAGAACTGAACTCACTTGGTCGTATCATATTTTAGATAACTTAATTGAATCCGTTTATTAAACATAGCTAGTGAATCTCTGTGTCTTTGCGTCATGTTAAATTGTGTCTGTAGCGGATTAGCTTCATTGTAGCACAGTAGTGATGATCATTGTAAAAAAGATGTCTCCGAAGTTAAAATATTCCCTCGTGAAAGCCAGACCCGACTGTATCATTTAAGATAGCGTACATAATGTGTTTACTTTAATGGTGATCCTGTTTCTAATATACATATCATTTCTTTTAGACTGAAAAAACAAAGTCAGTATCGCTCTGTTGAAGGCTGCGCGTGCGTTTCCCCTGTTTTGTAGCAGGCTCATAAACCGCCCCATTCACCTCAACTCCAGTGCTAAAGTCGCATCATTTCTCAAGATGCCCCAAACAAACAAGTTCAAATGTGCTGCAGCTAGCAGCCCTGCTCAGTCTGCTGGTCCAGACCGAGGAGAACCACTCAGAGACCCCAACGAACCTCCAGGGGACAGTGGAGGAGATGACAACCCAGGGGACCCTCAAATTATCAAGTCCCCTAGTGACCCCAAACAATACAGGTAAAGTCCAGACGTACAGATTTAAAACTGATATCTTGGTTCTATCAGTCAACACCTGTCTTATTCTTAAAATAACAAGTGTAACCTTTTAAAAGATCATTTTACGATACAATGTGTTGGCACTGGAGTATAGGGAAAATGAGAAACAGAAATATGAGATCACACAAGTAAAACACAAGCTCTGGTTCCATCTCTGAGTGTGAAACACAACACTGCATGCAAGTGCCGATGACTAAACCGGCTAACAGAATATTTTCTCTTTTCATCCAGATACATTGAGCTGAGTAACGGACTGAGGGCTCTTCTGATCTCTGATCGGAGTGGTTTAGATGGAAAAGCTGAAGATGATGATGAAGATTCAGAAGAGGAGGAGGAAGAGGCACAGGGAGAGGAAGAGGAGGGAGACTCAGGGGAAGGAACGGATGAGGAATCTGTAGAGGAAGGGGACAGTCAGGATAGTGACTTTGAGGAGCTAGATGAGGACAATGAGAGGATGAAGAAAAAAGGATCTGAAAAACAGGTTTGATTTTGTTGTCTATGGATTCAAACTGTAATATTGACTGCTTTTTATTCAAACTGTCATAACTCTACATTTAAAATGACTGATCTTAGTTTGTAGTTTTACTTTTAATTTATTTAGACAAAGTAATCTAGAATTCTAAATATCAGTAATTTATCAGTTATTGGCTGTAAAATGAAAATCGGGCATTACTGTAAAATATCAGGTTTAGTGTCTTGAAATGATTTCAGTGCAATACGTTTTTTGTCCTCCTGAAATTAGTCTGCAGCGGCCCTTTGTATTGGCGTAGGGAGTTTCAGTGACCCTAATGACCTACCTGGCCTTGCACACTTCCTTGAACACAGTAAGTCACACCTGCAGCTGTTCTGCCATTACTGTATTCAGTAATGCTTTATTCTCAGTGATAATGTTTCACTTGACCGTATCTCTCTTCTTATGTTCCAGTGGTATTCATGGGCAGTGAAAAGTACCCTTCTGAAAATGGCTTTGATGCATTCCTGAAAAAGCATGGTGGCAGTGATAATGCTTCAACTGATTGTGAGAGAACCATTTTCCAATTTGATGTGCAAAGGAAACGCTTCAAAGAAGCCCTTGACAGGTGAAGTAGCTCTAAAGATGTGATCTTATCACCTTATCCTGATGTCCTTTTTTTTTTTTTTTTGGAACAAGTGCACTTGTAATATTTCGCACAATCCCATTGAGCATTTTCCTAACCAAACCATTCAAATAAAAATGTTTTAACCTTTGGCCATACATAACCTTTAAAATAATGCAATTGTCTTTTTTCAGATGGGCTCAGTTTTTCATCTGCCCTCTTATGATTGAAGACGCCATTGATCGTGAGGTTGAGGCTGTGGACAGTGGTGAGTGAAGCTTTTATAGGTTAAAATAGTCTTGATAGCTTAACTAGGCAGCTTAACAGCCTTATGTTTTTTGTTTGTTTGTTGTTTTTGTGTTTTTTTGGCCACAGAATACCAGCTTGCTAAGCCTTCAGACTCTCACCGTAAGGAAATGCTCTTTGGCAGCCTAGCAAAGCCCAACCATCCCATGAGCAAGTTCTGCTGGGGTAAGTCAAGCATACAAAGCTGTTTTAGAGTTGCTCTTTTGATTTGTTCTAGAGTTTCAGTTGCTTTTGTTTTGGTGATCGTATTTTAGGAAATGCACAGACCCTGAAGACTGAACCTAAGGAAAAGAATATCAATGTTTACAAGCGACTCCGTGAGTTCTGGAAGAGGTACTACTCTGCCCACTATATGACCTTAGCTGTGCAGTCTAAAGGTAGGTAATGTATGCAGAACTTTACTTGGATATGGAATTTCTAATGGAAAATTATCCTAAAATTTCTTCTATTCTTATCCTTCACAGAGAATCTTGATACCCTTGAGGAATGGGTTAGAGAAATCTTCAGTCAAGTGCCCAACAAGTAAGCAAATTACTATTTTGAATTCTGAAAATGTGATGATATGAATGCGATTTAAAACGTTTTTCAATTGCTTCCAGTGGGCAGCCAAAGCCTGATTTTTCAGACCAGCTGAGCCCCTTTGAAACACTTGACTTCAACAAACTTTACCGAGGTATGTTAAAGAACTTGATACTCAAATGAGGTTTAACAAAGTCTGAAACTCCAATATTTTAACAACCAATATTTGGTTTGTGGTTTGTTCCAGTGGTGCCTGTTAGAAAAGTACATGCCCTCACCATCACATGGGCTCTACCCCCTCAAGAGAAGCATTACAGGTAAACCAGGCAGCCAAGGTGGTGCTCTGCATGGCCCTTTTCAGTTAAATTTTTGTCTAAAAGATATACAGTGATCCACAGTGAAGTTCAGTGCTTTTACAGTGTATTTTTAAAACATCTTTTGAAAAGTGTTGTTAAAATCACACTGAAATCAACAAGGGACTTATTTAGGTTAATTTAAGTCTTTATCTGTTAGCTTGAGAACATCTACAGTATATCCACATCTTTATGTCCTGCCCTATCTTCCTGTTTCAACAGCAAATATATCAGAACTGCTCTCATAAAGCCATTTCATTGGGTCTTTACGTATTGATTTTGTTGGTCTGTATTGGAATGCCAATATTATTTCTCAAATAATGTGACGCTTAGCCAAAGCTCTTTATGTCGGTCCTCAGGGTAAAGCCTCTGCATTACATCGCTTGGCTGATTGGCCACGAGGGAACTGGAAGCATTCTGTCCATGCTTAGGAGGAAGTAAGGCCTTTCTCTCATGATTTGGTTTTTAATGAGTGGCAAGGTTTTTCTGCTTTCTTTGTAACCTGTACATGTAACATAGTAAAGTGTTGTGCATAACTTTTGTACCAACGCCAAAACGATTGAATTGGATCTCTCTATCTCTCTGATTAGGTGCTGGGCTCTGGCTTTGTTTGGTGGAAACAGTGAAACTGGTTTTGATCAGAACACCACCTACTCAATTTTTAGTATCTCCATCACTCTGACCGATGAGGGCTTCCAGAACTTCTATGAGGTCTGCAAAGGGTCACCAGCCCAAATACTGCATTGTTTTACATTTCTACACTTAGTTCATGTAAAAAAAATAAGCAGTTACAAGGATCCTTAAGATATAATATTCTTTTCACACTTAATGTCATTATAGGAATACTGGGGGAAAGCTGAGAAACTAACAGCTTTGCTAGATTATGTGTAAAATAGGATTACAAAGCCTTTGAGGCACAAACACACCCCTTTGCCATCCCAAATTATAACAGGCACGATTGCTGTGAAGTTTAGTCCCACTCAGAAGGAATGCATCCATGGTCATTTGCATATTTTTCTTCATTCAGGTTGCTCATCTGGTCTTCCAGTACTTGAAAATGCTTCAGACTCTTGGGCCCCAACAAAGGTAGGTAGGCCCTTTATGTGAAGTGTGCTACACAGGGTTTTATTGAAGTAGAATCTATGCACACACTACACTCAATAATGAAGCTTGAAAGACATTATGAAAAGCTTTGTTTTTCTTTGGCAGAATATATGAAGAAATTCAAAAGATCGAGGCCAATGAATTCCACTATCAGGAGCAGGTGCGATTAAGCATTTTACACTATTGTCAGCCAATGAACGCTTAGCTGTTTCTCAACAAAAATTTTGTATTTTTGTATTCCTGGCTATTAGAACCATTTTAAAAGTAGATGGTTATGAGTATTTGTGTCTAGACTTAGTACTTGCAATGTTACTTTTACAGACTGATCCTATTGAGTATGTGGAGGACATCTGTGAAAACATGCAGCTATTCCCAAAAGTGGACTTTTTAACAGGAGACCAGCTAATGTTTGAGTTCAAACCGGAGGTAGTTGTCCTTCACAGGCACCATTGATTTTCATTTTTAACAGGTTTTGTAAAATATAGGTACATATTTGTGCTATTTTAGCATGCCTAGCGTAAGAAAACAGGAAATCTTTTATAATGTGGGCATTTTTTTCTCTTAGGTGATCTCTGCTGCACTGAAGCTCCTCACACCAGAGAAGGCCAACTTGCTCCTTTTGTCCCCCGAGCATGAAGGCCAGTGTCCACTTAGGGAAAAGTGGTTTGGGACCCAATACAGTGTGGAAGGTTTGTACTTCTTTTTAATTTCAATTCTCTGTTTTCATTCCGTTTGATATGTGTCCATATTTGTTCAGTCTGGAAGTGAAAGGCAGAATTCGAAAGTGTCGAATTGTTAACATTGCAGATTAACCTATTGCAATAAGCTTTTAATGAACCACAGAATTATATACAGTATACTTAATATACTCATACACTTGAACAAACAAGCAGAAGTAGGACTAGTTTGAAGTGGAGAACATGCGCTTGCTTATCAAAATGAATCAGTGCAGCCACTGCAGCTGTAGATGAAGATCTGATGCCAAAATTACGAAGCCCCTTGGTTGTGTGGGAGTATTTTGGTTTTAAACATAACCACAGAAAGCGACAACCACAAGATTGTGGGTGGTTATTCAGAAGGGAAATACATCTTAAGTCCAAGCACAACAAGCTGTTGCTGCCTATAAGCATGGGTGGATCTATCTCTCTCCATTCTTTCCATAATCTGTTTATCTGAATTTTCTAGATGTCATATTGCACACAAAAGTTGTTATTAGGGATGCACAGAAATTAAAATTCTAGGCCGAAACCGAAAGAGGAGATGAGATGATCGATTCACATACGCTTGATCTGTTCTGCCGCTTGAACTCCGCTACAGCGATCTGTCAGTATTAAAGAGCACCAAAACAACATTTATTGTTTGAATTTTGTAATAAAATCAATAGATTTTTAAAGTTGAGAGAAACAGCTGTTTCAGCTGAAAAATGTCAGTAGCCAAAATTTCAGTGCATCCCTAGTTGTTATATAAGCCTGCCTGTGGTTAGATATCCATTTGATTGACATTAATGCTGTATAATAGTTTTTACAGAATGTCATTTAAGTCAAACATTTGCTATTTCTTACCTAAGTGCACTTTGAGGAATTCCTTTCCTTGCTCAGGCAGATGTGCTTGCTGAAGGTTTTAAATTTACTTGAGTATAATTGAAATTTATTGTTAGTTAATCGCATTATGCAAGAAGTAGCATTAAGCATTTTTCCTCTATATTGTGCAGCTCTGGAGACACAAACACTTGACTGAACCATGTTTTTGTTGTCCTTTTACAGACATACAGCAGCACTGGAGAGAGCTCTGGGTTTCTGATTTCGATTTAAACCCGAGCCTTCACCTACCCGTTGAGAACAAGTTCATCGGTAAGGTGTCTTAAGTTGACGTCTTATAATGTTGTTGTCAGGTACTGCATCTGTAGCCTGTTTTCAAGACCGTTTGTTGTTTGTTTTCACCTCCAGCTACTGATTTCGCCCTCAAAACCTCTGACTGTCCGGACACTGAGTACCCTGTCAGAATAATGAACAATGAAAGAGGGTGTCTGTGGTACAAGAAGGACAACAAGTTCAAGATCCCCAAAGGTGTCATTGTGTTTGTCTCTACAGTCAATATATCATGTAACCGATGTCTAAAAGCAAAATAGATTGAATGGGGAGTTCAAAAAGTCTCTTGCCGAACCTCTGTGCTCACTTACCCAGCTCACACTTTCGTTTTCTTTCTCTTCTTCCAGCATATGTGCGTTTCCACCTCATATCACCTGTGGTTCAGAAGTCTCCAAAAAAGTAAGATCATGTGAAAACGTACAGTCGTTCAAGCAGATCTTGTAAATGCTGTAGCCATGGAAACCCCATCTAGCCATTAGTGTCTTCTTAGGTCTTTGGAATGACTTCATCTCTAGTTGCTATTCTTGCTCATCCATTTACCTTTTCATCTGACCTTCTCTTTTTGTTCTCTCCTCTCTCTTCCTCTTAGCCTGGTGCTTTTTGACCTGTTTGTGAATATCCTGGTGCATAACTTGGCAGAGCCGGCCTACGAGGCTGATGTGGCCCAGCTAGAATATAAATTGGTTGCAGGGGAGCATGGCCTGGTCATCAAGGTTAAGGGCTTCAACCACAAACTACCGGTAAGTAACAAGTGCAAATCAGGTTATATTCAGAAATTGGTTTTATTTTTTTAATTTATTGTTTAAATTGCTGACATTTGTTGCAGTTGCTGTTCAACCTGATTGTGGATTATCTCGCTGATTTCTCTTCCGCTCCTGACGTATTCAGCATGTTTGCAGAGCAGCTGAAGAAAACCTACTTTAACATCCTCATCAAGCCTGAGAAGCTTGGAAAGTGTGTCTCTTTTATGTTTTCCTTTACTGCACTTACACTTTATTTGCCCCATAGCCCCATCCACAAGTAGTGACATCGCACACCAACATTCTTAGCAATTTTTTGTAAATTTTTATACGTATATATGTAAATCTGGTGGGATAATGCAAGTCTTAAAATATTTTTTTCACTGCATCTTTACACTGCCAATCTATGGTGTTTCTCAACATTCGAGCATGTACACACATTTATGATTGTGTTATGCCACCATAAAAGGTCTAATGTTCATAAGTGTGGGGTTGTTAAAAACAACAAACAAAACAAAAACAACAACAAAAACTAAATTCTTAGGGCCCGTCCACACGGAGACGCGTTTCGCTGTATACGTATAACATTTTTATCGTATTGGCGTTTCGTCCACACGGATCCGGCGTTTTCGGAGACTGAAACCGCTATTTTTTGAAACCGGGTCCCAAGGTGGATAAATCTGAAAACGCCGCCCTTGCGTGTGTACGGCCAATCCGTACATTTTGTGAAACGATGATGTCATCACACCAAGTGTCAACTAGTCAGACACCGTTAAGTCACAGCAACTACATTTATGTTTTTTTATTGTTCAACAAAGTTCTTGATTAAAAAAGAAAAAAGAAAAGAAAAAAAGAAGCTACTGCCTAATATTATTGTTGTATACAGCGCGCAAGGTTTATGCGCATGCTTTAAGTCTTCTCCGTTTTTAGTGTAAGTCTGTGGCAGAATTACAGCGCCACATACTGGTCTGGCATATATACTACATCGTTTTGAGTCGGTTTCAGTGGTTTCGTATGTACGCAGATATTTCTTGAGACGACGCCGTGTTTACGGAATTTTTTTTTTGAACGGGGAAAAAAAATATCGGATTGGGAAAGCTCTGGCTTCGTGTGGATGTGGCCTTAGTTTCACCAAGGCTGCATTTATTTGATCAAAAATAGAGAAATAAAAACATTAATATTGTGAAATATTAACACAATTTAAAAGAGTACTTTTCTCTTTTAATATACTTTAAAATGTGATTTATTCCTGTGATGCAAAGCTGAATTTTCAGCAGCCATTAATCCAGTCTTTACTGTCACATGATCCTTCAGAAATCATTCTAATATGCTGATTTTCTGCTCAAGTTACAGTTCTTATTATTATCAAAACAGTTGTGCTGCTTAATATTTTTGTGGAAATTTGTTTTTGTGTTGATGAATAGAAAGTTCAAAAGAACATGTATTTGAATTAGTAGTCTTTTGTAACATTATAAATGGTATTACTGTCATTTTTGTCCTGCATTCTTGGTGTCAAAAAGACTCTAGAGTAGGCAATTTGAATCATAATATAATTGGTATATAACACCATGGTGGGTCCCTCCACAACCCCTGCAGTCCATAATACTAGTGTCTATATAGCTTTTGTAATATATTTAATGAAAAAGAAATGCATGGTCTTCCTCTCATGGCTCTCTCTCTCTCTGTCTGTCCATATGTGTCTCCTCAGAGACGTGAGGCTTCTGATTCTAGAGCACTCTCGCTGGTCAACCATTCAGAAGTACCAGGCTGTGCTGGATGGGCTAAGTGTGGGTGAGCTCATGGAGTTTGTGAGCAGATTCAAGTCAGAGCTATATGCTGAAGGACTAGTGCAGGGAAACTTTACTAGCACTGTGAGTTTGCACACTTTTCATACACACACAAACTGCTTGTGTTTGTTTTTTGAGGAACATTAAAGGTTCAAAACATCCCATGAATGAGACATTTTTCTTTTCTCATTACCCTTTAGGAAACCATGGGGTTTTTGCAGTATGTTACTGAGTAAGCACTTGTATTTTTTATTTCTACCAGTTGTTTTGTACAGCAGTACCACAATGTTTTAAAAAATAGAATCAAAAATAGCATTGCATTTTTTTCCCACTTTCAGAAAATTGCAGTTCAAGAAGTTGTCAGTAGAGGTCCCTGTTCTCTTCAGAGTGGTAGAGCTCCCGCAGAAACATCATCTCTGCAAAGTCAAGTCTCTCAACAAGGGAGATGCGAACTCTGAGGTCACTGTCTATTACCAGGTAATACCAAGCTAAACCAACAGCAGCGCATTACATTTTGTATATTCTATTGCTATAATCTTAGTGATTGTCCCTAATTTCTACTTCTGTCTTTTGGTAGTCTGGTCCTAAGAACCTTCGTGAGCACACACTGATGGAGCTACTAGTGGTGAGTATGACTCTGTTTTGGTAGCTGACTTAATAATGAAGGGTATCACTTACAGTAAACATACTGTAACTGGTAACACTTTACACTAAGGTTCATTAGTTAACTACATTAGTTAGCATGAACTAATAATGAACTGTTCTTATACAGCTTTTATTAATCTTTGTTAATGTTCATTTCAACATATACTAATACTTTAATAAAATCTTGTTAACATTAGTTAATGCACTGTGAACTAACATTAACAAATACAGTAACAAATGTATTGCTCATGGTTATTTGATACATTAACTAATGTTAACAAATGAAACCTTATTGTAAAGTGTTACTGTAACTTTATATATGCATAAGAACAGCATCCCCTGCTTTTAAGCAATAAAGTCAGTCTCTCCGGCCAGTTTCAAAAGAAGTTCTCAGTTATTGCTCTTTAGGGTGCTGAGCACACACATCTGCATGGCCATAAGCTCAACTCATCCACTTTACTTTATACTGAAGACTGATTTGGACACTGTCCAGATCTGTCTTTCTCAGCAGTTACTTTAAAACACTCTGACAGCTTGAGCTTGCTCTCGTTTTAAAGTGTCCGACCATGTATTTACTTTTTGCCGATTAATCGCTGCTGATAACTTTTGGAACTATCAGCTAAAAATGTTAATAACCTTTTTTCATTGTGGGCAATCCCTGACAAGAGCTTACACTTTATTTTAAGGTGACGTAGTTGAATTGTACTTACTCGTATAAGTACTTAGATATATTAATTAACTACATGTACTTACTATAGAGTTATGGTTTGGTTTGGTTTGGTTTGGTTTAGGGTAGGGCTGTACTCAACCAAAGAAAATCTTGGTGGACTGAAGTCCTGAAATTTTCGACTAAAAATCGACTAAAATCGACAAAAAAAAAAAAAAAAAAAAAGGGAAATTAATTAGATGCGCACTGTGCGCAGTACTTGGTAGCCTTGTTGTCCGCCTAAATTAATTATAAATAAACCTAAAAAAATTTGTAGGCTATTTGCAGTATATTAAATCATTTTTGACCTAATTATTTTGCACTGAAATGAGTCTGACACACGAGTCTGTCGGCTCTGACAGCGTTGCATCACGTGCACCTGCGCAATATCATAGCTTATGATTTCCGAAAATAGTACTATGTTGTCAACTAGTGATATCATCACCAGAACTGTTGAGGAATATGCAACATAATTTAGACAATTATTTTTGTCATATGTTATAATAATAAGTTATAACTGTCAGACACTATCATTTCACCGTGCATGTCCTCGCACCGAGCGAGGCTGAACATGAGCTCAGCTTCGCAGCTGAGACACGAATAGACTATTAACTTAAAGCTTTTACTCTTAATAAACATAAAAGGCTCGTCCACTTTAATAAAAAAAGAATATTTATTAAACAAACCAGATCAAGAGCAGAAACGAAATAAAGTGCATAACTGAAAAATAAAGCATCCTAGGCTCAAAACTAACACAAACCAACAGCACAGCGCAATTGCGCATTAGGCTCCAAATAAAAAAGTTAGGTTATCACACTAAAACATTGAAATATGCTAATTCTGATATGTTCATATAGCCTACTCAAAACAGACAGGGCAAGCTAACGCAGACAAGTGAGCTTACCACTTTTAGATGATATGTCATGTTTGTCGTCGAGCTGTGGAAAACTGTTGCTTGCAAACTTTGCATTCGACCTTTTTCCTGTTATCAATTTTAACAAAATGCTGCCACACTGTCGATTTCTTTGTTGTTGACATGTTAGAAGAGGACTGACTATTAAACGCTCTCACAATTAAATAAATAATATTCAGCATCAAACCTTCTATAGTTATCGCTCTCTCTTGGGTTGGGCTAATCCAAAAAAGGTGAAAACAAGGGGGGTGTTCTGAAGACAGACTGTTACAGTGAAACAAGGGTACTCTGAAAACACCCCCATTAGCAGTTAGTGCTTTCCACCTGATGAAATGAGCGCGCCTCAGCGTGGCAAAACTGATGAAATAAACGCGGCAAAACTGATGAAATGAACGCGGCAAAAAATCGACCAATCAGAATTTTGGTCGAACCAGAACGTATCGACCAATTAATCGACTAATCGACTGGGACAGTACAGCCCTAGTTTAGGGTTAGTTGCTTGTAATTATGCATGATTTACTGTTACCGTATTTTCCGCACTATAAGGCGCACCGGATTATAAGGCGCACCTTCAATGAATGGCCTATTTTAGAACTGTTTTCATATATAGGGCGCACCGGATTATAAGGCGCATAGAATAGAAGATACTGCAGTCAAACGTTTGACTGGGTTTGCGTTATGCAGTGGTCACCAACCTTTTCAAGCCTAAGATCACATCCAAAGTCCAAATGTAAACCAAGATCTACCACTTGCAAAAAATATGAAAAAACAAGTGGCTGAGCTGTAAAACCTTGTTTATACTCGACGCGTCCGCATGAGCGCGAAGGTAATAAAAAACTAATATCCGTCTGCTCGTGCTCGGGCAGATTCGGCTCAAAGTCGTGCATCTTCGGATGCGGAGGCGCGCACGCGGCAAAATGACGTCATTGTGACAGCACGCGCGCCTCCGCATCCGAAGATGCACGACTTTGAGCCGAATCTGCCCGAGCAGACGGATATTAGTACATCTCATCACACCGGCACCCAGTTTGCGCGTCTAAATCAGTTGTATGGTCTGGTGTTCAGTCTAAAACAAAACAGTTGCGTCAAGTATAAATGCCTCGTCTGTTTGGGGAGGTGCGCGCGCAGTCAGCGGAGGCTCGCGCTCCGGTGCCAGGCGAAAGTATAAACAAGGTTTAAGTCAGCGGTTGTTTTACAGACATTAATATAAGGCGCCAGATCCATATATAAGGCGCTCCGGATTATAAGGCGCACTGTCGTTTTTTGAAAAAATTAAAGGCTTTTAAGTGCGCCTTATAGTGCGGAAAATACGGTACTACTGTAGTAAGTACATGTATTAACGTATAACTAAGCCAATAAAGTGTTACCTGGGATTATTGTTTGCATATTAAACTAAAGCCTCACTAAAGGGATTGTTTTTCTCACATTGAATATAATGATATTAAAAACCATTGTCTAATTAACCAGAAATTCTTACCCCTCTGCACCTTATATCAGCACACTCCAATATAAGGCAACTTCTGTACTATTCTACTGTTTTGGCTGCAGACTAAAGCATGTTCGTACACGGGCGGCATTACATTAACCCATGTCTTATCATTGTGACTGCTGTGTTGTAGATGCACATGGAGGAGCCATGCTTTGACTTCCTCCGAACCAAAGAGACACTAGGGTAAGTCTGTGGTGAAGGGACAACATTAAGACATTATCTTACTCCAGTTGCTGGTTTTAATTAGTTGTACTCCATCTGTTTTCACAGATATCACGTCTACCCAACCTGTAGAAACACATCAGGTGTCCTTGGATTCTCAGTCACAGTGGAGACTCAGGCCACAAAGTTCAAGTGAGCTCTCGCTGTGCTTTTTTAGTTGCAGTTCTCACTGCTGCATCAGAATGATCTGATTTATGTACTGCAGCTGCTGCCTCTTGACTTCAGAATCATAATTGACCTTTATCTCCACCTCTATCTCGACTAAATTGCAGTGTTACTTTACACTGATTGGCTCTCTTTAGTATTTCTGAAGTGAAATACACTCAGTGTTAAGGATACATCCATGTATTTAATGATGCATAAAATTGTATTGCTTCATAAAAGTCTATATTGCAAAAGGTTGTTTATATATCAGGGTTACCACTGGAAACAGAATAATTACTCAAAAGTTTGAATAAAAAAAAAATCTTAAAAGGCTAAAGTATTTCTTTATCTAGAAATAATCTTGAGGTCCCTATCAAATGATTTAAAAAATAAATAAAAAATCATATTTTAAGCAAGGATCAATTAAATTAATAAAAACATTTTCATTCAAAATAAATGCTGTTCTTTCTTTGAACGTTATATTCTTCAAAGAATCCTGAAGATAAGTTTCCTCAAAAAAATTAAGCAGGACAACTGTTTTCCGGTAAGTACAACATAAGAAATGTTACTTGAGCACCAAATCATTATCTCAAGACGAGTTCACACTGAGACTAATTTAGCAAATTCTAAAAGATTCCCCTGATCCTTGGCTAAAATCTGAAGTCTTAAATCGTTAGTTTGACAGCCAATTAATGACCGTTGTGATCAAATTTTACCTCAGATAAATTTCTGGCGGTGTCAGAAGATTTGACTCTAAGTCTTGCAGTGTGACTCTCCTACGACGACCGTCAAATTGTCTTCATTTTTCAAGACAAGCCATGACTAACATTAGAGATTTCTTTGTAGCCACCATTTCAATCCCGCATATAATGCAGTTCACTGTCACCGAACGTGTCATTGAGTTATCTTGTGTGCGTCCGTTTCTGACGCATCTTGACTGTCGTACAGTCTGACATTGACAACTTAGATCTTACATTGTGACATGGTTTACAGCGGGGATCATGTTCGTACAGTCTGACAAAGAACAATCGTAAAGGACTATTATAAATCGTACAGTGTGCACCCTGCTTTAGAATGATTTCTGAAGGATCATGTGACACTGAAGACTGGAGTAATGGCTGCTGTAAATTCTAATTATTAAATTAATAATTAATTAATAAATTCTAAAATAACATTTTAAAATATTTCACAATATTACAACTTTTACTGTATTTTTGATCAAATAATTGCAGCCTTGGTGAGCGTAAGAGACTTCTTCGAAAAATATTTGTAAAAAACCTGAATGACTCCAAACTTTTGAATGGTAGTGTGGTCAGGAAGTGTGGAAACCCTATTCTGTTATTAGTGCGTGTTGAGTTCAATTTGCTAGAAGGGCCAAATATTTATGCTCATTGTAAATTATGTAATCTGTTAATTTGGGGGCATTAATGCGGTCTGAAACTGACAAAAACTTCTTTTCTTCTTTTTACGCACTTCCTGCGCTCCAGCACTGAACTGGTGGAGACGAAGATTGAGGAGTTTCTGGTGAGCTTTGGAGAGAAGATGAACAGCTTGAGTGATGAGGCCTTTAAGACACAGGTGACTGCTCTCGTCAAGCTGAAGGGTTGCGAAGACACTCATCTCGGCGAGGAGGTGGACAGGAACTGGACAGAGGTGGTCACGCAGCAATACATCTTCGACAGACTCAGCCGAGAGGTGAGGAGCCCTGCTGCACATGAGCAAAGTCTGACAGCTCAGCAATGTGTTAATGATGAATTGTGGGAATATACTTTTTTTTTAACTTGTACAACAGATTGATGCACTGAAACTTATGACCAAGGCTGAACTGGTGAACTGGTTCATGGAACATCGGGGTCAAGGCAACAGGAAGCTCAGTGTGCATGTAAGTTTACCCGCATACCGGGGATATATTAACTGAATCTACGTACGCAGCGTTTATACACAAGGCCCCAGGGGTTTCAGTTTTATTGTCTTTTCAGGTTGTTGGTTATGGAGTAGAAGAAAACGACCCTCCTAGTAAGGAGCATCCGGCCACCGGAGAGGAGGAGGGCAGTAAGATGTCACTGTATGGGGAGGTTTCCAAACTCACCTTCCTTCCTGCTTCCACTTTACTGGCCTCAGCCACTACCATCACAGACATCAAGGCCTTTACTTCCACCCTCAATCTCTATCCTTACCACAAGATTCTCAAATAAACAAAAGCATGGACTCAATCTGCCAACTGGCAAGCAGGCACGCACCCCCTACCTCCATCTTCCATCCTCTCCTCCTGTCTTCTGTGTCATACTTGAGCAAAGATGAGCACGGAATGGAGGACTCCCCATACACTCATACGATGCATTCATATAATGAGCCCTGCTGTTGAAATGACGTTGATGTGTATGTGTGAATGTGTGATTGTGTGTGCGGGCATGGATGTTGCTCAGTTTGGGGTTCCTGCTGACAGACGCAGATCACAAGGTCTCATTATATCCATCCCTGGCTGTAGTGGACCTTTAAAACATAAACATGATTCAGAATTGTGTGTATTTTATCAATAGGCCTGCAGTGTTAAGTTTTTACTAATACATTTATAATGTAATGCCACAGTGCTGAAAAGTATGAAATATATTTGAATGAGATGCAGAAAAGGGAGATTGCTGGACTGCTTTTTATGTAGCCGGTTGATGACGCCTGATACTGAGGATGTGTAATGATGCTTCAGAGGTGGGCATTTGAGCATGCAAGACCAAAATGATGATGCTTCTCTTACTGCTATAGCATCATTCTGCATTTGGCACAACTTCAATCTGCAAACTGAGGGATGGCTAATATAACTGCTTGAATTCAGAGTGTGCAAATATATTTATTAAAAGCACCGTAAAACTACTAATGGCCTGTCTGCATTTTAATATTTCCATCTCCATTATGAATTACCATTAGAAAATAATGTAAACATGGAATCTGAATTTACTATATACTTTAGTAATACTGGATCCTGGTATTACTGTATGTGATTAATTGATTGTACCAAATGTAATAATTTTTTCCGCCACAGAAACGAGTCGACTTTTCTTTTGGGCTGACGTCACAGAGCACACTCAAGGCAGGCTCACACTACACGACTTTTGGCTGTATTTTGCTGTCGCAAACAGATTTCCAAGGTCTGCAACAAAACCCCCGGATCTCGGCCAAAACGGTGCTCATTAAAGGAAGAGTGCATTCAAAAATTAAAATTATCCCATAATTTACTCAACCTCAAGCCATCCTAGGTGTAACTCCTCAGCCAAACACAATCAAGAGTTATAATAAAAAATATCCTGTTTCTTCCAAGCTTTATAATGGGAGTGAATGCTACCATAGATTTAAAGCCCCAAAAAAGCACATACATCATAAAAGTAATCCATATGGCTCCAGGGGGTTAATGAAGGGCTTCTGAAATTAAGCGATGTGTTTTTGTAAGAGCCAGAGGTCACCCTTTCCACTTTAACTCGACTCTCTCATGAACGTGAACAGTTTTATAAAGTTTTAAATATGGATATTTTTCTTTAAAAAAAAATCACCGTGTGTATTTCTGCCCAATTTTCTTCTTTTTTTTAATGTTTTTTTTTTGGTCTCTTTTTTTTCTGCACATATGACTTGGACATGGTAGAGAGCATGAGAGGCTCTCTAATATTTCACGAATTCATTTGAGAATTTTTTGCCAAAGATTCATGTAGTTTCAGTGTAGGCTACCTTATCGACGTAGTGTAACCAACTGCAGAACCGCTGAGCCATTACATCACAGCAGTCTGAGGACAGCAGCGCCAGGGCAGTCATCTCAGACCGGTGTTGGGGTGGAGCTTATAGCGTGGTTGGGTCAGGTGGGGTTGGGCATTCCTTAGAGCTTGTAGTTCTAGTGAAGGGTAAAGGTAGTGGTTGTGGCGGGATACACAATCCTATAACTAGCGATCTGATGCTTCTGGCCTGCCGCTGCTGTCCTCAGACTGCTGTGACGTGTGGTTCTGCAGTTAGATATATCTTGTGTTGTGTAGTATGAGCGCTAAGACAAGAAGACGACAGATGACAAGAAAACGTGTGTAGTATGAGCACCATGGCGATCCCATAGTCCTCCTGTGACCTTGCCCTTACTTCCACTCCGCCAATCGCCTCACTTCCTTCTGCTGCGTAATTTAATATTTCCCACAGTTTTGTCCTGCATCAACTTGTTCTGAAATATCATCTGATTATCATCATGATTTTTAATGACGTCCCAATTGAAATGAAGAAAGTTGAAATGAAATCAATAACATCACATAACAGCTTCTGCAGTTGTACGTTAAAGATACATATTTTCGACAGTTTATTTTTTATTTTATTTTATTAAGGAATCGGCCTAAACTTCTGCTAATTAAGTCCTGTTTTGTCTGATTTCAGAAGCAGAAGTCAAATGTGTTGCAAATATTGTTTCATGTTTACTATGTTGAAAATGTTCCATTTAGTTATTCACCTTATTTTTCAAAGTGAATATGCGAGACATTCACCGCTATAGGGAAATAATGAGAAGAAATAGTGCAGTAATTGGTAAACCTATTACAATGCATTAAAATATTTTAGGAAGAAATTAGAAATACCAGTTTACAATATAACTAGCTGATTTGTAGGCAGCTGAAAATAACTGGAAGCAGATGACACCGGAATTTACAAATGGCAGCGCCCGCATACTTGAAAAATAAGGTGAACAGCAGGATATAGAAATAATGTGAGCTGTTGTAGGGGTCATATATGGATGTGATTTATAGGTGGTGTGTCATTTTTAAAAGCTTGCCTTCAACTCTCCAAATGTGACCTTAGACTCAGCTGAATTGTCACGGTGCCAACTCTTACCAGGCATCACATGGAGTTGGCATTGCGTCTCCTTGTCCAGGCAGGTGGCACATAGCAGCACAGCAAGAGAGTTGATCTTTTTGTGCTCCAGAATAGCTCTTCTTCTCTGACCACCCCATCTCTTGTTGTTCTGATACTGCTGTCCTGAAGCACTCTTTAGAGGTGCGCTACACTGGCTAGAATTTCATCAATCTGCTGAAACAGGCACAGTTTAAGAGGGATCACATTCTAAATATTTAGACTGTCTTGGATTAGACTGCCTGCCTTTTGTAGTTGATTCATCACAATGCTGTCGCTTCATCTCACTCCTGCGGAGTGTATTAATTGACAAACTGCTTAAGTGGGAGGAGATGTAGCTGAGAAAGAAAACGACTGGATAATATGAATAAATAAGGCAGATGTATGGGAAAAGTCAGCCTCCTGTTCTACAAGGGAGTTCTCTCAGTTGTACGCATGGAGCTGTGAGCCTCAATGCTCTTACGGATCATGAAAATATAAGAAGGACATGAATTATGTGCCTTCCAGGCATCAAAGCAAGGGAATGAAACAAGGGCTTCTGTAAGGCAGGTTAATTAGGTTTGGCCTTTCGATGGTGAGATAATGGCATCTAATGCTAGATTCAGACAGCCCTAATTTAATTCATTTAATAACAGATAAATTCATAGTTGTAATTATAACTTGTTTTATTTTGTGGAAATGTACTATTATGGATTTAAAAAAACTGAACATTACCACTGATATAAAAAAAAAACTTGATAAAAGATCAGTGTGGTTGGAAAATGGTATTGCAGCAACAACAACAACAACAAAATAGCACATGCTCATTGAGGTGACATTTTTATGTAATCATTCCTTCACATCTAAAGACAGTGTAGCAGTGAGAGAGGAGGGAATGGCATTCCCATGTCGTGTGTAATATTTAATTAGAAAGATGTCAAATGACAAGTATGGTAGCTTTGCACTAAAGCACATTTCCTGCTTTAAATGCATTGACACAGATGAGTTCAGTAGGCTCATTCAGCTTTGTCACAGATCCCTTCTGCTGGTACTATTCTAATTTATGCAACAAATCCCTGCCAGCTGTCATAATCAAATCTGTCAGTGGCACCTTGCTGTGTGTGTGAGCACATATAAATGTGCGTGCATGCATATACTAGAGGCAGAGCTTGATGGAGTTTTTGTGCATACTGTATGCGGGTGATCGTGTCTTCGTTTAAGTCTGCAAACGCCATTAATCTTCCCACATACTGGAACATGTTTGTACACCGAAGGTATTTTCATTCATTTGCTTGCCAAAAACAGATTGACAAGTCATGATACTTAAAGGTAAAGTTCCCTCAAAAAACAAAACTAAACTAAAATTGTGAGTGGGGTTTGATCATTCTCATAATTAGTTGAATATTCATTTACTGATGTGTTTATTTGGTCCAGTCTTGTGCAATATGAAATGTGCAATTAATAGGTCAGTAGACCAGCACTGAGTTTCAAACAAGTGGTTCATCTGCCTAGTTTCTTGCAACAGCACTGATACATGAAAAAAACAGCACTGATACATGAAAAAAATTGATACATGAAAAAAAAACAGTAACTGTCTTATTATAAAGTGTATATAAAATTAAATGTATATATAGGCCTAGTGGTTATTTTGGGATAGATTTAGTTTTCTACTGTACAGTGGTTAAATTAGGATAGATAGATAGATAGATAGATAGATAGATAGATAGATAGATAGATAGATAGATAGATAGATAGATAGATAGATAGATAGATAGATAGATAGATAGATAGATAGATAGATAGATAGATAGATAGATAGATAGATAGATAGATAGATAGATAGATAGATTCATTCATTCAGGGCTATATATAACCTCTATAACCAACCAAATGCTTTGCAGTCCATTTAACCTTTTCTTTATGTAGTCATATTATTAACTTGAACATTTTCGCTATGTAGTCATATTAACTTTTAAAAATAAGATATCATGTTCCCTATTTACTTGACCATTATAAACTCACCATCATAAAGCCAAGTAAAGTTGCATGTGAATGCTGTCACTTTTTTTTCTTTGTCATATATCCTCTGGCCAGTGGTCATGTGAAACTTGACGCACGCTCATTGGCTGACGCTTTCATCTCGTTTTAACGTCTGTAAAGGTGTGGGTTCGTTTCCTGACCCTTTCCGCGCCGCGCGTGCACAACGGCATCACCATCTCACAGGCTGTTGCTTCCTCCTGAGGGACCGAAAGCGCACTAAACAGCCTGCACACTACACCGAATCTGGGTAATACTACTCATTCATTTGCGAGCTCGGAGCCTCGGATGTGTTATATTGTCTCTCACAGCATACACGCGGGATTTCGTAAGGAATATACGGAATTACAGGCGCAACAAATGATGATGTGACAGCCATCCGTTCAGATAGATAATAAAAGCTAGCTGTTCAGTCAGTGGACGCTGCAATTCTGCAAACGAAGCAAAGCCTCAGACGATCCTTTCCCAGATGAACAGTTACAGTAGTGTTCACTACTGACAGACAGCAGTCATTTGGAATAATACCCTGCACCCTGGAGGAGAAACAGGTTTAAGGTAACTGAAATGTCCTTCTATGAGCTGACATGCACTTGTGCAGAAAGGGTTTGATTTTGATTATGCAGTCTAATGTAAGGGTTGAAGTGGCAATTCAATTTGTAAATGTGTCCTTATGAATTTTGGTGCATGCTCTTTGTTTGCATGAATTTAAACACACACACACACACACACACACACACACACACACACACACACACACACACACACACACACACACACACACACACACACACACACACACACACATATATATATATATATATATATATATATATATATGAAGAGTTCAGATGCAGAAGCCTCTAAGTGCCATCTGAAATTTTCTTCTAGAATGATGATTTTTATAAAGCTTGTATATTTAAGCTCAGTAATTTTACTTAAATGACAATTAATAGGTAATTTGCAGTGCCATTTCATTGAAATTATTGAACTTAAATATACGAACTTGATAAAAATTATAATTCTATAAGAAAATTTCAGATGGCACTTATAGGCTTTTGCATCTGAACTCTTCATATATATATATATATAATTGTTTTACACACATAGTAAGCAAGCATTCAACAGTGAAAGTGGGATGACTATCCAGAACATTTGGACACAATACACATAATTGTTGTCCAATTGTTCATGTTGTTGTATGCCTTGTGCAGGGTTAAACTGGAATTATTAAGGTGAGAGAACCCTAAAATCTGGTGATTCTGGCTAAATATAACATGGTCACCATCCCCCCAAAAAAGAAAAACACATTAATGTTGAACCACTTTTTTGACAATACTATATTCTAGTAGAATTCTATATATATTCTATATATTCATTGAAGAATGAAGATCGCTGTGTAAAGTATCTATAATCTAAAAGACATTTTATATATTTATTAAAAATACATTTAATAAATTTGTATAAAGTGATTACACTGTGCCAGATTTAGAGTTATTTATTTATTTATTTATTTTGTTTGTTTGTTTTCTACTGTATATACAGTGGTTAAATTAGGATAGATAGATAGATAGACAGATGGATAGATGGATTGATAGTTTGTCATAGTGTAGATTTCATTTTTGTGACATCTGAGCATAATAGTAGTCAGATGTCTCATGCAAAGCTATAGCTTTTGGCCAAGAAGTAATGTTTTCCAGAGGGGGAAGCATATGTTGTCTGTTTCTAGCAGACACGACACATACACAGATGCTGTTTTAGTGGAGACATGATTTCTAGGCCAGTGATGCTCTATCTGCCAAGGGAGCCTGGCGTGTTTGGAGCTGCTTTTCAACTGTTTGTTTTGCTGGATTTACATGGCAAGCTCTCCAGCAGTGTGCTCTTGGCAGATGTACTAGTTGAGGGAGCCTGTTTGCCTGAGTCAAACACAGTCTCACTGTGATTCGACTTGACAAGGAAGAGCCCATCAAGGGCTTTTCTGGGAACAATTCTTGTCTATTGCAAGCAATGGGGTTAAAAGCCAAAGAGCGATGACAACATGATGTAAGACATTGAGGGGGACATTATTGTACCCCAATATTAGGATTAGCTGCCAATTAAGATTGGTTTTCAATGGCGGATTCTTAAACTTTCATAATTTGACTACATCCATGCAATTAGTTCGGAACAACTTTGACATTAAAAGTAATAATAATCGTACCTATGGTATAAATGGACATGATTGCATTTATACTCTCCGACAAAGAAAAGCGAGTGACGAAATTCCTCTTTTCTCTGTTCATTTTTGAAATCCATGCAACTGTCCCAGATTTAGACATAAATATATTCTCTTCATACACAGCCGAGATGAGTGCTTTTTGAAGAGAATGGGGTGAAAAATCCTTCCTTCGCTACCTGGCTAAATGGCCTGGTGATGGAAAAATATTGTTACTGGAATGATATTTGAATAATTGAAAAGGGCCGACTTTAAAATTGCAGGCTTGCCATGATTTCAAGTGCAAAGTTAGAGGCTTCCACACCGAAATATTCATGCCATTATTTAGGAGTCAGGAGAAGGGATTCATTCAAAAATGATCAGAGCTCCTGCATGGCTGCGGAGGAGAGATTCATTTTAATAATGAAGAAGGACGTTCACCTTACTATCTCCCCACAGCGTTGTTATAAGTGACATCATAGATCAGGCCGACAAGCTGTCAAGAGAAGCCTCTCAGCATTGTGATTGCGGTGGTTTCTGTTGCTGACTAATGTAACACACATCAAAAACAAATTACAATGCGTTTATGAGTGAACAGAGCACACGGCATCTGAGTCATCAGCTCGGTATAGCTTGAGCTATCCAAAGAGAGAAGTTTAATACTTATTGCTGAGTTGGACATGTGCACACTTGACTGCGTTGCCATTTTCACTTTATTGACTCACGCTGTGTAAGCAATGATTTAAAAAGTTAATTTTTCGCCTGAATGAGCCCATTAGGATCGCAGCTTTTGCCGCAGGTTGATTTGGAGCTTTTGTCAGTGATCCTGTCTGAAATGTGGGAAAATTCATTTAAATTTTATGACTGTGTTTGTTGTATTATTATTTTACATGATTTTTTTTATTTGATTTCTTGTCCTGACATGGTTGTCTGCTCATATATGCCAAGGCAAGTCAAATGTATTTGAATGTATAAATGTATAATATCTTATACTCATTCTGCATTTAGCAGAGTTGGGAGATAATATAGTTTACATTTTGCAATGATAAAAGCCATCACGCTTGTCTATTTAAGCAAATATATGTGCATTCATACTTTGAGTGACATTAGGGAGATGTTGATATAGGTAAAATTCGAACTAATAGAAAACTATTGTGTTTTATATTTTTGCCAATATGATACAATTTTATATTATGTAATAATATAATAACTACTTCTTAAAACTATGTTTTTCTATAATGTAGCATTTGGACATGAACATCTCAATTTAGCTTTAAAACATAAAAAAAAAAAAAAAATGTTTGTTGTTGAAATTATCATCTCTGAACGAATAAAAAAAAAGCGGAATAAAAATAAATTTGTTTGTATAAAAAATCATATATTGATTTTTTCATATATACACACACACACTTGCATTCACATAAATAAAAAAAATAAAAAAATAATATATATATATATATATATATATATATATATATATCCACCTTACATTTTTTTTTTTTTTTTTTTTTTTCAAAGCACATTGAGATGATCAATATCACACTGATTGACACAGTAAAACATTTGTATCTGTCACCTTAAACCATGAACGCCATGTCCATCAAAATTTCTTTAAAGAATCACCACTCAATGTTTGATAGTCTCTCTTTGTGCTTTAAATAAACGCCAGTGAATTAAGTGGGGTAGCGGCAATTGCTGAATAAGAACCCAGTCAGCAGCTGCTTTATAGCCTGACATCTGAAGCTGTCTCTTGATTTGTCCTTGGGGCGGGATGTGCATTCTGGCCGTCCATAAATCAGGCAGCAGAGACCCGCTGGCATACAGAGAGAGAAGCTAAAACTAAAGCTGCATCAGACATTATAGATTTGGAGGTTTTATTTGTATTATAAAAAACTCTAAAATGTTGTGGGTTTTTTGGATGATAGATGTGGAAAACTGAACAAGAACTTGAAGCATAGCTCTATTTCAATCAATCCAAAAGACATTAAAGTTGAATGACCAGGATCTTCAGAGTTTATGATGGTGGAATAAGTAAAATGAAGGTGAGAACAAGGAGCTTAGCGAGCTCTCTCTTATTATCGGTTTCTCTCCAAACTCTAATCTCGGCGAATCTCCAAAACTCTCATTGTCACCAGAGACATGGGCTCTGAGTCTGATCTTATAAAACTCAAGAGTCAGTCACTCCTGTGATTCGATTCCTTTAAATAGTTCCTTAAATATCTCTCATTGACTGTGTCAGAGCCCATTGAGTTCAACTGAGTGGTTCTATACATCAGGGAGTATTTAATATATTATGCATGTTTAGTGCTTCTTACAGCTGTCAGCTACTTGATATTATTAACTGTCACTTATCCAAAATGACTTGTGTTAAAGGCATAGTTCACCCTAAATTCTGTCATTTACTCACCTTCATGTCGTTCCAAACCTGTATGACTTTATTCTGTGGAACAGAAGATATTTTGAAAAATGTCTCATAGATTTTTTTCATCCATACAATGAAAGTCAATGGGTTCCAATAATATAGATTTTTGTTCTTCTTTAGATTCATTTCATACAGGTCTGAGATGACAGAGCGAGTAAATGATGACAGAATGCTCATTTATTTGACAGATAGAATCAGTTACCACACTGATGTGTAAGAATTATTAGTCTGATCTGACAAGGAATACAATCCAAAAAAAGAAAGAAAGAAAAACTCTACAATGACCTGTGATAAGATTAAATTC
The DNA here is from genome assembly GCF_965113295.1 of Leuciscus leuciscus. Taxonomy (NCBI): domain Eukaryota; kingdom Metazoa; phylum Chordata; class Actinopteri; order Cypriniformes; family Leuciscidae; genus Leuciscus; species Leuciscus leuciscus. Next base: position 33,268,460 of record NC_138730.1, read on the forward strand.
AGTTTTACTTTCAGCTCCCAAAGAGAAGCTGAGCATGATCTCTCTAAATCCTTTAAGAAACCAGCCCACTGTAAGATAATTCTCTACAATGAAAAAGGATTATGGGAAAATTTACGCTGAATGGGATTTGATTTCCGTCTCTCGTTTCTTCTCTTATTAGACCCAGTGGTTAAAGTGTATATTATCAAGGTTAGAACCGCAATTAGAGTAAATGAAAGCTTGGACAGTTCCAATAATGGCCCTTTGGGCTGTCCATACAGTGCAGTCTCAGCTCTTTGCAAGTTATTTTCTATTAGCGCCCTGCTGCTGTGATTTGTTGCAAAGCTGGTGAAAATCATAAAGAAGGAAAATGAAAATGTTGAGGGAAATAAGCTGTTTGATAGTCACACAGTGTCAAACTTGTCAAACAAGAGTTCGTTCAGGGCTAGCCATTTAGATTTAGCATTTTTTTAACCATATAGGACACTTATTTTGTCCTGTTTAGCTTGCTCAGTGACATGAACTGTTTTGCTGCCACTTTAAATAGTGATATATGAGGTTATTTACACTGAGAAAACAACACTGCTGCTGAAAAGACCACAGTGGTTGCTCACCAGAATACTGTATGTTGTTTTGGATGTTGGTTGGTGCCCCACCAGGCTTCTTAACTTAGCTGACCAACAAGACTAGAACTAATTGCACTATATAAACCTGGACTAGCATGGAAATTCATACTGCAACCTGCCCTGCATCTGAATGGCTACTTCCATACTACAGGCAAAAAACAGTGTGTGAGTATGTCCGAATTCCTATTCATAAAACAGTAGTAGGCAAAAAAGTACCCAGATGACTTACTACTTCTGCCGTGATTCTGAAGCGTACATCTAATGGACACTTTACTATCCCATGAGGCCACAGGAGAGGATTTATGAATGACAGTGAAGCAATGCAACTGATGCCACTGACAGTGAAAACATGCTGGATGAGTACTTCTGAATTTCATTCATACTACAAACCATTGGCGTAGGAACCGGGGGGTACGGGGTGGACGTGTCCACCTCAATATTGGAAAATGCTGCATGTGTCCCACCCAAAAATTAGCCTATACCGCAGGGACAAAAACTGTACATTTGGAACTTTTATTTTGAAAGCGCGACAAAACTCGGACAGACAGTCACATGCTCAGATACACTTTTTCCACCGTGACGGTTCTGTTGTGGGTTCCCGGCCTGTGTCCATTCTCAAGCCGTGTAGTTTGCCGATAGTGCTGCGCGGATCGCGGATAATCCGCAGGTCGGGCGGCGCAAGTAATAAAAACATAACATTCCAATTAATCGAGGGTGGATGACAGATAAATCATTATAATGTGTTGATTTTAAATAAAGACACGGAACTCTCATCACGGTAAAATGAAATGAACGAGCGTCACTCTTTTACTTTCGTTTTCAACGTAACTCTTCAGGGAAAACCAATCAAGGAAAACATATCAGGGCTCGACATTAAAGGGGTCATATAATGGTACATGCACTTTTACAAGTTGATTGTACTGAAATGTGTGTTGGCAGTGCCTGTACACAACCATCATAAAATGATAAAAATCCATCCAGTGTTTTTTTTTTTTATCTTCTTATATGTTTTCCCCTCTCTCAGATCAAGCCGTTCGATTTTGTGACGTCACAAAATCAACGCCCCTCCCACGATTGTTGATTGACAGCAGCGTTTCAACACAGACCCGCCCTCGCTCGTGAGTGAGCTGTCAATCATAGTCTGCGCGTCATTGTGATACGCTGGAGCACTGTCTATGAGCAGAACTGTCTAAGCGATTGTGGTGTTCTGTTCTTGGGTGTAATAACGAACACAGCAGTCATTTTGATGTTCCTAAATCCGAACCGCTGAAGACGCAGTGGCTGAGTTTGTTTTTGAAGGGAATATTCCCCACGATCAACAGCAATGCTTTCATGTTTGCGTGAATCATTTCACCAGACTGCTTTATAAACGAGGGTCAGTAACGTTATAAAGCTGGTTTTGCTAAGAAGCTGCTCCTGAAAAAAGGATCGGTACCAACTATTCGTGTTCCTGCTGCACCTCCAGAAGAACTGAAGTGAGTGTAACGTTTTATTAACCTTTATATTAATATTTATTATTTATATAAATACGACGTTCTCGATATAATTCATAATCCCACGTTTATAATGAACAACGCGTTATGGTTATTGTGTTATTATTACAAATGGTGTACGCACAGAACAGAGGGGCGGGGTGAGCAAAGCTCATTATCATTTAAAGACACATGCACTTAAACGGCGTGCTGAAAACAGAGCTGTTTTTGACCAGGTAAAATTAGAGAATTTTTAATTAAAGTATATTACAAACTTTTAATTTAGACCCTAAAGAATCATATTAGCTTGTACAAAAATGGCATTATATAACCCCTTTAACACTTGTCCGGGACACGTGTGTTTTTTTTTTTTTTTTTTTTTTTTTGTGTGTTTTTTTGATGGGACAAGTGAAAGAGAATAATCTCATTTAATACAGTTGTATTTTTTCAATGTAAATGATTTAGTTTGATTGGTAACAGCCTAGTGTCTTATTATTCTAATTGAATGCATTGATCAAATTTAAGAATTTGAAATGAAAGATGGAGCCCTTTATAAAGGTAAAAAAAAATTATTCTGATAAGAGTGTTTTCCAACAGTGATTTAATGAAACATTGACAATTTAAGTTTGAAGGGAGTAAAGCCTCTGTTTAGGCTATAAAGGAAATGCAATTTTGCCAAAAGAAGAACTTTTATTTTAAATAAATGTTATTTTTAAATCAGCCTACTTCAGTGTGATATTTTACCATATTATCATGCTTAACACTGTTAATTTGAATAATTGTAATGTGATGATCAGATGCAGATATCTAAATCAAAGAATATCAAAGGTTCGGGCGGTTGGCGGGTGGATAATTTTTTTGAATAGATTAATGAATTTATCTTTAATGTTAAAAATTTTCTTCCGGGGGTGCATGCACCCGGACCCCCCTAGAGGTACCAAGTTTTTTACATAGCTGGCAATCGATTTCTCTGTGTTACATATCAAATATTTGCCTTGTAAAGTACCACTCTCCTTTCTGCCCGCAAATACAGGGGGGCTTGTACACTTTTATGTTTCCCAACTCCAATATTTGTCTAATAATAAACAGATTGGATGATTTTGTTTATTTATTTGCTGGTTGTGATTCCATACATGTTGTACCACGTCACCATACTGTATGTCATTATGGTGGTGGGATGGACGTTGATTCATAGTGGCCAATATGTCCCCCCCAATGTCAAAGTCATTCCTACGACCCTGCTACAAACATTCATACTATATAGAACATACTTTTAACAATTGCAAAGCAAGTTTCAAACCAAATGTAGTACAGTATGAGGTTAGGATGCAGCGTTGGTCTTTATAGCAGGGTTTGCATTCTACTATTAGCTTTGCTAATCTTAATAAAAATCATATTAATTATAAATCTTATTAATGTTCTTTGTGTTTATAGTGTTTATTCAAACTAAGTTATGTGTTTATCATTTGCTTTTCTTAAAACAGTCAAAACAGCAGCTTTCGAGTGAGTATTCATTAAAATGTTATTTTGCTTACATCTAGTAATATGACAGCCTCTTGTTTGGAGACATTAATGCAACTTCTTTACACTATACTAAATGAAGTTCAGTGTTGTTTTCCTGTCATGTTTAATATGATTTGATTTTGCTTTTAACATTGCAGACATATTTGTGTCATAAACATGTGGAACCCCCACAGCTATATTGGGCCTGGTGCATGCAGTCAGATAGATAAGAGGTCAGATAGAGCTGCCAGATAAAAAGTCTATAACTGTTCTGGAGCAAAGACAGGAAGGACAGACAGCACACACTACCAGAGCACTGAGGGTAAGTGGCATCATGTGGTTCTTTAAAAAAGAAGCAGAGGGGAAGCTAAAGAAATGAGAGGAGTCATATTTTTTGAGGCAAGGAGAGAAAAATAGAAAGTTGCCAAGAAACTCTAGAAGGTGAGATGAAGTGAGCAGGTGAAGAAAACTCTATAATGTTCTCAAGGTCAAAAGGTGTCTGTGTATAAAATATAAACTCAGCAAAAAAAGAAACATCCTCTCACCCATCAAATTTCTTGACGTTTAAATATTTGTATGAACATAAAACATTTCAACAACTGAGACATAAACTGAACAAATTTCACAGACATTTGATGAACAGAAATGGAATCTATCTATTTATATATTTAAAAATATAGCTGGTGAAAGGCTCTTAAGACCATTTATACTGTATATATATATATATATAAGTTTCAAGGCAAGTTCATTTATATAGCACATTTCCTACACTATGGTAATTCGAAGTGCTTTACACTCACTCAGGGACCCCACCCATTTTACAAATCCATGAATAGGAGCAAGCCGTTATTTCTGTGATTTTTGTAAATAAAAGCAAGGAAAAAAGGAATAAAAAGAGATATAAAGATAATACAGTTATAAAAGGAATTAAAAGAGTAAAAGATGATACATAAAACTTCTCATCTGGCAAAACACCGGTGTATCATTTTTTTCACAGCTGCTTGTTTTACTGTGAGATTTTCCCATGTTGATTGTACTGTGTCTGTGGTGTTCTTTCGACGCGCCTAAGTAATCTATTGGACGTCTCCAATAGATACGATTTTTCCGCTAAAATCGGACAGGAAGAGCTCTAGGAAAGGAATCGATCCAATCCGTTTCAGATGTGGTTCCTGTGCTGCCTTCACAGTGTGAAGATGGCTGACATATACAGGTGACGCACTGACTATACTGGTAAATGGAGGGGAAAAAACAATAAAAGGAAAGCAAAAAGAGAATGGGCGAAGGAGAGGGGTGCTGGGGTATTTGGGGAGAAGTGGGTCAGCAGCCTTGGGTACCATGGCAACGGAGATATACGAGCATCTGTGTATTGATCTGCAGACTCATTGGTGTAATAGAGTGAGCCAGGTGATAAACGAGCATGCTGACAAGGTCTGCACCGGGTCATACTTCCTCTTACACCACATCTCCATCTGCTTCTCCTCACATGCCATAATACACATACATCTACATGTACATGGGATCATCTCATATTATTATGCATGAATACGTGTTTCATGAATAGACACATTGAGACATACAAACACACACAAAAAAAATTGCAATGTACACCTTGTGCGCCTTGTTAATGAACATGTTTGTGGGATGGGGGAAGCCATCATCAGCATTGACATGTCTGTTTTTTATTGAGTTTTCATTAACCTCAAGAACACCAAAATATAAACCACCAAACAAAAGGTATGGTAGGAGTATTATCTCAGTGTTCATTGCGCTTAGTGGTGTCTTTTACTTTTCGCTATGAATAATTGACTCTCCATTTACAAAAAAATATCTCTCCAGGGACTTGAGGACCAATTTAAAGCACTGCTCAGTTTTATGGTTCTGCTTTTTTGGTTTCAGTGTACACTGCAGTGTGGTTTTATCTGTAATATGGTTATGCAGTATGTATGGTCAGAGACATATTGGGTGTAAGAAGAACGAGGCAGGCCATACATTGGAAAATGAATAGGATTGCTTTGTACGTCGGTGGTATGAAAGGAAATCCCACCTAGCTCTCAGCTAAAAGATCACCTGATCACCTAATTGGTAAAATCATCACAGTGGCTGAAGTTCAGTTCATTTAACTCACTTGGATCTTTGAATCCCGTTTATCAAAATGTAATAACCCTTATTGACGTATTTTTGTGTATTTGAGCTGTAAACTAGAATTAATTTACAGATTTAATGTAAATGTTACATTTTCAATAGCCAAATCCCCTCGAATGTGTCCACTTACGCAAACGTTGCTTATGCAGTTCTACTGGACTAGTGACCGAAACATGCAGAACTCGGGAGGTGAACTTATAACATCCCGATTACAGATACTGAGTCTATGTGGCTGTCACATGACAAATTAACGAAAGTAGCCACGTCAAAAATAGAATCACTGTCTCAGACAACTCATGTGTCATCACAAAATGAACGAAACATTCTTGAGCTACTACTACTCAGGGCTATTCACAAAGAACACATTTTTTGCATTGAAAACGGGCAGTAAAATGGGGAAAAACACACTCCGTGTTGTAATTATTGTAATTAATTAAATTCAATTCACATTTATTTGTATAGCGCTTTTCACAATACACATCGTTTCAAAGCAGCTTTACAGAAAATGCATGAATCCACATTACAATTTAGAGTGATCTGTTATCAGAACTGTCTAAGTTATGTATTTCAGAACTGTATATTTACAAATTACGAGATTTCAACTAGTAAAAAGTGTTGACCTGATTCAAAGAGTATAGAAGCCCAAGAGGCGAAACTCTGTTGTGTTATTATGGGTAACAGTCTGTAGATGGCGCTGCGGAGGCGCGTCTGCCATTATGGACTGAAAGCTGCTGAAATCGTTAGCGCCAGTTTGCACAAAGAGTATAGAAGTATAGAAAAACAAGTTGTTAATATTTTTGTGATATTCTATGTAAAAGATTAACTGTCTTTAGAAATGTTCATTTATAATTTTATTTATTTATTTATTTTTCCAAATCATATATATGGTGATGTTCACTAATTTCAAAATCAACATTTGAATAAATATCTTATTACTGTGTGTCTGCCTATATATTATTTCATGAATTTCTGTTATTCATATAACAAGGAAAATGCATAATAGAACATAAATATTGATAGATTAAAGGTTTGCCGTAATTTCATAATTGTATCTTGCAAACCGTAAGTGGTAGGCTAATGAAGCCGATTCGGTGGGGGACATACCCTTACGAAAAAGTACTATAGGAATCTTATAGTATTTTGGGACAAAATATTATAGTAATCTTATAGGAATACTATAGTAATTTGGGACATATAGAAGTACAAGACTACTATAGAAATACTATAGCAGCTTTAAAATATTATAGAGGTATTACAGAACATCACAGAAGTATGTTATGTTCTGTAATACCTCTATAATATCCTAGAGCCGCTATAGTATTTCTATAGTAGTCTTATAGTACTTCTATAGTAATATTTTGTCCCAAAATACTATTTTCCTAAGGGTTATTAGGCCATGCATAACCAACACATAGACGTAACATTTTCTGTCATTTAACGTCGGTCATCCTCATTAATGTATTTTAAATTGTTTTCATATTTAGATATGACGGCCAGAAAAAATTAAGTTATGTTAAGTTTTTGTTATGTTAAGTTGTTTCAGTGCCATTGACTCCCATTATTTTTCGGCGTTTTCCTTCAGTTTTCAGTCCATAATGGCGGCCGCGCCTTCACGTCATGGGGGCAACTGTTGCTATGGAGCGTTCTATTGAGTTTTGCCTCTTGGGCTTCTATACTCTTTGCCTGACTGCAGCAGATTCATTTAGCCGTTGATAGTGTTGCCATGGAAACGCATAATTCCCAGTAGAATGAGTATTCAGTAGAATTTCACATGTTGTCATCTCGAAATTACAGTAATTATGACATGGTGCCCTGTTGAAGAAAAAAAAAGAAGGCTAGTTTAAGCTGGAAGTTGCTAGTTTAAGCTGGTCTTCCAGGCTGGCCGAGCTGGTGTTCAGCTGGTCTCCCAGCTTGACCAGCTAAGACCACTTTAAATAGTTTAAGATAAGTAAAACTAAGTAATTTACTCTCAAACAGTGTTGGGGTAACTCATTACAAATAACTTGAGTTACGTAATGAGATTACTTTTTCAAGTAACTAGTAAAATAACGCATTATTTTTCAAATTTAGTGACTTTTTCAAATAAGTAACGCAAGTTACTTTGTTTTCTTTACTTTCTTTACTAAGTTACTTGTCCCCATGTTGAATCGACATCGGAGCGCAGCGGCGTTGTGTGTAAACATGCTGGTTATTGTAGTTCTATCTTGACTAAATGTGAGAGTGCATTTACTCATCTCACTTGCACAAAAAAAGATTCAATATTCCTCAAAATGAATAAAAACAGTGAAATGCAGAATCATAATACTATGCAAACCTCCAATAACTAATTATATTAAATTAAACATACAGTTTTATGCATTTAACTTCCTGACCTTCGATGATTCAGTTAAACCACAAACAAAAATAACGACATGTGCGCTAAAACACTACGTGAAAAAACTCGAGGCCCAGAGAGAAGGAAATGAATAGTGGAATAAAGTCGTTATTTTTGTTTGTTTTTGCGCACAAAAAGTATTCTCATCGCTTTATAAACTTAAGATTGAGCCACTGTAGTCACTTGGACTATATTAATGATCTCTTTAATGCATTTTCTGGGCCAGCAAGTTATAGTGTCTTAGAAGCCTATGGAGGAATGAGACAGCTCTCAGATTTAATCAAAAATATCTTAATTTGCGTTCCGAAGATGAACGAAGGTCTTATGGGGTTGGAACAACATGAGGGTGAGTAATTACTGACAGAATTTTCATTTTTGGGTGAACTAACCCTTTAAACTTTTTGTCCTGCATCTTATTCTTCAGTTATCCAGAATAGCAGCAGCTGAAAGGTTTGCTTGAGCGGCGCCCTCTACTGTAAATGCGTGAATTTGCATTTCCTTCAGCCTGAGGCTTATTATTTCACTTTTGGGGTGAAAGGGTCTTTATATTTGGCCAAAAAAAATAACTTTTTTGTATATATATAAAAAAAAAAACAAGCCCAGCCCAGGTGAAAAAAAGTAACGCAAAAGTAGGCTAATGTAATGCATTACTTTTCTAAAACAGTAACTAATGCAATGTTACTTTTTAAGGGAGTAACGTAATATTGTAATGCATTACTTTTCAAAATAACTTTCCCCAACACTGCTCTCAAATGAGTATTTGAGGTCTATTTATTTATTGATTGATTTATATTTATTTAAATGTTTTATTTTTTCCTACTTATGGAAGCCTGTTTCCCCCACAGAATGAAAAAACATTAATAGATAATTGTGACTTTTTATCTCACAATTGCGAGATATAAAACCTAATGTCAGAATGTCAATTCTGACTTTTTTTCTTGCAATTGAGTTATATCCCCTTTTTAAGAATTCAGAGAAATAAACTTGCAATTATGAGTTATAAAAAACAGCTCACAATTCATACATTTTCTTACAATTGCGAGTTTATAGAATTTCGTGACACAAACTTGCAATTGCGTTTTTCTTACAATTGCAAGTTTATATCTCACAATTCTGACTTAACACAATTCTGGGAAAAACGCAATTGCGAGTTTATTTCTCACGCAATTCTGACTTTTCTGAATAAATTATAAACTCAGAATTGCGAGATAGACTTTTTTCCTTTCAATTGTGAGTTTATATCTCGCAATTCTGACTTTATAACTCACAATTGGCAAGTTTATATCATGCAAATTTTAGAAAAAAAGTCAGAATTGCGAGATGTAAACTCATAATCGTAAGAAAAAAAGTCAGAATTGTCAGATTAAAAACTCTTTTAATTTTTTATTCAGTGGTGAACACAAGCTTCAATATCTACTCGCTCCGTTTTTTTTTTTTTTTTTGCCCATTACTGGCTGACTATTCATGCATACATCATGTTAGCTTAGCAAACATAAAAAAAAAAAAAAAATTAAGCCTTTTCCTATTCAAGTAGATAATAGAAATTAGCTGCATTGCCAAGATGGTCACCAAGTGAACAGATTTGGGATTTTGGTATTGTGTGCAGAAATGGCATTACTTTGAAGTCAAATTTCACAGTTCAGTATCACTACAAATTAGCACAAGAAAATACTTATACACAAGCAGACACAAGTTATAAGAAAATATAAACACAAGTGCTCTCCAGTCCCCACCTATACTTGTTATTCAAAGCGTTCTCGGTGTACTTACAGCGACCTTGTCTAGCCCATCAGGCTATGTGAACATGTCCTATCAGTGGCCCGTTGCTGTCACTGTTTAACTGATGGAGGGGTTTGACCTCCAACAGCCCACCACGAGAACCCAGATCAGTACTTTCCTCCAGTTTAACCGCTGGCAAGGAGCGCAGGGGGACAGGAACACGCTGCTTGGACACATTCCAGGGAGAATAGATGGCACATTGCTTTTAACAGCATTAGCATTCCACCATTCCTGTATATAATTTAGTGCTTTTACTCTGAGAAAGAAAAAATGGACTGGAAGAGTATGTGTGATGGGTTTGAGAACGTCCCTGATTTTGAACTAGAGACTGCTTTCCATTGAGTCTGGGTTCTGTAGTTAAAGGGTTAGTTCACCCAAAAATTTTTATTATCCCGTAATTTATTCAACCTCAAGCCATCCTAGGAGTATATGACTTTCTTTTTTCAGCTGAACGTAATCTGAGTTATATAAAAAAATATCCTGACTCTTCCAAGCTTTATTATGGGAGGGGATGGTACCTTACATTTTAAAGACCAAAAAAGCGCATCCATCCATCATAAAAGTAATCCGCACGGCTCCAGGGGGTTAATTACGGCCTTCTGAAGAAAAGCGATCTGTTTTTGTAAGAAAATATCCATATATATGGCTTTATAAATTATAATCCCTGGCTTCCGGTAAGGGCCGTACGCAAGTCGAGTTCCGGCCGAAGAGTGACCTCTGACCCGATGCATGACGTAGGATGTAGGAGTAGCGTAAGCTTAGGTGGGAGTAGACGCCTCTTGCGGTTCAAACAAATAAGGCTGGGCAACAAACACAAGTTCCTCCGACATTTCTCTTTAAAATTTCTAATTTTTATACTTCTAATTCCTAACTGGTGTTTTGTTTTGCTCTTTCCTCTCGTCAATTTATAAAGTTATAAATATGAATATTTTCTTACAAAAACGCATCACTTCACTTCAGAAGGACTTTATTAACCCCCTGGAGCCGTATGGATTACTTTTATGATGAATGGATGGATGCGTTTTTTTGGGCTTCAAAATCTATGGTACCATTCGCTCCCATTATAAAGCTTGGAAGAGCCAGGATATTTTTTAATATAACTCCAATTGTGTTTGGCTGAAAGAAGAAAGTCATATACACCTACAGTATAATGGCTTGAGCGTAAGTAAATTATGAGATAATTAAACATTTTAGGTAACCCTTTAAGGCGACATTGATTGTTTTACTAGTTTATTTTTGTTTCAGTTATATTTTAACAGTGCCATATTACAAAGTGCCCTGTAGTAATGTCGCCTCTCGGTTTACCTTAGTTTGTTGCGTTTGTTCTGTTGAACAAGTGTCTGCATTTTTCACTTAGACCTACTGTATTTTTGTAGATATAAACATAATATTAACACATTATTCTTTGTTAAATATATATATTTTTAATTTTCTCTTAGTTATTACATTACTATTTAAATAAGCTGCAAGCAAAAAAAGATAATTTGTGTACCTCTGTGAATCTTTGATGCCACATAAGTATACTGTGCTGTGGTGATGTCCTATATTATACTGCCTCCTTTTGGATGGAATGGTTATTGTGGCTGTTATCCAATTGTTGAAATAGAAGTTTTTAACAAATCTGTTTTTACATATCACATGTTCCCCTTCTTTTGTGATATCCAGAAACTCTACTGGTGAGCGTCTGCAACCAATGAGCAGTGCGTCAGGAGAAGCAGCAATACAAACTCTATGTGGCTCGTCGTCCCCTCTGCTCTCTTCTAATGTAAGTGCTGCTGTGCTGAGTTTAATCCCATCCACAGGCTTTAACACATAAATCAGGGGTCCTTTAAATGTTATTTAGCTCAAATTGTTTCAGAAGTTCAACTTTGTTTTGGTGTTGTGAACGGACTAACAACGCAGTTTCAGTCTGTTTTTAACATTATGGAAATAAAGTTTCAGTTAGACAATTGACTCTCTCAGTCTTGCTTTCAGGGTTTGATGGAGATCTGGTCGGATGACAGCTGGAACTGTTGTCATAACCGGAGGAATTCTCGCAACAGTGATACTCCTGTGTATCATTGCAGTGCTTTGTTACTGTAGACTCCAGGTGAGCACTGCATTTACATTTCATTTAAATTTCACTGCAAGGTGCTGTAAGGTATAAGGGACCTTTCACACACATCACGTTTTTGTGTTTAAAATGCAAGACTGGGGGAAAACAGAATTTTCTGCGGTTTTTTTTTTTTTTTTTTTTTTTTTTTTAACTTCTTTTGGAATGTAATGAGTGGGAAACAAGATACCCGAGTGCAACGCTCAAAAACTACGGCTAAGTACAGAGGCCCACAAATGACATGTGAAAAAAATAGAAATAGTGGCTACAAATTCAGTATTGGTTGCCACGACTTATTAATTCGTTTCCGCATTATAGGTAAATCATGGCCACATTGTCGTAATTCGTTTCCACAATATACTAATTCGTTCAGTAGTTGTAGTTCCGTTCAGTAGTTGTAGTTCAATTAAATTTGAGACCACTAAAAACGAGGGAACGAAGTAATTCAAAATAGCCACAATTTATCTAAAATGAGGAAATGAATTAATAAGTCGTGGGTACGTTTGCAAATAATGGCTGCATCCAAAATCTCATACTTCCCTACTTTATAGTAGGTGAAAAACAGTAGCATACGTGGCAAAACAAGTATGTCCGAATTCACAGTACTCATATAAGAGTAGGCAAAATTACCCGGATGACTTACTACTTCCTGCGAGATTCTGAAGTGTGCATTCGATGGACACTTTACTATCCCATGAGGCCACGGGTAGGTCACATGATAATGACAACATGGGGAATGTAGTACATCCGAATTACATTCATACTACACACATTCATTCCATATAGAACATACTTTATTTAGTGGCCGTGAAGTAATTACTTATTCAAAATAAGTACCTACTCAAGAGAGTGTGTCATTTCGGACCCAGCCCATATGTAATTTAAAGTCTCATGTAGTGCTGACCACAGACATTATATAATTCATAATCAAAAACCCATAGGAAAGTACTGAATGTTGTTTTAGCCTTACTTGTTGACCTAAATGACATCATGACTGAACAGCTCTATTATGTAAATAACTAAAATCCATTCCAGAATCTTTCTGTGTTTTGTGCTCAAGTACACTCAGCGTGTTACTCAACAATTTGAGGAAGATCTGTGTTAAAGTGCCAATTCCTGATCTTGTTTCCCCTGTATATCTAACTGTCCCTCCATCCCAGTATTACTGCTGTAAGAGGAATGAGTCAGAAGGGGAGGCGGGCTCGGTCGGAGATCCTGAGCCACAGTTCGCCTGCAACGCATGCAGCGCTCCAGGAGTGGACGGGGCGGCCGTCACACCTCTCTCGCTGCCCTACGACCCCGCTCCGCAGCACAGCTACTGCCCCACTTGCTCGCCCTACTACCTCCGTGGCTCGGATGAGATGCGTAATGGCGGCGAACGCCTGTCCTACATGCCCGCTCACTATGAGAACCATGGCGCCACTGCCCTTGGTCTGGCCGCCATGTACGGCCCCGTGCTGAGCCACCGCAGTACACCAGACTTTTACACCAATACACGAGCCATCAGCACTGACGTCTGACCCTCACAGACCCGGAGATGAACCCAGGGACAGAGCTGCCTCTGTGAATCAGAGCATCTGGGGGCCGTGCCATCTCCTTGCGCCAAGAGTCAAAAGACCTACAGGATGCCATGTTATTCTTCCACGCAGGTCTAAGGCCATCTTCAGTCTTCCATTGTCTTTTGTTTTACCTGTTTTACCTCTTCTTCTTGCACACCCCTCCCTCTCTCTCTGCTCTGAGGGCTGTGTGTTATATGACGTGAAGTGTTTGTGGGGGTTTTGGCCTTTTTAATGTTAAAGGTTAAATGCAAATAGGATATTTTATTTATCTGGAAAAGTCAGATATATAAGCATATTTTCAATTTAGAAAAAAGAAATTGAGCATCCCAAGGAAGCTTTATAGGCTCATCTTAAGTATTTCATTGTTTATGGTGCCATAAAAGGCAAACATTCCACACAAGTTTTTAATAGCTTTTAAAAGAAAGTACTTTTGTTGGAAAAAGCATGACATTCAGCTTTATCTAAATAGCCCCTGATATGCTGAATCTTTTTATTTGAAACACTTATTTTAGGATGAGAAATTAAACAAAATGTAATTGTCTTAATCTATGAAGATCTGTTGGGAAAATGTAAAATGAATTACTGATGATGAATATATTGGTTATTTAATATTTAAATATATGTCACATCAACTAAAATTCACAGTGGCACAGAGTGAAATGTGTGTTGGCAGTTTTTGAAAAATCAAATAAGATTGAGGTTGGAGTCATATGTTGTTCATTCTCTTATTTATTTGTCCATATTATCCACTACTTTTTAAATTAAGAGCTTTTTAAATTAACATTTCAGTGCAATTGCTGATATCTCCAATGTCATATAATTTTCAGATTTATACACAACATTTTCAAAAATCTTCTTAAGGCAAAGTCACTGTGAGAAAATGACTGGAAAATATTAAAAAAACATTTCATTGTTCTTATCGAAATGATACTTATATGAACAATAGTTTCCTTGTCTTTGCATAAGTGTGTATGTAAATTATTATATTTTCTCACATACTTGTTTCAGTAGCCATTGGTTTATGAATTGTGCATTCTGATGTCGATATTTACTGTCTTAAACACTCTTTGTTAGTTACTGGATCACATTACAAATCACAAGAAGGCACTTCAATTTTACATGTGAATACTTTTTTGGCAAAAATGGGGGGGGGGGGGTGATCTGGAAGTACAGCAGTCTATGGTTTAAAATACTGAAGAAAAAAAGTAGCTTATTGTGCACATATTTCACAGAATGCTTTTGAATATAAATTAAGCATTTATAAATGCCTGTAGACTTTTATAAAATTGGTCAATTGTGATCAGAGTAATAAAAGCCATTTCACATCTATAAAATACATGTACATAAAGATAAAAATATTTCAATGATTGAAAAGTTTCCTGTCAAGTCTCTCTATATGTATCTTCGAACTAACTGCCAATGCTTTAATTGTGTTTTTCTTCCATATTCCTACTCATGTTGCTATATTCTAGCAGCGGATTACGGGAAACTATGAAAAAGACTGGTTATCAAACGTTTTACCCCCCAAAAAAGCTAATTGAACATTTCCACTTTTTTTAAATTTGGGGACCGAAGGGTGTGTTCCAACTACAGGGGATCACACTTCTCAGCCTCCCCGGGAAAGTCTATGCCAGGGTACTGGAGAGGAGAATACGGCCGATAGTAGAACCCCGGATTCAGGAGGAACAGTGCGGTTTTCGTCCCGGTCGTGGAACACTGGACCAGCTCTATACCCTCTCCAGGGTGCTGGAGGGTTCATGGGAGTTTGCCCAACCAATCCACTTGTGCTTTGTGGATTTGGAGAAGGCATTCGACTGTGTCCCTCGTGGTGTCCTGTGGAGGGTGCTCTGGGAGAATGGGGTCCGGGGCCCTTTGCTTTTGCCCTGTACGACCGGAGCAGGAGCTTGGTTCGCATTGCCGGCAGTAAGTCAGACTCCGGTCTCCGGTTCTGTTCATCATTTTTATGGACAGAATTTCTAGGTGCAGCCAGGGGCCGGAGGGTGTCAGGTTTGGGGACCACACGAAAGTCTCTGCTTTTTGCGGATGATGTTGTCGTGCTGGCCCCATCAGACCGGGACCTTCAGCATGCACTGGGACGATTTGCAGCCGAGTGTGAAGCGGCTGGGATGAGAATCGGCGCCTCCAAATCCGAGGCCATGGTTCTCAGTCGGAAAAGGGTGGAGAGTTCCTGCCTCAAGTGCAGTAGTTCAAGTATCTTGGGGTCTTGTTCATGAGTGAGGGAAGGATGGAACGGGAGATTGACAGACGGATCGGTGCAGCTTCTGCAGGAATGCGGTCGATGTACCAGTCTGTCGTGGTGAAGAAAAAGCTGAGCTGCAAGGCGAAGCTCTAGATCTAAATCTACGTTCCTACTCTCACCTATGGTCATGAGCTGTGGGTCATGACCGAAAGGACAAGATCCCGGATACAGGCGGCCGAAATGAGCTTTCTCCGCAGGGTGGCTGGGCGATCCCTTAGGGATAGGGTGAGGAGCTCGGTCACTCGGGAGGAGCTCAGAGGAGAGCCGCTGCTCCTCCACATCAAGAGGGGCCAGCTGAGGTGGCTCAGGCACCTGTTCCGGATGCCTCCTGGACGCCTTCCCGGGAAGGTGTTCCGTGCATGTCCCACCAGTAGGAGACCCCAGGGAAGACCTAGACCTAGCTGGAAGAAGTGTCTGGGAGGGAAGTCTGGGCATCTCTACTTAGACTGCTGCCCCCGCGACCCGGCCCCGAATAAGCGGAAGAAGATGATGATGATGATGTCCATTTCATTGAACACATATTGACCTTTTGTGACAACGTGCCCCAGTAGCAGGTCATTTGGTGTTTTTACAATGGAAACTGCTGCGTAGCTAAATTTAAACAGTAAAATAATTACGATAAGTTAAAACACCAAACTTGTTCACCAAAGCTTCATTTAAATGATTAAAAAACAGCAAATAATATTCAAATTTATTCCTATTTCAGTATATTTTAAATGGAATTTATTCCTGTGATTGCAATTCATTACCCTTGCGAAAAAGAAGTTTATTCAAGTGTTCTATTTGTATACTTTTAAACTAAAAATAAGAAAGTGTACTTTCAGTCTACATTTTATATACTTCTCAAAAAAATAATTTATGTACTTCTCAGAAATATACTTAAAATTACACTTAAGTGTACTTGACTTACACAGAGAATATTTGGCCTGTACTTGTACTCAATCTTTTGACCAAGATATACTTAAAAGTATAATTAAGTATTCAAAGTATACTTGGCTTGTAGTTGTGTTAACTCTTTTGGTCGAGTAACCTATTAAATATTCTTTTTTTACATCGTTTTTCATATACAGTCTTATGAATCCTACATTGTTTGAAAATATTGATTAGAATATTGATATAGAACAGATATGTTTCTAATTCTGTGTATCTGAATTTTTGTGTAGGCTAGTCCACTGGTAGTGTATTGGAATTTACTCCAATTCTACTTTTCCCCGTCCAGCTATCCATGTTTTCATTGTTATACGGTAGGGGGCGCTATGACACATCTTCTAGTACAGAATCTTCGGATCAAAACACTGGAGAAGAAGAAGCTGAAACAAGTGATAGAAGATTGCTCACTCAAATGTAAAATAACATGCTCATCAAACATTAAACAGCGTGTAAATCAAAACTGCTTAATATTACCATATGAAATAAAGCTCTAGCGTAACCCATGAAGAGAAAACGACTGTGAAGCTTTGGGGGTGTTGGACTCGATCTACTCAATCTGTGTTTTGATCATTGTTCTGAATCAGATCAAGGCATAGTCTTTGACAAAAATGTGATTTTCTGAACTTTTTTGTTTAAAATGTTGCCTTTCTTTATGAAACTTACCGACATTCAAGTGTTGATTAAAAAAGAATGCAGGAAGCTAATAAAATGTTTTTTAAATTAAAGTAGGCCTACAGTTAAAGTATAAAAAATAATATCTACATTTGAACATAGTAGTATACTGCAAGTGCAAAAATAATATATAAATAGTAAACTATGAGTATAATGTTATGTTCACTTAAAGAAAACTTACAAATGTAATTGCTGTATAAACTACTAAACTAGTAGTTTACTGAGAGTACACTTAAGTGTGTACATTCATCAACTAAAAAATGTACTACTTGTATTAAAATAGTAAACTAAGTAGTTTACTACTCTTACACTTATAGTACACTTAAACGTAAACTTTTATATACTAAAAGTGGGCCAATTTAGTCCCAAGCAGTACTGAAATAGTACACTTACAAGTTTACTACAAGTACACATTGATATTAGTATAGTTACTACATAAAGTATACTTAAAAATATACTTGAACATTACTTAAGTATACTTCATAAAATGAACTTGAAGTATACTTCTTAATTTTAAGAGTATTCCAGGCTTCAGTGTCACATGATCCATCAGAAATCATTGTAATATACTGATTTGATGCTCAAGAAACATTTCTTATTATTAATGTTGAGAAGTGTAGTGTAGCTCAAACTGTAGCACATGGAGCTAGCAACGCCAAGGTCATGGGTTTGATTCTTAGGGAAAGCAAGAACTCATCAAATGAATGCCTTGGATGTGTCTAAATGCATAAAAGTTGAGCTGTTTAATAGTTTTGTGGAAAATATATATATATTTAGGGTTCTTTGATGAATAGAAAGTTGAAAAGATATTTGAAATGTAATTTTTTGTAACCATGTTAACTGTCACTTTTGATCAATTTAATGCATCCATCCAAAACATAACACCAGACATCTGATCGGTAGTGTACAAAACCATTGCTTGAGTAAACACACATTTGTATAATTTTGACAAAATCAGAATCCACTAATCTTACCGTTTTCTCTTTGCAACATTTTCTTTCACTTTGATATTTACAAGCACTGAAGATACTTAACCGGGAGTGTCAAGCAGGGCTGGGACTGCATTCTATCTGTGCATTGTGATTGTGTTAAACGACTTGAAGGACCAGTTTAAGATCTTGTTTAAGCTGTTTCATGCATCTCATTTCCATTGCAGTTCAGCAACTGTAAAAGAATTTCACACTCAGCAGGATGAAGCTTTCCACTGACTCACTATGAGTTTTCAGCCATAATAAGCAGCACACTTAGCAAATGGAGGTGAGAGCCACTCCCACCACACCGTTGGAGACAGTTGTGCATTTGTTTGTTTCACAGGTTCATGGCGATACCTGAAGACTGAGTTGGCACCTCCTCCAATACAAGAACCTTTGAACACTGTCACACTTTGCTGTTTGTCTTTATTGCTCTTTTCTCCTCCCTTCTTTCAATTACTAATAACATCCTCCCCCACTTATGTTCACATTCCCCTTCTCTTTCTCTCTCCTTCTTTTTTTCGCCTTATTAGCTCGGCTTTGTTCAAGCTGATGACCACAACAGATTAGCTCTGCATAACAGACAAAGAAGTTTTATAAGAAACTAGTGCTTTTGACCATTTTGATTAATAATATCTGCACGATGCCTGCCTGAATCTGCAGTGAAATGATAAAAACAGCAGTTCTCAGCCTCCATCAATCCCAATGAACATATACAGCAGCCAGATATAAGCAGCTTAAGGAATGGAGGAATGTACTGGCACCTGCTTGTCCCCGGCAAACCACAGTGTTTTTGTGTGAGGGGCGACCTTCAGGATTACAGCAAGAATTTCAATTTCACAGTCTTTTGCCCTGTGCTTGAAGCCACAGGCAGGCTTGCAAACTCTAAACTGTGACGGTAAAAGGAAAAAATATATCTGTTCTGGAACCTAATTGTGTTGGATTCATAATTTTAATGATATTTAACAGATTTTGATTTAGTAATGTAACTTTTGATATAGTAATGAGGAAATAATTAGTATTGGCTGCTGGATTGTGGAATAATACTGTGAGGAAGTTCAACAGGGAGCAGTTGGAAGGCCATAGTGTTTTGATACCTGCTTATTAGGTAAGTGAAGAACCACAGGACAAAGGTGGACTGAAATTAAACTCCTCCCATAGTCTTATGGTAGGGCTGGGCTTACATTGAGACAAGACAGACATAGACTGTTGCCTGTCAAACCTGTTGTCATTTCTCCAGAAACGTTCAGTGGCCTACTCTGTATTTTGAGATCACTTGTGTTCGACTCACCTGCCAAAATGATGGAAGAAGTGTCTATTGCGGTTGCTTATGATGCCTATATTATTGACCAAATGTCAGAGGAGGAGATCCTGGCCAGTCTAGTGGTGGAGTCTCTACCGAAACAAGTGGTAAGTTCAGCAACTTTGGACCTCACGTTTGTCACATGTTGACTTAAAGCTGGCATGCTGGAATTTTTAATGGAGTAGCACAAAAAAAGCATGGTTATTTTTTTTCAAATCTCTTAAAAAAATATTAGTGTGTTTGTGATCAATTATTGTTAAAATGTTCACTCCTTGGTGATCACAAACATAAATATTATCATATTATCATAAATATATGTACATGGTGTATAATATATATATATATATATATATATATATATATATATATAATATTAAAAACATGTAAATTAATACAAAAAAGTAAAGAAATACAAAAAAATTGCAAAAAGAAATGCTCAAATGAATCCTGCAACTATGAACTTAACATAAGTACTTAAGATGTTACTGAACATTCCTTTCATGCCTTCAAGATTTTTGCACCTGATATGATCTAAAAGTTTAATAAATATGTACATGATAATATATAGATAATATGTGTGTGTGTGTGTGTGTGTGTGTGTGTGTGTGTGTGTGTGTGTGTGTGTGTGCGTGCGTGTGTACATTTATTTATATGAATTAAATACATAATTTAAAAAAAAATTATTGATAAAATTGCAACTATGAATATTATATAATCAGTACTTAGAAGATGTTAAAGTACATTCCTTTCATGCCTTTTAGATTTGCATAATAAAGTCTACCTGATATGATTTGAAAGTTATTTGAATCTCCTTTTTAAACAGGTGCCATCTAAAAAGCCAAAATTAAGAGATAACCAACTGCAGCCAGAAGACCCACTCGACAGGTACGAGGTAAGTGATCACACCCTGACAAAAACAAAAAGCTTCCGTCCTGCTCTGCAACACCCATATCTACAAAACTACAGCTCTTGCATAATCATGCATTGAATAATTCAGGGTTGTAGATTTGTGGTATTAATGATTTTCTTTCTTTTTTTTCTAGAGAGAAAACCGTATGCTTCAGGAAACCAGTTTGCGTCTGGAGCAGGAAAATGATGATCTTGCACAAAAACTTGTCACCAGCAAGATTGCACTGAGGACGGCTTTAGATCAGGTCTGTCTAATTATCACGAGTTATCATGCATATCATATGCAACAGGCTAGTTTCATTTTCTGTTTTATTTGCTGTGCATGTTTAGATAGATCTGGTGTGTTTTTCAGACCGAGGACCAGGTGGATGAATTAACCAAGGAGCTGTTAAAAACCAGACAGCTTCTGAGGATTACAGAGGAGGAGAAAAGGGGAAAGGAGGAGGAGGCTTCACAGGTGCTTTAACATCACTGATTTGAGCAGTAAAGTGTTTGAACGATCTCTGTGAAAGAGAGCTCATGCTTTGCCCTTGTCTAATGCATTGATGTGTTCGACAGCTAAAAAAGATGTTTAGGAGAGAGCTGGACAAAGCAGAGTCAGACATTAAGAGATCAAACAACATCATCGCCGACTACAAGCAGGTAAACATTAAATTACAACTCCACATATTCAATAAATGTTGCATTTGATGGCAACTTTCAATCCATTTTCTTGTGTCCTTTAGATTTGCTCCCAACTGAACACTAATCTTGAAAACCAGAAAGCTCAAGCAGACAAAGAGCTGGCAGATATCAAGGTAAGAAACAAACTGACCTCAAAGCAGCTTGACCTTCGCCGTCAGTCTTACTGTATCATGTTTCTATTATCTCACATACTATTATCTCACATACTCTGTATATATTTTATTATTTAAGAGCAAGATGCTGGAGTGTGAGCGGTGCAGACACATCTTTAGTATGGATGGATCAATTCAGCTGTGCTCTGAGAGTGAAGAAAGCTCTGCTCAGGAGAAAGTGAAGGCCTCTCTCAGAGAACAGGTCCAAGAGTTAGAGAGAGAGCTAGCCCAGACCAAGCTACAAATGGTGGAGTCCAAATGCAAGATACAAGTAAGACATAAAAGTCTGATGAAAAGCATGTGACTTGAAACTTGAAATGTGACTTGTGAGAAGATTTTTAAAATATATTTTTCTTAGTGCTGTCAATCGATTAAAAACATTAACTCGATTTTTTCGGATTAATCGCAATTAAAAACACGTTTTTTATATGTTTTATATTGTAATAATTTAACAGTTAATCTCCAAATTAATGTAGAGACAACATAAAGGCAGTATATTTTAAATACTTGTACTTGGCATCTTTTTATGAATGAAAGTCGGTATCACTGATACTAATACAGCTACTGATGTCTGGATGCAAATGATTTTCCCTCCCCAATTTTATACATTAATTATTGCTATTCAACATTACAGTGTAATTGAAAGCTGTAATTTATTTTACATATATTGGGCTTAAAAAAAATAACAACTTTTAATTTAAGTGAACTTCAAACAATCCTCACATAAACCCATAATAAATGCCATATTTACCTGTGCCCTTCCTTTACGGTGGCCCAGTAGTGCACAACACAACGAAATTTAAAAAGGAAACATAAGTTCACAACACAACGAAATAAAGCCGCAACACAACGGAAATGCTCCCGACCACTAGAGGGATCTCAGAGCTCGATAAAGTTAGTTTTCCATGCCACAGTTCTATAGAGTCAGCAGTCTAAAAAATATATCAACACCACGATTAGTTTTACCAGTATGTAGCTAACCATTGTATATCGACATTCATTAATTCAAAATCACCTACGTGCATTATAGCTGCATTTATACTCTAGATCTAGAATGCTTTGACGTGATGCAACCGCGCATGATCTCTAAGGGAACGTCCACCAATTCCTTAAAGTTGTTAAAACGTAATTTGTATTAATTAAAATTACTTTTAACATTCAAAAACAGACATGTTCCAAATCCAAAGCTTGATTGTATTGGTAGTAGACTGACTTACTACAGCTGACATTTTTCCAATACCTCCCTTCATGTATTTACAGTAAACAATTATTTTTTAAGAAATTTCTGTACGTTTTTTGTTTCTTTTATCATGTTTCAAAGGTTGTAGTTCCTATTAACCAGACTGACTTACAACAGGTGAAATTGTGCCAATAGCTCCCTGTATGCACAGTACACAATTGTTTTTTTTTATAAAAACATTAGGCCTACTGTAATTCACCTAAAGTTTTTTTTTTTTTTTTTTTTATGTCCCAAAGCTTGTGGTAGATTCCTAGTGACCAGACTGACTTATTACTGGTGAAATTGTGCCAATACCTTCCTGTAATTCTGTAATTCACCAAATGGTTTTTATTTTTATTTATCAAATTATATTATAATAAACTATAATTATGTTTTAACCACTTGGTGGAATTGGCAGACGTTCCCTCGGGATCATGCGCTGTGTGCGCGTCAAAACATTCCCAGTATAAATACGCAGCTATAATTCATGTAGGTGATTTTGAAGTATATTTTATGTCGATATACAATGGCTACATACTGTTAAAACTAATTGTGGTATTGATATATTAAGACTGCCGACTCTATTGAACAGTGGCAAGGAAAACTAACTTTATCGCGCTCCGAGATCCCTCTAGTGGTCGGGAGCATTTCCGTTGTGTTGCGGCTTTATTTCGTTGTGTTGTACATTTTCCGTTGTGTTGTGGCTTATTTCCGTTGTGTTGTACATTTTCCGTTGTGTTGTGGATTCATTCCGTTGTGTTGTGAACTTATGTTTGCTTTTTACATTTCGTTGTGTTGTGGACTACTGGGCCACCGTAGTAAACGCGTTAACGTTAACAGCCCTAATTTTTCTTCTACCTTTTTTTTTTACTCTATATTACTGTACAACATTTGTAAACATTTCTGATTCTGGCAAAGTCTTTATTGATTAACCAAGAAAAACAGAATTAGAGTTTTTCATATAAATATAAAATGAAAAGTAAAATAAAATAAAATAAATGAATAAAAATGACATTAGGTGTAAAATTAGTTTTTACATTGCTTTAACTCATCAAAATAAGTTGTTTATAAGCTATAAAAATTATATAAACATAATATAAACATTGCAGTTGAAATGTTTTAAACACCCAAGTTGATGGTAGGCTAGGCCTACTTAAAAATTGAAGTTAAAATTTTTTAAACCATGGGCAATACTTTTACAGAATTTATTAATCTATTTTAATACATTTTTAACAATTCAAGTTTTATAAATAAACATTTGTTCACTTATTGTGAATAACATGACTCAATGAACAATAGTACATTTATAAATTAACATTCACAAATGCTGTTAAAAATGTTGTTCATTGTTCATGATATAATACATTAACTTGCGTTAATAAATTGAAGCTTATTATTAAGTGTTACTGAAGTGTCATGTAAATGATTTTAAATGCATACTTTTTGCACACACACACACACAAAAAAACTATTTTTCATCATTTATCTATCATCTTGATTTCCCAAGGAGTTGGAGCACCAAAACACAGTTGTGACGACTGAACTTCAGGCTGCTAAGAACACATGGCTCAGAAAAACTCTGGACTCTTTCAGGACATCTGCCAGCGGCCATCAGAACTCCTCTCAATCAGATTCTGCCTGGAGCCCAACAAATAACCCCCATTCCAGCTGGGTCACCAGAAGGCTCTCCTGGGCCCAACGAGAAGGGAGAGCGGCCAAAGTATGAAAAGGAGGAGCATAGGCCTACTAGTGGAGAAGAAAAATATTTCATGAGAGCACTCCTGAAATGAGTCTCACAAATGATGAGAAAGCTATTCTCTCAGACCTTAGGGCCAGTTACATAAACATAACAATAGTCACAATGTTAATACTGAGTCTTAAGAACTAGTCTGACCAACAGTTAGTCAAGGGGTCATCTTAAAAGACTTACTTTTCATATTCAAACTAGACCAATTTACCTGTTTAACTTTCTTTTTAAAAAAAGTTATGACCAGTCTTAAAGAAAAAAACAAATACATGACTAACTTTTAAGACTAATTTGATACGCAACTAGCCACAGAGGACATTATCCACCTTAAGTTAATTTGATGTGTCTGGCTTCTGGTGTCATCCGCCTTCTGGTGTCATCCGCCTCCAGTTACTTTTAGTTATGCTGCCTGATATTTCTTATTCCATGTTATTTTAATGTATAGTGTTGCAATTATAAACACACTGGTTTGTAGCACTTGGTTATTTTTCTAGTTATTTACCTATAGTGGCTAATGAACCAGAAGTCTCACAAAATCACAGAAATTAGCTTACTTCTGCCATGCAAAACAAGGTGGAACAACCTGTATGGTTGTAGACATTGGGAATGAGAGGATTCTTAAAGGATAGGTGACAGGAATAAATATCTGCCCCCATGAGATGACTGCAACATATCAGTTGCTCTAAAGGCAATCTCACATGAAGACTGTATGAAGTTTTTGTACTGAGTGTAAGCATACACTGCAAAAAGTGTTTTGCAACTTATTATGCTTATAAATGAACTGTTTTTTTATTTAATTTCACTAAATCAACCTAACTACATTAGGTTACATAAACTAAAGTCATTTTTATGGGTTAGATCAAGTACAAACAATTGCCTTCAAACACATACGGTTCATTGTTGGTACTGTACAATGTGAATGTATTTATTTCATTATCTTCTGCAACAAATAAACTTCATGAGACCTTTAATAAGACCTTTATTTTAATTCTAAACTACAAATTTTTCTCTCAAACTGAAAAGAAAGCTTTGAATATTAGACATCTGATTGCATGTTTTGGATCACCAATAGTTCGCATGCTAAGAGCAACAGTAGAAATGTCAACAGACCTTACACAAACAAAGATGCATTTGTCACCTAAAACAATATGAATGTAAACAAAGAGGTACGATTTGCTAATTCTAATATACATCCAGAACCTTCTACTCAGACCTCTCCTCTGGATTGTAAAGATCATCAAAAAAGCCCTCAGCGGCTCTGAGTATCTGAACAACAGCGTTTAGAAGCAGTATGTCAGTTTGAGGGTCTATTTCCAGTTCTTGGCAGTAGTTTTTCACTGGGATCACAGCAGACATAGAAACTCCAATCTGAGCGCTCACCTCCTGCACCTGTCACAAAACAGTTCATCAGAAATACTCAAGAACAAGATGTGAAAGAGAACAGTATAGAATACTGACAATAAAGTCATATATATTCATTTGTACCATTTTGTTGATATAGTGGCTCTGGTAGACATTTTTCAGGTCTTCTGCCACTAAGGGACAGGCCTCATCCACCTTAGTGAGCAGAATCAGCTGAGGAATACCTGAAGTACAGAATAACACCTTAAATGCTATAAAATCCCAGAGATCATTAAACTATGGGTGAAACAGCCCTAGTGCTTAAAGATTTGTGTTAATTGTACAGAAGAAGTGACATCAAGAAATGCTCAGAAATGGACTTAACATCCTGTTTCTTGAGAGAGGCTGAAAATCGAATATTCTATTATTTAAATGACAAAATACACTCATGTCACTTGAAATGTATTTAAATCTAATTCATTATTATTATTCCCTCACCCATCTGGTTGGTTTTCTTTCGAAAAACCGCGAACTTGTCATTCATTTTGTCAGAGAGGAGCTTGACTTTGCTGGAGTCGATCACATACACCACACAGTGAATCTTGTTCTTCAAGCCAGGAGATTTATGGAAATGAGGGGAGTCTGGTTGTATAGGCATTGATGGGTTAAACTAAGAAAAAAACATGTAGTAAAACTTTAAATCATTAAGAAGTGAGACTGAAAATACTAATAAAACATCTCCCACACCTAGTAACTGTTATGTTTACCTTTCACCTAAAGTTCTCACCTGATACCTGTCTTGAATGTGACCCTTCAAAATACTGGCAAAATCATCTACATCCAGACCACTGTTCAAACCCTCCTCTAGACCCATCGAGTCACACAGAGTGAAGGGAACATGGCTGACACCGCTGCCTGGCTTTATGTGGTAGGTCCGGAACTACAAGGCACAAATATTTAGCAATTAATTTAAATACAGTATAGAGATATCCAATCACAATATATCCCTCTGTAAAATATCAGAGGTATAATTATCAGGGTATATTTCTACCTGAGTAGTCAAACTGGTTCCGGCAGTGCCAGTGTTGGCCTGGGTGCTCACATAACCCTTGAATACAGAGTTGATAGAGTTGAAGAAGCTTGATTTCCCAGCCCCAACAGGACCCACCAGTAGAATCCGAGCCTGTTTAACTGAGCTTACAGAAGGCTTCCAGCCCGAGATGATGCTCAAGAGCGCCTTCCTTCTCCTATAAATATTAATTTCATTGTCAAATTCCTTAAGGAACACAGTAAGTCAGAAACATTTTGTAAAAGACCTTGATCTTAAAATAAAGACAACAGACCAAATTAATATCTAATTTATTTTTAAGAAGACACTAAATTTGCTTCACTCACTCAGAGTTCCACTGCACATTTCTCCATGGTTTCTCCAAGAGTCCTCCACAGTCTGGCGAGAATCCAAACCAGAGTTATTCACACAATCATTACTGAAGGTGTACTATTTCTCAGCATTTATCTGAAATAATACAAACCTTCAACTCTGTACACCTCACATTCGGTCAGCTGTAAGTCATTCCCATGCATCTGCTGTGGATCGAATTTGTATGTTGTTGGATTACTCTTGACGGTGGCTGTGTTATTGTGAAGAAACACTAAAGAACCGAAGTTCGGACCATTGTCAGTGAAAGAAAACTGGGGATTTCCACTGAACACACGGAGAGGATCTTCTTTAACCTCTTTGTCATTAAAGCTGAAGAGAAAAGCTTTGTCATCCACAACATTTTGGGCTGTTTGACCATAATCTTTGCCAGTAAAAGCTCCAAAAACATATCCAGACTTATTGTAAGCTACAATAACAGTTGGCCCCTGAGTATTACATTTTTGGTGAAATGTATTGACATTGTAGCCATGCACACTGGCTTTGAACAGCAGGCTGAGTCTGTCATGGCTGAGCAAGGAGCAGAGCTTCTTCCTCTGCCATTTGGTCAAGCTGGATGTGATGGTGGTGCTCATAATGATCTGAAAAACATTCAACCAACATTTTAAAGCAAGCTGGTATAATGGAATAGAAAGAAAAGGTCCTTTAAAAGTATTTTGAATATATTGTAAAATATGTATGCAACTAGCCTATATAAAAAAGAGCAACTTAGCCTAGCCTATATATTTCACCCATGCACCCAAATGAATCCGAAATGACTCAAATAATTCACATTATATTAAGTATGCAAATGAAATGAAAACAGCTTACGTTGGAACAAGAAGTCAGAATCGCCTGCTTTCTTTTGCTACCCCGAAAGAGATAACTTTCGTTTTTAGGGAAACGCAACTTGCAGTAGCCTACGTCGTAGCCCACGTCACAAAAATGAAACGTGCCGTCGCAGGTTTGGTTCTGGCAGGTTCGGTAAATCAGTGATGAGATGTTTCATAATTAAAACACTCGAATAAAAACTAGAGTAATGACACCTAATAAAGCTTCTATCAGACCAAGATGTAGACAATCTTAAAATTAAGGACATTTCGGATCTTTAAACTGTAGCTCTGCTGCCCTGCAAAAAAAAAAAAAAAAAAAAAAAAAACACAACCTAAATATTTATAATAGGCTACATTTATTATGATAATAAATAATACAATTAAGTTCACGGTTCTCTAATGGTCACATAAACA
Organism: Leuciscus leuciscus; assembly: GCF_965113295.1. NCBI lineage: Eukaryota > Metazoa > Chordata > Actinopteri > Cypriniformes > Leuciscidae > Leuciscus > Leuciscus leuciscus. The sequence goes on from NC_138730.1 coordinate 33,296,838, forward strand.
AATAAAATAATCTTGTTTTATCTATTTAGTCATTTTATTTTCATTTTAAAATTGTATATGATTTCATAAAAAATTGCTTTTCATTAAACGCACAAACCTGCAGTTCATAAAAACATTTTTTTTTTTTTACTCAGTGTGGGAAACCCTGACGTAATGTAAATTGCAATGCACTTCATGTTATTCATATATTTTCTTTCTCTTTGTATTTTCGTTCAAAACTATAGGCTATTTCATTCATTCCTGTTCAAATCAGTGTGATAAATGAGTTAGGTCAAAAGTAATCTAAAAGTAGTCAGATTATATTACCTTAAATGTGTAATGTAATGGATTATACTAACTACAATATTTGTCATGTAATTTGGAATCAGTAACCGACTACAATTGCACTGCAAAGGGTGCAACATAAAGGACTCATAAAGCCAGGATGCAATTATATTGAAACATTTAATACAAAAACAAATTACCAGATGCAAAAGAAAACTTGTTTCATCAGAGAACCAAGAAGGTGAAATAACTCGAAAAGGCTTAACAGCAAATTACCAAAACACAAACAAATAACAATGATAAAATAATAAATCAGATGACACCGGAAACCAAACATATTCGATTTACAAATGGCTGCGTCCACTCTTAAAAATAAGTAACACATGTGCACAAGGGTCCCTAAACTAACATATACTGAAAGGAGTAATGATGTCACATATTTACAGAGAGAGGAAAATACTCAAAGCACAGACTGTAACAAATATAAATATATGCGGTTAAAACCGAAAGATTCAATTTGTTAATACATATAATAGGCTACATCCATCTTTAGGTCAGACAAGGAAAAGAGACTGAGCTTTACTCAGACCTCTCCTCTGGATTGTAAAAATCATCAAAAAAGCCCTCAGCGGCTCTGAGTATCTGAACAACAGCGTTTAGAAGCAGTATGTCAGTTTGAGGGTCTATTTCCAGTTCTTGGTAGTAGTTCTTCACTGGGATCACAGCAGACATAGAAACTCCAATCTGAGCGCTCACCTCCTGCACCTGTCACAAAACAGTTCATCAGAAATACTCAAGAACAAGATGTGAAAGAGAACAGTATAGAATACTGACAATAAAGTCATATATATTCATTTGTACCATTTTGTTGATATAGTGGCTCTGGTAGACATTTTTCAGGTCTTCTGACACTAAGGGACAGGCCTCATCCACCTTAGTGAGCAGAACCAGCTGAGGAATACCTGAAGTACAGAATAACACCTTAAATGCTATAAAATCCTAGAGATCATTAAACTATGGGTGAAACAGCTCTAGTGGTTAAAGATTTATGCTAGTTGTACACTCAATCCCCACAAGAGGTGATCTTGAGAAGGGGACTTGACCTCAGGTTGCTTGAGAGAGACTGTAAATTGAATTTCCATAATTTAAATGACAAAATACACTCATGTCACTTGAAATGAATTCAAATCTGTTTTCATTATTGTCAGTCACTCACCGAGCTGGTTGGTCTTCCTTCGAAAAACCACAAACTTTTCGATCATTTTGTCAGAGAGGAGCTTGACTTTGCTGGAATCGATCACATACACCACACAGTGAATCTTGTCCTTCAGGCCAGGAGATTTATGGAAATGAGGGGAGTCTGGTTGTATAGGCATTGATGGGTTCAGCTAAGAAAAAGATATGTCAAATATCTTTAAATCATCAAGAATAAAAAAAAATTTATTCCTGTAACTAGCTAGTAAAACATCTTCTAAACCTATTAACTATTATGTTTACCTTTTACTGAAGTTCTCACCTGATACTTGTCTTGAATGTGACCCCTCAAAATACTGGCAAAATCATCTACATCCAGACCGCTGTTAAAACCCTCCTCTAGACCCATCGAGTCACACAGAGCGAAGGGAACATGGCTGACACCGCTGCCTGGCCTTATGTAGTAGGTACGGAACTACATGGCACAAACATAGTTCGAATTACAGGGGGTACTGGGGGGTACTATACCCCCCAATGAAGACCCAGTACCCCCCAAAGGGACAGAAATATCAGTTTTGGGGGGGTCAGATAATTTTTCTGATATTGTGAAAAAATATAATTACAGGTACAATACAAGTCAACTCCTATTTTCACTGTAGGAACATTTTAATGTAAAGCGATTTCAGACACCCCTATTGTGGACCGTACCATTTTTAACCACCGTGGCTAGAAGCAACGGAGATAGAGAACGACTTCAACTTCTCAAGCAAGTGTCAACATTGAATGATAAAACACTAGTTTCATAAAGTATCATTCTTTTCAACATTTCTTATTTGTGTATTCAAAAATATTTAAAATAATCAAATTTAATACAGTTATAATTTTTCAATGTAAAAAAAATTGCCCCCGGACCCCCCTAGAGATACCAAGCTCCACCAACAAAAAAATGTGGGAAACACATTAGGCTATATGATGATCTAAAAAAAAAAATACACATTTTCTTATCTTATTATTAAAATACATTATTATGATTTTACCACCTCCGCCTCATTTTGAGCCAGGAAAAACTCTATAATAGGCAATAGGCTTCTTGTAAAGGTATTACTTTAACTAGTAATTAGAATGGTATTTCAGTGCACTTAACTTCTAACTTTTGGGAGTTGATCAAAACAGTTCTCTTTTGGATATATAATAACAATGAGATATCCTGTAGCCTACTGATTATCAGTTTGTCGCATGTTTAGACCTTGTATGTGTGTTGCACAACACATGTTGCACTTGGCGATCACGGTGGGGATTGATATGGTAGTGGACCATGATGGTCATAGAAGAAGTGAAGGAGCAGTACCCCCCAATTATGGTGGGGTAATTCGCACTCTGGGCACAAATATTTTTAATACAGAACAGAGAGGTGTAATCAGAAGTGTAATAATCAAGTTGCATTTCTACCTGAGTAGTCAAACTGGTTCCAGCAGTGCCAGTGTTGGCCTGGGTGCTCACATAACCCTTGAATACAGAGTTGATAGAGTTGAAGAAGCTTGATTTCCCAGCCCCAACAGGACCCACCAGTAGAATCCGAGCATGTTTAACTGAGCTTACAGAAGGCTTCCAGCCTGAGATGATGCTCATGAGCTCCTTCCTTCTCCTAAAAACATTATTAATTATAATTGTCAGATTCCTTAAAGGTACAATATGTAAGATTTTTGTAATAAAATATCCAAAAATCACTTTCACAGTGTGATATACTCCTGCAATTGTGTACTTGCAATATCCCAAAAGTTCCCAAAGATTTTTAATTTCAGAGAAATTCCAATTTTAAATAATGGTTTGTCCCTGGTCATTGTCGCCTGTCAATGATGTAATATCCGCGTTATCCCTGGTTTCCGCTCGTACTGCCAGTGCCATAGTAACCATGGCGACAAACGTGGACAACTACGTTACGTCTAGTGGCACGCTCACGCTGTTGTTTTTTCGTTCAAACATTATGGACCAAGGCAAGCAGACTTTGGGACAAAAGGAGAACTAAAATGAGGATCAATATCAGCATGGCATTTTCGAGATGCCGAGAGCTCCACATCCGCAACTAACTTCGACTTGACAGAGACGCCGCTCTTGCGTGTATAACATTGAATAACATTTTAACTTTCAACACACTCAAATGCAGTTTAGTGTGATAGTGTAGACCAAATGAAACACCGCTGCGTTACCTCACAAGTTTAATTCGTCAAATAAACTGACCTGTGTGAGTAGTAATTCTGCACTTGCGGGTAGTTCGGTAGAATGAAATGTCTTATTTCCTTTATATCCGCGGGACTCGCGTGTGGTGCTGATATCGGTCTCTCATTAGCAATCGTGTCATGCTTCATACCACAGTCATGTTAAAAACATCAATAGATTCACTCATCCATAAACATTATTAGATCCATCAGCATGACGACAAGTTCCATAATTCCACTTATGCGTCATCAACCTACGCCTTTGTTATTGTAAGAGGTTAGCGACCGCTAGCGGCGAAAAAAATTACAATTACATAAAGGAGCTTTAAACACTCCTGAGACACAGTTAGTCAGAAGCATTTCATAAAAGACATTGATATTAAAAACAAAGCAACCAGACCACATTAGTGAATCTGAATTATTTTTAGGAAGACTGAATTTGGATTGCTTCACTCACTCAGAGTTCCACTGCACATTTCTCCATGGTTTCTCCATGAGTCCTTCACAGTCTGGTGGGAATCCAAACCAGAGTTATTCACACAATCATTACTGCAAGTGCACTACTCTCAAATAAATTATCTAAACATTAGCACAAAATAATACAAACCTTCAACTCTGTACACCTCGCATTCAGTCAGCTGTAAGTCATTCCCATGCATCTTATGTGGATCGAATTTGTATGTTCCTGGATTACTGTATACGGTGGCTGTGTTATTGTGAAGAAACACTAAAGAACCAAAGTTTGGACCATTGTCAGTGAAAGAAAACTGGGGATTTCCACTGAACACACGGAGAGGATCTTCTTTAACCTCTTTGTCATTAAAGCTGAAGAGAAAGGCTTTCACATCAACAACATTTTGTCCTGTCTGCGCATAATTTTTGTTGGTAAAAGCTCCAAAAACATATCCAGACTTATTGTAAGCTACAATAACAGTTGGCCCCTGAGTATTACATTTTTGGTGAAATGTATTGACATTGTAGCCATGCACACTGGCTTTGAACAGCAGGCTGAGTCTGTCATGGCTGAGCAAGGAGCAGAGCTTCTTCCTCTGCCATTTGGTCAAGCTGGATGTGATGGTGGTGCTCATAATGATCTGAAAAACATTCAACCAACATTTTAAAGCATGCTGTCAACATTTTGTCAATGGAATAGAAAGAAAGGGTCCTTTAAAAGTATTTAGAAAAAATACATGCTACAGATTACCGTCCACACCAAATTCATGTGAAAGAATTCAAGTCATTCAAATTGTCACATTATAAAAAAGTATACTAAATGTAAATATTTAAATATAAAATATAAAAATGCATTGATCTTGCAAAAAAAAAAAAAATTATGAAATCAGCTCACCTTGGAACAAGACTTCAGGTTTGTCCTCTTTCCTTCTGTAACCAGAAAGATATTTCTTTTTTACTGAAACTCAAGGTTGTAAAGGCACGTCATAAAAATGAAGTGGCGGTACAGGTTTGCTTTATTGTGTTATTTCCAGTAAACCAGTTAAGCGCAAAACTTCGCCCTGCAGTCAATTTCACAGTCAAGTCAAGTCAAGTCACCTTTATTTCTATAGCGCTTTTTAGAATACAGATTGTTTCAAAGCAGCTTTACTGTGATAACAGGAAAATAATGACGGAACATTCAGAATATTTATCCAGTTCCATCTGGTTGAAATATTTGATCAATAAACTAACCTCAAACCTTTCTCTTGCACTGATATTGCAAGATATTTTCTCTTTGAAGTGTAAATGCATTTATATACTTCATATTCTTCAATCTCTTAATCTTGGGCAGAATAGAGAATTATGCTGACTCTCTCACGAAAAGTGAATCGCAGCTTCTCTATGTTTCAAGCCATACTTGCTGATGTCACACTTTCATGTGCATGTGCTGCATGAACGGTTCATGATGAAAATTTGATGACCAGTGTCATGGTACCAACAAAGCCTGATTAGATTGGTTTGGTTTTATCAACTCAAAACTATCCCACAAACATGAGTTTGTTCAACTAATATCATGCTACCGGCCCCTGGACTATGAAGTCCTAAAATAAAATAAAAAAGATTAATTTAAAACCAACTGTGCTAATCTGAATTAGCATGACTGAGGTTGTCTATAAAACATGGAATGAACCATGAAAAGCTTAAAATGGTATGGAACAGTGTCCCGGTTCCAAAACTGTAACTGTGTCCCGTCCACACCCAAATTCATGTGAAAGAATTCAAGTCATTCAAATTGTCACATTATAAAAAGTATGCTAAATGTAAATATTTAAATATAAAATATAAAAATGCATTGATCTTAAAAAAAAAAAAAAAAAAACATTTTATGAAATCAGCTCACCTTGGAACAAGACTTCAGATTCGTCCGCTTTCCTTCTGTAACCAGAAAGATATTTATTTTTTACTGAAACTCAAGGTTGTAAAGGCACGTCATAAAAATGAAGTGGCGGTACAGGTTTGCTTTATTGTGTTATTTCCAGTAAACCAGTTAAGCGCAAAACTCCGCCCTGCAGTCAATTTCACAGTCAAGTCAAGTCATCTTTATTTCTATAGCACTTTTTAGAATACAGATTGTTTCAAAGCAGCTTTACAGTGATGATAACAGGAAAATAATGACGGAACATTCAGAATATTTATCCAGTTCCATATGGTTGAAATATTTGATCAACTATATAAACTAACTTCACACCTTTCTCTTGCACTGATATTGCAAGATATTTTCTCTTTGAAGTGTAAATGCATTTATATACTTCATATTCTTCAATCTCTTAATCTTGGGCAGAATAGAGAATTATGCTGACTCTCTCACGAAAAGTGAATCGCAGCTTCTCTACGTTTCAAGCCATATGACTGGCTGTTCGCTTCTGATGTCACACTTTCATGTGCACGTGCTCCATGAACGGTTCATGATTAACCGGAAATATTTGATGACCAGTGTCATGGTACCAACAAAGCCTGATTAGATTGGTTTGGTTTTATCAACTCAAAACTATCCCACAAACATGAGTTTGTTCAACTAATATCATGCTACCGGCCCCTGGACTATGAAGTCCTAAAATAAAATAAAAAAGATTAATTTAAAACCAACTGTGCTAATCTGAATTAGCATGACTGAGGTTGTCTATAAAACATGGAATGAACCATGAAAAGCTTAAAATGGTATGGAACAGTGTCCCGGTTCCAAAACTGTAACTGTGTCCCGTCCACACCCAAATTCATGTGAAAGAATTCAAGTCATTCAAATTGTCACATTATAAAAAGTATGCTAAATGTAAATATTTAAATATAAAATATAAAAATGCATTGATCTTAAAAAAAAAAAAAAAAAAACATTTTATGAAATCAGCTCACCTTGGAACAAGACTTCAGATTCGTCCGCTTTCCTTCTGTAACCAGAAAGATATTTATTTTTTACTGAAACTCAAGGTTGTAAAGGCACGTCATAAAAATGAAGTGGCGGTACAGGTTTGCTTTATTGTGTTATTTCCAGTAAACCAGTTAAGCGCAAAACTCCGCCCTGCAGTCAATTTCACAGTCAAGTCAAGTCATCTTTATTTCTATAGCACTTTTTAGAATACAGATTGTTTCAAAGCAGCTTTACAGTGATGATAACAGGAAAATAATGACGGAACATTCAGAATATTTATCCAGTTCCATATGGTTGAAATATTTGATCAACTATATAAACTAACTTCACACCTTTCTCTTGCACTGATATTGCAAGATATTTTCTCTTTGAAGTGTAAATGCATTTATATACTTCATATTCTTCAATCTCTTAATCTTGGGCAGAATAGAGAATTATGCTGACTCTCTCACGAAAAGTGAATCGCAGCTTCTCTACGTTTCAAGCCATATGACTGGCTGTTCGCTTCTGATGTCACACTTTCATGTGCACGTGCTCCATGAACGGTTCATGATTAACCGGAAATATTTGATGACCAGTGTCATGGTACCAAGCCAACAAAGCCTGATTGGATTGGTTTGGTTTTATCAACTCAAAACTATCCCACAACCATGAGTTTGTTCAACTAATATCATGCTACCGGCCCCTGGACTATGAAGTCCTAACTAAAATAATCAAGATTTATTTCAAACCAACTGTGCTAATCTGAATTAGCATGACTGAGGTTGTCTATAAAACATGGAATGAACCATGAAAAGCTTAAAATGGTATGGAACAGTGTCCCGGTTCCAAAACTGTAACTGTGTCCCAATTCAGAGGCTGCATCCATCGAAGGACTCAGACTTCAGAGGCTGCACCCTTCGAAGGCCACGAAGGTCGGAACGAGCAATGTTAAATGGTACGGTCAAGCCAACAGAGGATTGTTCTTGTCGCCTAGCAACTGTGACAGCTGCCTTTGATTAGTTGCAGTAACTTTTGTACTGGACTTTAATAAGTTATATTAAACTGTCTGAAAACAAGGCTGTCAAACTTTCTAAATATGTTCACCATGGTCAATTTCTGTATTACATCTTAGTAAGATACAAGTCAACAGCTTACTTGTTTGTCTTTGTTTTCAGATCTTCCACACTTCTGCAGTGTAGAGAGAGTGCTTGCGCATGGATACCAGATTGAAAAGATTAAATACAACACTGGGTAGAAAGTGTTCTTTTTACAGAAAAGATCTGTGTTGAATAGAATCAACATAATAGTATAATGACATTTTCATATTTTTGTTGAAATCTCATTATTGTTTCACCATTAAATTTTTTTTGGCAAAAGGGATGATGAAACAACATCACTTCATAACATTGATTTAGTGACATTACCATTGTTTTTTATATTGGAACCAACATCACTTTGTAACTTTTATTATTAATTAGCGTTGACACATCAATATTGTATTAACATTGTTTAAATGATTGCTTGTTATCTGGGATAGTCCAATTTTTATTGATACTTTACAGTATTACCTGTATCTTTATCTTTTCCACGAATGATGTCTGTGCATTGTGTGATTGTTTTATCCTATCACACTGACAAGGAATCAGCAAAGTATTTACAATGACATTTAAATGTTTTAATTCATCTCATTCATATTACATATAAGTAGCCTATATTACACTTTTCTCTATATGATTGTAGCAATGCATGAATTCAAAATGATTGTGCCCCCCACAAACCAACCAGACATTCTCTTTATAGTGCTGAATTAAAATCTAGAAAAATAAAGGAGCAGTATGCACTACATCAGCAGTCAGAAGCACAGCAGGCATACAGTAGATATCAGAGGCTCTGTACTGCAGTTACAATTTATACTTGGTGTCACACAGTTGCCACTTCTACTTACCACATTTCCAAATGGGATGAACTGAAATTGTCACTTACATGCCATCATATTTATACAGATTTCATAGTGATTTTCTATTATAGTGCAGTACATTCATACCATATCTGTGTGAATTGGTGTGAAGCTACCCGTCCTCATACAGTCAAAGGGACTGGAAAATGGTATAATACTATCCTTTTCAGAGCAATGCAATGGTCTTCATGCACAATGGCATAATCAATGCAATTCTCTAGCTCATTCACCCGCATAAACCAAAATAATTCATTTTCCAAAGAAGTGTGTTTACCTCTTCCATAGAAAGATCTGACCTCGGGGGCCATGTTAAAGTTTGCAGTATTTAATTACTACTGTCTACTTTTGTGTAGTGAGAATCTATTAAATACTCTTCTTAATAACAAATCAGTGCAATTATACTCCTAGAGTAAATACATATATAGGTGTTGATTTAATATTTGTGATTTTACTGTGCATTTTAGTCCTTAGCTACCTGCTTAGGAATCCTTCACGAACGCAAAATATGTTGTTTGGTGAAGCATCTGTCGAGAACATAACTGTACATATGAATCTATGGTAGTGAAATTTGTGTATGTGTCCCTTTAAATAAGTAGGGACGCAACGATACCACTTTTTCCAGAACGAGTCCGATACCGATCCTCCCATTTTTGGTACTCGCAGATACCGAAAACCGATACCTGTATTTTCACAGCATTTCAAATTTTTAAATGTATTAGAAGATAAACCAAAATAATATAAATCATATTAGTTGACTTAATTTGTTCATCAAATATATATTTCCTTCAGTTATTTTCATGCTTAACTAAGCCTGCTAAAATGCATTGTATGAGCTTCTGTTACTTTCACTGTTCATTCAATTCTATTGCTCTATCATATTTTATCTTTAATTTAATAGCACATCACATATTTAGAGCAGCTCCAAAAGGGCTCAGTGCTGAGGATTGGGTCTGTGGTACAAATGTTTAGACACCAGTGAAATATCAATTCTTTATTCCAATTTTGAAAAAAACTAACTAAACTAAACTAAAACCTAATTAATGTGAATTTAAAACATTATTAAAGACAAGTAAGCAGTCAGTAATAAAATAAGAACAAATAATCAAATTACACATAGCACAAATAAATACAATAGAACAAAGAAAGGCTACAAATGAAATAAACAGTGTTTTTAGAGTTTTTTGGGTAGATCTAACAGGTAAAAAAATTTGAATAAAGTAATCAAATGTGAAAAAACATCGCATATTCTTTACTGTATAAATTAAATATAGATGGATCTTTTTGTAAAGGTGAAAAGGGTAGCCTATTTAGTCAAGAGCAGTGAGTAATTTATTTGTCCATTGTTTGATTAACATTAAAACACAGCAGCCGGTTTATTTCCTGCTGCCCCTTTAAGACCAAACGCACATACCCCATTTGAATATACTGTCTACGTTCACTTGAGATAATAACCGATTTTGTTTACTGGGATACTCGCCAAGACGGGCGTTTTTACATAAACTTGTGTGAATTCGTCCGTACAAGCGCAAGACATAAAAAAGACAATTCAATTCAGTATTCGCGCGCTGTCTTTCAAGACGTTGGTTTTCAGAGCGGTCGCTTTGGAAGTTTCGTTCATGGAACTTCTTGACCTGCAAACGTCCTGTAATAATGTAGGGAACCACTCATTATACATAAATCAGGTAACAGTTCATGTTTTACTTACATATACGATTTTGTTTTAATCCAAATAACACCTGCTGAGTGAACGATCAGCAATCAAGGGCATTCAACAGAAGTGCGCTCTCTCTCTCTCTCTCTCTCTCTCTTTCTCTCTCTCGTCAGTTAACAAATAATAAGCTACATCAATCCTCGTTTTACTTTCTTTGCCATTGACATCCTACTGTACTACAAACTTTCCATTGACGTCTGTGAAAAGGGATGCGCTCGACTAGCTCAATCCACAGCTCGCACACCACAGCTATATAGGTGTTACTATATTTTGTTTAATATTCCACTAATACGATACATTTACTTCATAGACAGCCTTTTTTTTTTGGACACAAACACTGTTTACACACTGCCTGGTATCGGTTGTTGGTATCGGAGCATTTTTATGAGAACGAGTACTGGTATCGGTGCATCCCTATAAATAAGCATGGGATACACAGATGGAAAATGTAAAGCATGTGTCATATCCCTGTCCATCTAGCAGAACTCTACTTTACAAGCAGGGAATGTTTCCTCCTGCATAGCCACAGTGCTGTTGCTGCCTAGGACTGTAATTCCCAGTTGCCGTTGTTTCTCTTGAGTTTCCCGATACCACTCATGCATCATCAGTGACTCAAACGTGGGAATCAGGGTCACCTAGAAGTTTACACAAAGATAAAACAGACTAAGTATGCTACATTATCTCCACAAAATGTAGTAGCTTTTAAAGGTGCATTACAGAAGATTGTTTTGGGTCAACTCTGATATGGTGATCACAGGCAACCATAGGTTTACCTATTCGTGTAGAAGTGGCATGCAGAAAGTGGCATGACAAAAAACAATTAAAGTAACTTGCAATTATATGTTTAACCACAGATGGCGATAGAGAGGCCAAAGTTCTGTGGAGTTTCTTTGAATTGACTTCTTCTGCATATATTTACTCATACATACCGGCGCATCCTCAGGCCATACAGATTTTCCCTCCAATAATGCATCCAGAATGGACCTCATCAGGCTTTCTTTGAGTGTGTCGTCTCCACTTATTATGTAACAGGACGATCGCAAGCGACAGAAAAACTCAACATCAACAGTGGAAGCTCCATGGCCCGACGGAAGGTAAGCCAGGTCCAAGTATACTGAAGCGCCAACCTTGCTACCTGTTGATGCATTATGACACCAGTCAGTACCAGATAAATACATTTATACAAAAATAAACAATGTGAAATCAGTTCAAACCTGCTGTTATCAATCGTTTAGAAGCAGAGCCTGTGCTACGACTAGCCATTATGTCCCCTGCTGAGCTGCTTCTTGAGCCGCTAACAGAAGTACCTTGACTGCCAGCCCTGGTTTTGGTGCCTTGTGTTAAAACACTAGAAGATGTTAACCTCTGTGTAACTCTTGCTGCTTTTCTGCCTTTTGTTGCACCTGGCTTTATGTTGCTGACAGGATCAGGCATACAAGCACCAGGCTGAGGTGGAAGAGGTGGTAAGTCTTTCAGAGGTGCGGGTGGGGGATCCTTTGGCAAAGGATGATTCCCTCTGCAAGAATTCACACCATCATTTAGGTTCTGGGATTGCAGGTTCACAACCCCTTCTTCATCAGAATCCAGAAGTCCGTCTGCAGTAATGGATGAGCAATCCTCTACACCAGGATGTATATCTGAGTCTGTTGCCATGAAAAAATAGTCGCTGGCAGAAGTGAGAGGGGTCTCCTGAGCTGGATGAGTGGCCTTGTTACCTGAACATGAAGGTGGAAGGGGCTTAGCTACATCTTGGGAGTGGTCACTATCATCAGAAAGGTTCAATGGGCTGGTTTTACTAAAACCTAGTGACAGTGGATCCTCTTGATCGCCAACCGGCTTGAAATGTTTGAACTCACATGGAGAGACCAAGCAAAGGTCAACATCGTGGGTACCATCAAATACTAGACAATGCGGTCCAGATGAACACCCTTCCGGGCCATCATGAGGTGTCCTCTGGGTGTGAGGCTTCTTTAAAGACAAAGACATTCCTACTTTGAAATCAGAATTGACATGGTGTCCATTGGAGTAAGATGTTTCGTCTTCGTTGGTGGACTCGCTCACTGTTGGCAGCACTTGTTCAAAAGACATCGACAATGATTCATCAACCTCAGTGGACTGTGGTGAACTTACTTCTGCAGGCATTGAGTGTGTGGTGGTGGTAACAGTGGGAGATATATCAGGCATTATATCCTTGAAAGAGCTCAGAGACAGGAAACTAGAATGCTTCTCTTTGGAGGATGTTGAGATACTTTCTTGGTTACTTTTAGGGCATCCGGACTCTGAATACTTGGACAATCCCATCTGCTGGCTCTCTGAACCAAGACACATCTTAACGCCAAAACTACTATGATCTTTTGAGGCCCAGGTCTCTTCAGGTGACAAGTGATAAGGAGTATGACCAGCACTATTTGGACGTGATCTAGGAGATGTTAGCTCTAACGTCTTTTCATCGGGACTGACACAAACTACCTCATGCCCATCTTTAAAAGTCCCATCAAGCAAAGTATACTCAGTGGGAGTGAGGTCTAGATTCACACAGAGCTCATTTTTTGTTTTGACAAAGGGTCTCGCAGATGCTCCGGACTTGCTAGGATTTACTATGCTACTACATATAGACTGCACATTACCTGTTGAGACATTTTTCATGTTCCCAAAGTCAACAGTTTGTAAATCATGTTGTTCTCGACCCATTTCCAGAAAATCTGCGGTCATATCTTCTGGTGAAGACATAATGGAGCAATTTATATCTTCTGAGTCTGTTGACAACTTCTGATTCTGCTGCTCCTTGTTAGATTTAAAGTTTTTGGCTTTGTCCTCAGCCTGTTTGTGTAATTTTCCTTCGTTTTTTACGTTTCCAGGCTTATTTGAGTTCAGTAATCCTGCAGAGGTTTTCTTGATATCTTTTCCAAGAGGCTTTGTTGCTTTTCTCTCTTCGGGTCTGCTCTCTAACTTTGGTCTTCTCATTAAAGCATTTTTGCTACCTGACATTTCTCTTTGTCCATTTTCTTGTTTCTTTGAGTCTGATATGTTTATTTTTTCATTGCTCTTGTCCTTCAAAGACTCCTTCCTTGTAACTAGTCTGGAGAGTTTATGTTTCACGTTGCTTTCTACAGATTTCAACTTTTCTTCACTTTTCAGATCATTCCCATTCATGCCTTTGGTTTTGTCTTTTAGCTCTAGATCTCCACGAACAGCTCGGTCTTTTGAAGCACCATTACTTGGTCTGGATTCATTTTTGACAGATTTGGAACTGTCCTGACTCTCTGCAACTTTTGGATTCTTATCCAATTTTGATGTTTCAAAATCTTTTGAGCACACCACAGGGCGCTTAAGAAACTCTAGATGCTTCAGTCTCTCCAGACCCTCCATTATCTTTCCTTGTGGTGTAGAGCCAGGGAAGAGAACTCTGATGATTTTCTCCATTGGGTTAGCAGGATGCCAAACAAGCAAAGCACATATAGAGACCAAAGAGGTTAGGTGGCCATCTAAACTCTTGGATTTGGAACTATTATCTGGCCAGTTATTCATGAAAGACTCTACTTCTTTGCTACGTTTGACTGGATTTAGGATGTAAAGCTCAAGGCATCCCACTCCCATTTTCTGGAAAAGAATAACTGGTTCAATGGAGCCACTTGAATTGCGAAAAAGCGGTTCTGGTGAGATCTTTAGTTTTTCCAAATGCTGTAAAATAAGTGCTGCTAGATCACTGCTTCGTAGTACATTAGGATCACCCTGAAGTTTTTTAAGTCTGTTTGGGGCATTTAGGAAAACCACACCAAGCTCTGGAGAGATTAGATTCTTTGCCCATTGCTCCTTTTCCTGTGAGTCAATTTCATTTTCCTCAAGCTCTGCGACCTTCCTCTCCAACAGGCTGTTAACTCCCGGAAGGTTGTCTGTTCCAAAATGTGTAAGCAGCACTGAGTCAACACGGTCCAAATGCCTGACAAGTTTCCAGAAGCAAGAGCGTGGATCTGCTCCACCATTTACCAAAATATTGAAACCATTGACAGCAAAAAAGGCACAGTCACCTCTCCCTCCTGGAAAGACATAACAGCACGGACGACATAGCTTGAGAAATCCTACTGTGCCAGGTGGCTCTAAGAGATCAAATGGAGACTGTGGCTCTATGGACTCAAAAATGTGGTCCGTGAACTCTTGAAGGCCCCCCATTTTGGGTAGTACCATTAGAGGATTCACCTTAATGTCGATAATGTCATGTATGATGTGCTTCCCAAGCACTGAGTTTTTCCATTTTCCAGTTTTAGGGCAACTTAAGGTGAGGTTTGCTTTGCCATGTGTGCTTATAGAGTTTAAGAGAACCTGAATCTGTTGGAAATGTACAGAAAACAGCTTTAATTCAAATGTATGAGAAATTACATTAGAGTACAACAGAATCATTTGTAATGCTCAGAAGAATCATATGATATTCAAATATAGCTACTTTTTGAAATCCACTATTAATGTGAGGAAAACACTTTAAAATATTGGCATACACATTTACAGTCTGGCAAACCTCTTCATCTAAAAAGATCTGGATGAAATCATTTGGAGTGAACTGCCCCGTGTGCAGGACCAGATCCCCAGAGTCCTCAAGAGACTGTCCCGTGAGCACCAGCAATTTGTGCCGAGGTATGGATGATATCAAGCTCTGGACCTGAATTTAAAAAAACCAAATGAATAATTATAAATTTATATATGCATATCATGTTTCTACAAAGTGGACAAGGAATACAGTAAATATACAGGTAACACACATCTGTGTGTGAGTGTGTGGTATATATATATATACTTTTTGTTACAAATGTTTACGTTAAAAAAGACACTCAATTTTACTTGCAGGACTGGTAAATTTTTGCCAAGGCACTAAATTTAGCCTTAACATGTCTAATGTGTTAATTATTACATATCTGTCAAATTTAATCTAATTTATTGATTATTGTGTAATACAAATAAATAGAATTGAGGAAGAGAAGAATAGATGCCTTTAACAGTCACACACCTCAGAGTAGAGAAACCCTTCAGATGGATTTACTACAACTTTAATTTCCAGTACATCTGAACTGAAATGAAATGTCTTCTGACCTAAGATGGAATTGTAGGGAGACAAATAAAATGGGTCAATAGGGAAATAATCAGAATAAGTACACAAAGATGGCATGCATATGTGGATTTCTCAACGGCAAATATTAATGCATTGCATACTAATTATGAAAAAAGACTACACAATAAGGTAAATCAAAGCAAACTAAACTAAAAATGATGCACCTCTACAGTGTAAGAACTGTGTAAGAGCAATGCAAAATAAAAGAACAAGACGTTTTTTCATGAGTATTAGATATGCAAACGTTTTACTATAGTTTGTCAGCAAAATCACTTTCAAAACTAATGCAAGAATATGTTCCACTGCTGTTTTTTCACCAGCAGCCAAAGTCTGAACAATTGGTAGAAAGCCCTTCCTTCCTGTCTTTCTGCTGTGTGTACGGAAATAGCAAATTAGGACCAAACACGCCAACCTAAATACAACATTTACTGAATAATAGAATTGGGAGGTACAGAAGTTACGATTGTGCGCAGTACACAGTTCACACAGTCTTCATTACACAATATAAATGTATAATTATATTACACAATATTAAAATTATAATGAATGAATGATTCTCTTCCAATAAAGCAAAGAAAACATACTTGTGCATTTTTACATCAGACAGGCTGCAATAAAATATACACATTAGCCTATAAATAATACATAAATATCTGCTATTCTCATGTTTGGCATGACCCATAATTCTTTTAATAAAGGAATATGCAGTTGTTGTTGTTTTTTTACTGAAATATTTTTAATGAGTGTACATAACTCATACACATTGAAAATATGACCATATACCATCATTAAGAGGAATAGCATTGTGCATGTCTGATACTTTAAACGGAGCTGTGCTGGGGCTGAACTACACAGTTGCTTCTTTGTTAATTCATAAGATTGCATCCCACACTTAAATATCATGAGCTCCAAATTATTCCCAACAGTGTTCTTCAAAAGCGTAGCTCATGTCTTTCACTGCCAAGTGCCAACCCAAATTTGCTTCTTTTTGTATAGGCCTACCTCACAAACTTATGTCTACTGTATGACTTTGAAAAAGTTTACCTCTTATATCTTTTGATTCATATGAAGAATGCTGAGAAGTAAAGAGCTTCAGCTGCTCATCCAAATTACACACTGCCAGGTCCACATCCCATGCCCGAACACCTAAATGTAAGGAGCAGCAATTATCTTTACGAATTGAAAGCATTATCAAAACTCAATGAATTAAAACATGTGCTAATGTCCTTATTGACACTTACTAAATGGGTTTACAAAAACAACGTTGATTTGAGAGCAAGCAGCCTTAACCCCCCAGAGCAAAAGCACTGCAGTCAGCATGTCATTGAAATATCATGTGAGACACATTGTGGCTTTAAGAGACAAATAAGATGGTTGGCTGACTGGCTTATCAAAAAAGCTTTGTTTTGTGGCATTGGTCTCCAATACTCATGAAATATAAACGCCTCTGAGGAGCATGTTCTCATCTAATATGACCATAAAAAAGCCAACTCACCACTTCTTGCACTGAAATAAATAAATAAATAAACAAACAAACATTTAAGTAAGATTTAAAACCTGACATATTAATTCTGTGTGAAGTCCAACTTAAATGAAAGCAAATATGAAAAAAATTATTTAATTTGACTGTAAGCTCTTATTCATATTTCTTTGTAAAGAGATTTCCATTATTGCCTGCTCACCATGTAGACAAGCTCTTCTCAGTTTTTGATCGATTCACTCAGACATCTGTGCTGTCAACATCTGACATATTGTTAAAGCCTCAAATGAATGACTATAATGGCACCTTCTGTCTCTTGCTGGAAAATCCAGTTTACACTGGTAGCTTTTTTTGTTTTGTAGCATTTAGCTGGTTTCTAGCTGTTCTACGGTGATCATTGGCTATCTTAGACCAGCTGTTCCAAAACACAACTAGATTAACAACTTACTTCAAAATCAAAGTTGGATTTCTCATCAGGGTGATGCCACTAAAATTAATGTAAGCAAAAAAATGACCGCTGGGGTGGGTGTGAACATGCAGCCTAAACTGATCTGTGATGAACACATCTTTACTTAAAATACGAATTCGTTTCTATATAATGATTGTCACATACTAATAAACCGAAAAACCAGTGATACTTGCATACTGGAAAGGGTGATGCACAAGGTGGCTATTTTTAATGTTTACTGATGTCATAACACTGCAGTGCAGGGAACAGCTGCGCGAATCTTGTACCAGAATATACATGGTATCATTGCTTTAAAAGCTACTAGTCTAACTTATACGGTAAGTTATAACGTTATACGAGAGCTTGTTGAAATATGCGTAAAAATGTATTGCTGAACGCGAGTTAAAGTGACTGGCGCAATGAGTCGCACTGTGTTGATCGTGTTTCATCCATTCACCAAAGAACGAACCGATGGAATAACAAAATCAAAGAGTGGAATATCCACATAATCGCAACCAGTTCTACGACACACAGATATGAGAAATAATGATAATATCAAATAAATATTATAACAGTTTGGATTAACACTGTTATTATTATTCCTAATAATCCAACATTTAAAAATGGATACCTCGTTCAATCTCCACCACAATATAGTCCAGTATGTGCGGTCTATAGAGCGCACCGATTACAATCAACATCGAGTATTTGTCATTGCTGAATCCAGGATGGGCTGTCAGGTCCTCTGATTCCATCGCTGCCGTTACACCCGACGCCATGTTGGAAAGTTATTCTTATGATGTAATACACAAGCATTCGATTCAAGCGTTATTGAAGGAACAGGCGGATAATTTGAATGAAACTGAAGCTGACCAATCGAAGTCAGGATTCAGACCGCCTTGTTGCAAGCTATTGCAGCAATCTTCAACATTTATTGTTTTTGCATTTAACAGGAATCAAATATGAAATACACGAGTTCAGTAAAATGCATTCATCCAGTTAAATTGATGCTGATGAACGAAAAAAAACTCAACCATTCAGTAACTCTTTATTTTGAATTTGCAAGTCACTTTACACAGCAGTAATAAAAAAATAAAAAAAATAATTTAGCTATCTTAAGGCATTATAAAAAATAAAAAAGAGGCATCCTTGTGGACAGCCACATAAGGCATCCAACTTGCACTTTTACGTATAGGCCTACTGCACAATGCTCACATTGTATCACACTTAAGATTAAAAAAACAACAAAAAAAACAACATGTGAGTGATGCTATGATGGTCAACAATAATAAAAATACATGCATGAACAACACGCACATTGCAGTGCATGACATCATGTGTATCATGAGACTACATACGAGTATCGCTGTAAAATATTTTCAAATAACCTGTACTTTTTTTGTCAAATCGCTATCCTTCAGTAATTAAAGTCAAAGTGGTCGAAAAAGTGCTCATCACTTATCACTGCAGGACAGGACATTATTATTATTAGGCTATTATTATTATTACCCTATTATTATTATTAATTACCGAACGATGTAGACTAAACTTTTTTTCCAGTTTCCAGTAATTATTCTTTAACTTCACAAGAACCTCTTGCTGTTCCTCTATCTGTAATATACAGTATATCTTTTTTTTTTAATCTAAATATGAGATTATTCAAGATGGTTGGTTCTCTTCATTCATTTTTCCAATGTCCCATAATGAAAGACAGAACTTTAAATCATTTTTAAAACAGAACTTGAAAATAATTGAATCTCCTCAACCACCACCAATGTGCAGCATCCACCTGGATGATTCGACAGCAGCCATATTGTGCCAGAACGCCCACAACATACCAGCTTACTGGTGAAGAGGAGACAGAGGAATGAAGCCAAACAGTATATGGGGATGATTAGGAGGTCAACGGGCAAATTTGACCAGTATGCCATGGACCCATGGACCTAGGCTACTCTTTTTCCAAAGGACATCCTGGGATTTTTTATGACCACTCGTCTGACTCTCTGTGGTCATAAATGAGACGTCTCATCCGAAGCAAGGACGGTGCTTTATGATAGTATAGTGTCTCCATCACTATACTGGGGCATAGGGACCCACACAGACCTCAGGGTAAACAGCGCCCCCTGCTGGCCCCAATAAAACCTCTTCCAGCAGCAACTAAGTTTTCCCAGGAGGTCTCCCATCCAGTTACTGAGCAGGCTCAACCCTGCTTAGCTTAGTGGGCAACCAGTCTTGGGCTACATGCTGATAGCTGCTGGCCATTCAATATGGAAACTATAGGAAACTTTGATTCACTGTTTCTGTTTTTAAATTTATATGCTGATCTGTTAAGCATGTATGTTATAAAAGGTTATTTGAAGAGTTACTAAATTTCTGAGACTGAGTTGTTTTTATATTTTTGAAGAAACGTTTATATATTTAATATTAGCCTTTCTGGTCTCTGAACCCTGCAAGACCTTCACACACCGCCAGGGGTCGACCTTCTACTAAATAATTGTGTAGCCCTTTGGGCTAAAATCCAAAGTAAAAAATCTCAAATCACAGAAATGAATACATAAAATCTACCTCTATCTATCTATATCTATCTATCTATCTATCTATCTATCTATCTATCTATCTATCTATCTATCTATCTATCTATCTATAAAAGTTTGTCACATCATATCGAAAAGCATTTCAAAGCTTTAAATACATATTTAGACCGTGTTAAATAAAATAAAATTGTACATAACTGATATTATAAGATGTGCCAAACATGACCGGGAAAAGGGTTTTTAAAGCAAAGCTAAGAAATAGCAGAAGTAGATATAATTAGCCTAAATATTTTAATGAAGTGCATGCATAGCCTATAGATGTTATGGACATCAAAAGAATTAAGAAATATAAAAATGTAAAAATTAAATTGTGTACAATGCTATATGAAATAAGATTGCAATCGACAGACTGGCCATTGTGCTATACAATTGTACAATGCTAGACCTACATAAAACTTTTATGCGTTTATCATTTAAACTGAAGAGCTATTAACTCTATATGTTTGCAAGGTCGTATCGTATTGATGCCACCTGAAAAGGATTAAGATGATACACACGTTTTCAACAGATGATGTGGTGCAACAAACTTTGTCACACTATAATCTTAATGAACTGATGTAATCTAATCACGACAGCCCTGGTTGAACTGATTATCATGCAAAATGGCGAACATCTGACAATCAAGTAAACCTCCGAGCGTGTTTCGCTTCACACATCATCTTTATTTTGTTATAACACATTATCATCACCTGAGACAACAATAAAGCTAAACGATTTAAGTTGATATCTGACCATAAGCAGCGAAACCAACGAAATCGCGGAGGTTCGTGTAATTCTCGGATCTAGTTAATAGTTCTGATGTAATCAGGGAATGATTACCTTCATGATCACCTTAATTTCTGAGGTACGTGCCCGCACATGTCCCTCCTGTCCCAGTGCTCAGGGCCTCCAGTTCTCGCCACCAGATGGAGCGCTGGACAATCAAGACAGTCAGGAGCTCATGGTGGCTGTTCAAAATAGTTATGCGAATTGGGTGACTTTTGCATCAAGCAATACATTATTATAATGATGATTATTATTATTTTGTACATTATTATTTAGACAATAGATGAAAAACATATAGATTAATATCAAGGTTAAGTAATGCGTAGGCCTAATGTTTCATTTATTTTATTACATTCTTTTAATGAGCCATTTTTTTTCAATCTGTTTTACAGTCTGAATGCAACCGTTTTAATGTAAAAGTGCACGTGCATTAGTTGACATTATAATGTATCATTTTTTAAGATAGCCTATGGGCTATTACTATTTTCATTATTTTTGCACAACATTTTGCAATGCCATTGCAAAATAGATAAGTCTGTGAGAATGCAACAGAAATGCCAACTGCAAAATAAACAACATATAAAATAAAGCAATAAATAACTAAATGTAAACACACAAAAAGTGAAAATGCACAGATAAAATAGGCCTATATCTATATTAGCTTATCTCAAATATTATCCAATGTATTTTTTTTTTTTTTTTGAAAGTTTAACAACAGGTTGAAATCTCAGGGGGTACTTCATGTACATAGGGTGCAGCTTTAAATCCATATCAGCAGCCATCTATCAGTATTAATGAGAATTCATTTTTAACAGATTAGTCTGCAGGATTACATTATGGAAAATAGCTCATTGATCGTTCCCTACACAAAGACAACTGTAGATGACACAATACTTCACACAATAGGAGACTCCATAGAAACCTTCGTGGGCAACTAGCATGAGGTTTCGACTGCAGTTTCAACCACGCCTACTACTCAACCCCTGCTATAAAAACCTCGGCTCCCACACAGCTTCAGTCAAACACGAGTCGAGACAGTGCGAGAGAGAAACCACTGTGGATTACTACCGCCTTCAAAGATCGACATATTCTTTGGAATTACATTGTTTGGAGGAATTTCGATTTCTGGATTATAATATAACTTTATGACAAACATGACTCTGGAGGAAGTTGTTGGATGCAGCAGCACTGACAGAAAGTAAGTTACTTGTTACGTATAACTAAGGTTCAAAATGTATATTTTTTCTTCTTCTCATTTTAATTGTTTCATAAATGAAAACTGACAATTATTTTTTTCTTTTAAAGAATGGAAACAGTACGTGAAGCTCTCGAGGAGCTGCTGGTGGCTGCGCAACGACAAAACTGTCTGACAGTTGGAGTCTACGAGTCTGCACAACTCATGAATGTGTAAGTATTTTACCCAATTCAGTAACATGCATTAGAGCAAATTGGAAATACCGAATAGAATATTAAATTAAATGCATTTGTTAACTTTTACAGTGACCCAGACTGCGTGGTCCTGTGCGTTTTGGCGACCGATGAGGAGGACGAAAGTGATGTTGCGCTTCAGATCCACTTCACGCT
This sequence comes from Leuciscus leuciscus, assembly GCF_965113295.1. Lineage (NCBI taxonomy): Eukaryota > Metazoa > Chordata > Actinopteri > Cypriniformes > Leuciscidae > Leuciscus > Leuciscus leuciscus. The sequence continues at coordinate 33,319,495 of NC_138730.1, forward strand.
CATCCAAGCTTTCTGCTGTGACATCGACATCAACATTGTGCGTGTGTCCGGCATGAGGCGTTTAGCACAGGTTCTCGAGGAACCCCTCTCCACCGACAGCAACGCCAATGAGCCAAGAGACCTCCACTGCATACTTGTCACTGTAAGTAGCCTAGCCTATTTTTACGCATATTATAAATGCATATTAACAGAAACGGTGTGCGAATTATAAAATAACATTCGGGGGCAAGGGTGCAATTTGTTTACATCGCTTTTGTTGTCGTTAACTATCTTTAACTTTTTTAACAAAACACTAGCTTTTTTTGTGATATGTTTGTGAAATGTAATGAGACAGTTTTAATATTAAGTGCGTCTGATAATGAGCTTGGCTAAAAAACGTGTTCCGGAAGCAATTTGCACCCTTAACACAAATTAGGGAAGTAGGCTACAAAACAAGCTATAGTGAAAGATTTGTCATACTAATCATATTTCTTTCCTTCTCATAGAACCCACAGGCTGAGCATCTGAAGCTGAACGAGGTGGGGAGTTACTGCAAGGAAAGCCGTTGCAGGAACCAGTGGGTGCCCTCCATTGCCCTGCATGAGCGTTGAGCTATTCTGCACTGAAATGTGCTGAAGAGAAAAGGAATATTGATGTCGTCCTTTGAGGACACGCTCATCAATTAAAGGGGACTGTCTAATAGTCCATTCCAGAGCTTCCACTTCCATGTTTATGGAATTCGAAGCGTCAGAGGATACTAGAGACATTCGTCCACGTTCCTCATAATGCATGGTCGGTGTTATCGCCCTTTGGAAGGACCAAAGGAGCACCAAGGGTTGGTTGTGGACTGTGTTGTACCTCTGAAGGGATGCAGCAAGGATGCTACGGGATGTTTCCAGACGGCGGCGTACGGCCGCACTTTGCACTCCACGTGGGGAATGAATGAATAACACGTGACTCAGAGCTGACAATATTGTGACAGGTCTACAGAGGAAAAGAACTTCTGCTTTCAATAAGAGACTGCTATTTAAGGGCTGAATTTGTCTTACCATAATTTTTTATTTATGCACAACACTGATGTCATTGAAAACAAATAATATATTTGGTTATTTATACATTTACAAATGTGTACTTTTTCTTATGAAATAAATTTGATGCCTAATGGTTACAAAAAAATTACAGTTCCTGTTGTGTTTTTTATGCCAGATTTAAAATCAGAAAGTGCATCTTTTTGGACATTAGAGCAAAAACTCTCACATGGACTGACTTCAGTTTAGAGCTGGTCATAAAAAGATAAATTAGTTAAAAATACTCTTCCTTCCTTGTTGGAATAGCCAATATGATAATTTCAGATGTTATTTTAAGCACACAATAAGGAAGAGAGGGACTTAAATTGTTCTGTGGAACAACAGACAGTTATGATTAATAGTAAATAAACATCATTCCCAAGAAGATTGCTGTTCACATATTGACACCTGTTTTTCCCCCTACCTGCATCATAAATCATGCAGCCTAGATGCAGCACTATGTGTACAAAAGTAAGAGGTTCCTTATCGGTTTCTCAAACAAATGGCTTTGTTTGCAAGAGGCGCAAAATATACCTGAGAACACGGCTCTGCTGATAGACATTCTACACTTGCTTTTTAATATCTTCCTGCTCAAGAGGATGAAGGAGAAACTACAGTCAGATAAATCACAACATGCTTAGCTATTCTTTTACACTGATTCTAATATTATCCTTCAGCCAAAAAGACAAAGTGGCACAGTCATGTAGTAATATATTGTTCAAAAAGAGCAATGTCTTTATAGAATGGACATGAAAACATGCACAAACATATTAGTCACAGACTAGAGCTGTTTTCAGAAGACCAAAATAAAAAAAGGGGGAAAATAGTTTGATCACTGTGACTTCACTGACCTTTTCTTTGGTGACTGTGAAAGGTCAGGCTGCCTGCAGGCCACAGTAAACATGCAGGAGGGGTACGTTGATCAAATAGCCTGTGATCTTCCCATTAACTTTGCAGACAGCTAAATGGACTGGTTGAAAGAGGCTGCACGTGATAGACCCCACATCTTCAACACCATGACTTCCCACAAGACTAATGCACTGACTCACACCATATTCTTTTAAAGACCAAGTGAGACATCTGGGAATGACTCCTCTACAACTTTAGTAAAATGAAGTGAATAATGTCATGACTCATACATCAACATCTGCAAATCTTGAAAACATCTTTTCTTGAGAACATATAATGCCGTACAGAAGGGTTGAATGGCATGTCTGTATTTTCACAGGGAGCTCTGTTCTTACATGTGGCAGTGTTTACAGTTCCCTTGTGCCAAAAAAAAACAAAACAATGGCACAATTCAAGAGGGGTGATGAGAAGAAAGTTAGTGAGCAGTAATCACCCACTTTATGAAGTCATCAACAGGGGCCATTGTTTAGGTGGGGTGGATTAGTAAGCAACTGACAGATATATTTGTGTCTTCATTGTAAAAGCCCAAGAGAAAACAGTGTTTTCTGACCCGAGGCACTTGTCCGTGCACAAAGCTGACGTTGATGGGCTCCTCTGCAGACAGACATGACTAAAGCATGGTGCGTACCCTGGGCGGCTGCTGGGCTGAGCTGCGCACTTCAGGACTGCGCTGACGTCAAGCCGGAGGGAGAAAATAGAAGAAAAACAGGAACAGAAGGCTCTTATTTCCATGGCAGCAATAGCACAGCCCTTTAACAACGATACTCGCTATACTGAGGTAACAGCCACTGCCATGAATAGTCTGACTGCATGGTCTATTATTAGATATAAGGAGCTATATTTGAGCATGTCACTGACTCAAATGTTCACTGAAAAGCAAAAAATGGAGCATGGTGGGGTTTTTACATCAGACATAAACACTATAGTCTGAATATAAACACAGCATAGTAGAATTATGATGTGTGCAGTGTGCATATTCATAGGGCAATCTATTTTAAGATCATGAAATGATGAAAATCACAGGCTAAAATGTAGGTTTAAACATCCTTTTCGCATATTTATTCCAAATATGCATGATTAACTTATCCAAATGAAGCCACTGTTGTACAGAGCTTCGCACATAGTCAGGTCACTTTTATTTATATAGGGCTTTATACAATACAGATCGTTTCAAAGCAGCTTTACAGTAAAATAATGATTCAATGATGCAAATAGAATTCAATTCTGCTCTAAAAAGACAGTAGTAAACAGTCATTATTTAGTTGAAATCAGTTCAGTGTTGATTCATTTCAAGCCAGAAGTCAGATTGTGGATCTATAGCATTCAAAATAGTTCTAAAATAGATTATTATTTAGAATTAAGAATTCGTTTTCACTTAATTCATGGCCATGTTTTATTAATTGCTTCACTCGTCTTAATTAAATCATGACTATTTACTAATTTGTTCCATTGATTTAGTTAAATAATGGCTATGTTGTACTAATTCATTCCCTTGTTTAAATTCAGTTCAGTCGTGGCTGTGATATAACTAAAACGAGGGAAATAATTAGTACATGTCCACTATTTAACTAAAACGTGGGAATGAATTCTTAATTCGCGGTCATGTGCATGGCTCTGTACTGTTGCTCAGAAAATATAAAGAATAAAATCCCACATTATGCTGATTATTGAAATTATTTCAATAAACATTTTTAATATTTTTTTTGTAATAAATGAACACCCCTCACATGCCTGAATGGTTGCATCCAATACTTATTGAACATTTAAACCTTTATAAATAACCATAAATATTGGATGCAATCATTTAGATGTTCCCAGAAAGTCAGTATAAAACATAGGTTCAAACGTGCTATGCATGCTTAACTGGGGTCATGGATGGCCATGTTGTTTAAATAGTGTGAAGTCAGAACGAGAGTCATGTGCAGCTGGGTCACCCCTCTCTGTCTGAGACACTAATGAGTTCATGTGTTCTGAGCCAAGGTCAGGGGCCGCGAAAAATAAGATCCTCTCATCACTCCGTTCCTTATGAAGTCCACTGTTGTGCAGCAGCAAACAGAGCAGTCACATGACCTTTAAGACTCACAAGACATTTCATGACTGTGAGTAGTTTAAATTAGTTCTGACTGAATGCCAAGGTCTGTTTAACAATGGCCTAAAGCAAAATTGTACATTTATACATTTGTACAAATCAATTCATTCATTTAATTTTAATGTATATTTATATAATGTTTGGTAATACTTTATTTTACAGTGTCATTGTAACATATGTTACATGCAGTTACTATAATAATACCTATAAATTATGCATAATTACATGCAACTAACCCTAAACCAAACCCTATTCCTAACCCTATAGTAAGTACATGTAGTTAATATTACTCAGTACTTAAATCTATAATTACAGGTTAACAAAGACACCTTCAAATAAAGTGTAACCTAATGTTTTTACCAAAGTTTCCTGAAGCACAGCTAGTAGCATAGACAGAGGGTATATGGGACAAGCCTATAGAAGTTCAGACACACTTATTTAAGAAAATACAGGTAATGACAACAATCAATCGAACGTGCAGCACATATCACTTTATTGTTTTTCGCCTGCTTGTTTTTATTTTTGCATCACATATCATTAATCGTGGAATCCTAATGCTGCATCCACGCACCGTTCTCTTTGACGCAATGGGACCTTGTCAAATTGTGGGCCTGTCCTATGGTAAATAAACTCATCAGCATGCACAGCTTTACAACCCACATTTCCTGTTGCCACCACAGCATGTTTCCTTTTACGACATTGGAGATTAATGGTCTGCAAATACGGAAGAACTAGCAAGAATAGCAACACAAACATGGATTTTTGCGACTGAAGGGCACCAGTTCAAAATCAATACAAATGACCCTCTTCATTCTCCAAAAACAGAGTTCATATCGATAACAAAAGGTGTATCGTCAACTTGTCAATTAGAGGATATATTTCAAAGAAATTTCCCATTCTACAATGTATTTTGTGTATAATTTGCAAAGTTAATTATTGTCTGTGTTGTGCATGTAGACGATATTTTATGACTGCTACTTTCTGTGATGCCAGTGAGTGCAGACCATAAGAGCACTCAGTGGTTTCTCCACTTCCTCTACAGTCTGACAGTCTGACAGTCAGGCAACACCATATCTGTCTGATTGGGGGTTACCGTTGGTAACAGAGATTCATTCATTGGTCACGTTAAACTGAAGATGGGAACACATGGACTCCCTCCTGGGACTGATTGATTAGCAGAAGTTAAGTGCTCCGGAGCCAGTGGGAAGTCAGGCACGCGCCCGTCAGCTCTAAGTCTGTAATCTGACAGCACACATTGCACGAAGACAATGCCAAACACAAAGCCCTGATCAGATGAATTGGGCCACAAAACTTAGCAGAGCATGTCCACTTCACAAAGACACAGAAAACGTTTATTAGCTTTAAACAGTGTCACATGCTCCTAATCTTCATTTTGTAAAAATGTCTGTTTGCATTCTCTAAATGCAGGGCCTTATCAAACCAACCCGTTTTTCATTTGAAGTTGTATTGTCACTTTCACTAATAAGCGGATCTAACTTCAGTGTTGCCCGAAACGAATCAATCAAGCAAACATTTCTAAAGTCACGTGTCGTGCTCATATGTGAAAGTCATTATTAGGCTCCTGTTTCCTCAGCAGAAATCAATCAGTCTGGGGCAATCAGCAGTGGCGGAGAGAGACGACCGCTAATGCCAAACCTAATATTTCTGCAGGGCTCGGGGTCAGAACCACAGTGGCAGAAAGAAAGGCAGTCACAGGTTTTAAGATCTACTCCAAACACATGGCCTACAATGCACAACAGTAATTATAGACAAAAATGTCACTTTCAATCAGATCTGAAATGCAACATCTCTAGATCATGATCATAGCATATACTTCAATTATGCATCTGAGTCTAAAAACATGCTATTCCAATAATTATAAGTATAACTAAATTTCCGATTTTTAGCTAAATTAGTATAGTTACTTGTCTGTTGCTCAGATAACACTGAAAAAACAAACAAAAAAAAAACAGAGAAAAAGAATATAAAAATGTTACAGTAAAAACCTGTTAATTTGTAAACTGTTAGTTAATGGTAAAACAAATTATTTTTGAAAGACAATACATGCAATTCTATTGCAAAATATTGTTAAAAAATCTGATTTATGCATGAAAAATTTTTTTAGACAATAATATTTTGGGTCAAATAGGTTCACTGTAAAAAGTGATCAGTTGACTTTACTTAAAAAAGGGAGGAAACACGTTGCCTTAAGTAAATAAACGTCATGCATATTGAAAAAAATAAGTTACTTGAACTTGACAATTACACATAATTAAGCATGACGTTCATTTACTTAATTTGAAGGCAATGGGTTTCCTCACTTTTTTAAGTTAAGTCAACTGATCACTTTTAACAGTGTTGGTATTTTAACGTTAATTACAAAGTTAATAACTAATATACAAATATTTGTTGCTACAATCATATCCCCCCAATACAACACTGTGAATATTTTTTATGGTAAAGTTCTGAACCACAGCTGCTAGATGTTTTTTACTGTAAATGTAACAAAATGTAAAATGTACGAATAGGAAACACATTTACAGCTGCTTATTTAGCTGTTAGCAAACCTATTTTTTCTCTTCCTTGTCTTCTTTAAGCACTGAGGTCAAAGGCCACCTGATCACTTTAGGTCATCAAAGGTCATCTTATTCAATGAGTCTCTCCAAAAGAGTGAGCAGGTCATTTTAACAGTGCTTGCTCAGGGGAGACAAAACAAGAGGGTGGCTTAACTTCCACTTCCTGCAGTTGAGTTCTCTGAATCGTTTCTAAACTAACTGGAAGTGCAAGGGTCAGTATTTTATAAAATAAAAAAACAAGTCCAATTATGGTAAACAAACAAGTCAGATGCAAACAAACACATCTTGTACCGTACTATTCCACGAATGTTATTGGATGCCGGCGTTGAATCATGTTTACAGTGTTTTCAGATTGTTTGATGCAAGTACAAACACGCAGATAGAGAAGATAGAGACACTTCGCAGATAGAACGACCCATGCAGATAACAGACTGTTCCAAATAATCACAGTGACCCAATCCTAAAAATCAAACGCTAGGTGAGTAACAGATAAAACTTTTTTTTCACCATGCAGACAATGTGTTGAAAAGCATATTTAAAATGTTCACAGCAGGCCGTTTGAACCTCCCTGACTAGCTGGCTCGCAGCCAGGCGTCTGTGTGTATCGGTGTCTGGGAGACTGCATGATCCGCAACGGTTACAGCCCTGATCACGCAGTCATCACAGTGGCTTAACAAACCTTCAGCGGCCCCAGCTAACTGTCTAAGTCTGGCAGACTCCAGCTAACTGTCTGGCTATGCAGGTAGTTCTTGCACTCAAGAGACAAATTAGGCAAACAGGCTAGTAATAATAATTGCAGAGTGTACTGTCTGTTCTTTTGGTGTAAGTGTGTTTGTGTCTGTCTCTAGTGCATGTGTAAATCAGACACTGACACAGATATAAGAATGTCTTTGTGCTCTATCTTGCAACTATACTGACTCACAAAACAGTGTTCTCTTTGAAGATGCCAGAAGATAAAAAATAAAGTATGAAAACTATCTTAAGTTAAAGTAGCAAGTGTTATATTATGTGACTACAGATTGGTTGTTCTCTAGTATAGAGATCTCACTCTTCCCAAAATGGCAAAAACAAGCAGAAAACAGGATTACAGCTAAAGAGACAACTAAATTACATAGTTGTTTTCTCTTTGTGCTACATAGACATTTTCTGAAGATTTCATTCCAGAATAAACAATCTGAGTAATTAGCCACTCCTTGCACTAGGACTTTTTTGGTAATTGCATTTTTTTTTTCTGTGAGAGCTATTTTTGTAAGGATTTGTTTTTATACAAGGTATATTTTGCATATGCAAACATACAATATTTAAATGAAATAGAAATACATTATTAGTTATTAGTATGTGTGTATATAATATATACACACACATACATATTAAATATGCAGTACCATTGAAAAGTTTGGGATCGGTAAGACTTCGTAATGTTTTTGAAAGAAGTCTCTTATATGCTCACTAAGGCTGCATTTATTGAATTAAAAGTACAGTGAAAACAGTAATATTGTAAAAATAGTATTACAATTTAAAATACTGTTTTCTATTTTAATATATTTCAAAATATACTTTTTAAAATAGCATTTGTTTATTAATATAATGATATATTTCTAACTTTTTTAACTGCAGCAACTTGTCTGATAGGGCTGAGCTGCATGATGATATATATCGTTACCATGGTATAAAATGTCTATCGTTAGAGATTTTGCTATATCGTGTATATTGCGGTATGTAAATATATAGCACTTTTGACACCTCAGAGTGATGAAATGCATGAGAATATAAAGAGCGGTGACGTGCTTGATGTTAAAAAGAGTAATAAGCTCAGTATATCATGAAAAGGAACTCAGTGCAGTGCTCGTGCTGACTGGCACACTGCCAATGTGCGCGCACGGAAAGCTGCCTCTCTCAGAAGGTGATCGCTAATTTGGGACATGCTCGATGTTAAAAACTTTTATTAACCACAATAAGCAGTGAAAAATAACTCAATATGGTGTATGCGCTGACTGACACACAGTGTAAGCTGTGCAAAGAAAGCCACGTCTCTCAGCATGAGTGAATTCAGTTCTCTTTCACGTCTTATTTTGCTTGAATAGTCGAATACACACACGATTGTGTCAAAATGCTCATCGTGTGGAGTATTCATGTAGCCAGTTATGTCTCAAGTGAAAAGAAACTGTTGGTTGTAAACCAGATGTATCAGTATAATGGATCTGTGCATTTAGTCTTAAAGTGACAGCAGCCCAATAAACCTACCTGTGACCTGTGAAACAAACAAAAGAAAAAAATACCTAGGCACTGCTCTTGACTGAATAACTTTCAGTGAAGACAATGCAATATTTGATTTTTACATTTGATTATTCAATTTCTGTACTAATTCTAAGCCTATTGTACCTGAAAAACTTAATTTATGAATGAACTTAATTTCATTTATATTTTTGTTATATTGTATTTGTCCTATTGTTTGTAATTTGCTTCTTCTTTCTTATATTTAATAACAGAAATGAGATAACACAAAATAACTATATCTTGATATGTATCATTATCGTGAAATAAAATTTCTCATATCGTGAAATAAGAATTTAGTCATATCGCCCACCCCTACTGTCTGAATGTGCACTTTGCTTCTCAACGATTGTAACTGACAATCCAGTCAGACTGCAACTTCAGTGCAAGCCCAGGGATTCTCCAAATGTACACTCTGAGATACAAGCCAATGGCACTTTTTCCAGAAACTGTCGCTAATATCACGTCATTGAGCTAACAGGAAGTGGGCTTTGCATGCTGAGCTGCAAGGGTTCCAGATAAATGGTGACAATGCACAGAAAGAGGGAAGCGGCTCTTCTCGCTTCTTTTGTATGAGAGGTTAATCCGGGACTGAATACAGATGGCTAGGGGGTGACAAAATCTGGCTTGGCATGGGGGTCAAAGGCTCCACCGCAGACTACAAACATACAAGCTTCATTATAGAGTTACTGGCTGCACAAATCCAAGTTAAACGCATCTTGGTAGCTAAAAATTCATCAAACTAGGCCCCAAAATGAATTATGTTTAAGACCTTCAAAGACACACATCAAAGGCAAAATGCACTGCTGTGGTAAATACTCTGAAGTGACTGTTAATTTTTAAGAAAGAGGGAACCCTTGAGGTCAGAATTCCACATCACGCTGTCAGTGACACGCGGCACAGATTGCATTCCATACATTCCACATTCCAAAGGTCACTGCAGGAGGCCGGTATACAGTACTGACTACACCCTGAACAAGTAACTGCTTGATATGCAAATGTACAAGTCAGATTGCCTCCAGAAGTTTGTGCAACGTGTTCAGCATTCCTGTCATACACTAGACGACTTTGACCATGCTAATTGCCTAATTTCATGAGTTTAGATGTCTATATTTAAATCAATCCTAAAAGGCCCCCAAAGCCTTGATAATTGTCTTGTTATTTGTCTCTTTTTCTAAGGTGTGGAAGATCTGCCTCTTTTCATTTAGCAATGATCATGTTAGCAAAACTGCAGTCAATTATTGCATTTAGAATGACTTTTTTTTTCTTGTTGACTTTTTTTACTTGTCAACTAATAGTGGTTTAATACAATCAAAGTGCACACCCTCACATTACAAACAAATCATTCACCCACCCGCATACATACACACATTTGGCCTTAAGAAGGTTTCCAAAGCTCTGTAAAAGCTGCAGTTTTCCTAAAGGGATAATACACCCCAAAAAAATAATTTACTCGCCTTCAAGTCCTTCCCAACCTGTATGGTTTTATTTCTTCTGTGGAACACACACACACACACACATTTTATATTTTGAAAAATTTCTGTTTTTTATTATTATTATTGATTTATTTTTGGACCACACAATGGAAGTCAATGGGGTCCAGTGTTGTTTTGAACCCCATTGACTTTCATTGTAAAAATAAAAAATGTAAGAATTCTTCAAAATAACTTATTTTGTGTGTTACAGAGAAAAGAATGTCAAACAGGTTTGGAACAACACTTTCATTGATGAAAGAATTTTCATTTTCGGGTGAAACTATGAACTATGCCTTGCCGTACAGGCAGTTTGTACCATCAATTCATAGATATACACAAATGAAATATCCGGTTAAGAAATGTTCAGGTATTTCAGCTTCTTCATTCTTTTAATTCTTTATACATGCCATTGATGCGGTTGACAAACTCGGTTTAGACACATGCCTTTACATGTTTTACTGAAGCGTAATTGTTAACTGTTACCCAAATATGGGTGTCATTTATAACAGAAACTTCCTGGTATTTTATTGTCTATGTAAATAATTGACTGTGCTCAGGATGATGGACATACTTTATCTCTGATCCTTTTCAAAACATGCAATAAATCTGTCATGAGCTTCAGAAGAACTACCATCTATGAATGTGTTCCCTTTTTAAAGCATATTTAATTATTGCAGAGATTATGGAAGTGCCCTTTGATGGATTCCAGTGTAAAAGACTGTTGATTATTGAGCAGGCAGAAAACACTAATGTAACTCAGTGTCAGCAGGGAAGCCCACCTGATCAGCTATGAGAAGACTTATTGATCATTTATGTAATCTTCCATGTGCAGAGACTGGTGTTAGCTAATAACTGGTGTCTGCTAATAACACTGTAATTAAGCAACCTAGCAATTTATTGTTTGCTTTGATGATCATATTGACACCTTTAACATGACCAAGTGGAGGATTTTATTGCTCTTTCATGGCTCATAGCCGATGTGAATGTGTTCTACACTGTCATTGATCAACTTCGCCTCAGATGTTTCTCTTCATGTGATGTGTGAAGCAGGAGATATAATGGTAGCCTACACTATGAATTTTTTTTATTTTCACTGGCCAGTAGTGGCACAATATAATGGTTGTGACTGGTCATGTGATCAAATATGTTGGCCCCTGTGGGGCGACCCACTTTATGTAAAAGAAAACATTTTAAAGTCCCCCTGTTGTCAATAATTGTATCCCTTAAAATTCATCTTTGATCATCAAAATAACCTATTTAAACATTTTTTCCTTGAAAAAAATCTTCATGCCTTAAAATAGCTTGAATGTAACTCTACATCCTTGTCTCATTTAGTGTACCGAGTATACTGAAGACCACTCTTGCAGGGCAGGGCCCCCATCATATTAAGTATCTATGTTTTTACTGATGCTTCTATGTTTTTAGCTTTTTTAGGTTGTTGTTCTGTAATTGTCGGAGCCATTACACTCAACAATAGTGTACACGGACAATAAAGTGCTATCTATCTATCTATCTATCTATCTATCTATCTATCTATCTATCTATCTATCTATCTATCTATCTATCTATCTATCTATCTATCTATCTATCTATATATACACGGTTCTATGAATATGCAAATTAGCCCTGTTTACACTCATTCGCACCAGCTCAGAGATCCACTTGTTGACAATAACACGTTGGCGTGATTGGTTACAAGGCAGTTTGTGACATCAGAAACACCAGCGATTTCAAACCGCGTTTTTGAGACTGTCTTTGGTTCACTGCAGTTTAAGGAGAAAATACTCTGTAATGGTGCTGACTTATGAATTTGCACATGGTTTGTCTTAAAGCATATTAAAAACATTACATAGACTTATAAAAAACATTAAAAACTTGATTTTCACCACAGGGGGACTTTAAGGCATTTTCTAGTACATAATTGTACAAACATTATATACAAATTAATCACCTTTAAACAAACGTCTCCAACAGCACTCCATCTTATGGCTTTTCTTGGAGTCTAAAATATAAAAGAGATTTAATGTGATTTTCTTTCTTTTTGTTGACAGCATTAACACATTGTTTAAAGGGATAGTGCTCACAAAAATGAAAATTCTGTCATCATTTACTCCTCCTCATGCCATTTTAAACCTGGATGACTTTCCTTCTTCTGCAGAACACAAAAAAGACAATATTCTGAAGAATGTTACAACGATGAACAAAATACTGGTCCCCACTAAGTTTCAATGTATAGACAAAAATAAAATAAAAAATACAAATATCCTCTTTTGTGTGCACAAAAGTAAGTCATACAGGTTTGGAATGATGTGAGTGATTAAATAATGAAAAATAGTCATTTTAGTGTTATCTATCTCTTTCAGTAAGTGTGCTTTATTAAATTATACATTGACATTTATTATCACAGACTTTTTCCACTGCAGGGTTAGCATTTTTACAGTCGTTTAAGGTAAAACGTTATTTTGCCAAAGTTATGAGAATAGGATTAGTGTTAAGGAGAAAATTAGTTTGTATGGGAGAATGTGCCTGCATGCCAACTAGAGGAAGGCCTATTGTGAAAGAAATGTGATTTAAAAAGAAAAAAAACTAGCAGAACTTGTGGAGAAACAGCAAGCAAATCGAAATTCCAAAGCTTTTTGTTTCCAGCATCTACCCATGCCCATCCTTTACTAATGACTTTAGTAATGCATGACTGGTTAAGGCTGTAGAGGATAGTAGTCTTTCCTGAGGAGCCGGGGCAGGACAGCGATGGGTGCCAGGAGTGCATTTTTGTCATGAGACTAAATGGATTTATGGGGAGTGTCAGAACTTACAATGTAAAATATTCATAACACGTCCTCCATAGGAAACCGGAGGTGGAGGTGGAATGTGGCATGACAGAAAGCAACCGTCTTTCTCTTTCTGTCCCCCCATCCCGTCTCGTCCGCCCCCTCCAACATCAGGTTTGTGCAGGGCAGACAACAGGCTCGGGGAACGTCTGCTTTGATTGATATCGTGATAAAAGCTTGTTCTGTGTACGGCTGACGTAAAGCCATTCAAAATACCACCATCGATAAAAATCATGCAGAATGCTGACCGAATGATTTAGTCATGCTGTCTAAACTGTCCCCTTATCTGCGTATCGCAAGCCGGCACTAACATACTGTACGCTCTGCTCGTTGCAATGCAAGTGTATGAATCATCATCACTCTTTATGCTGTCGATACACATGGCAACCTTTTGAGCGATGTTGCCAGGCAACATTACTGAACATTTGCCTTGAGAGACACATTGCACAATCCCATCTTTTGCTGTTCTGTAAAGTGTATTTGCATATATAGGGAAGCACTGATATTAGTTTGGCCGATATTAATGATCTGAGAATTATTTTCATGTTATGGATAACAGACAAATGGCTGGTAAAGGTTACTATTTTGTAAAAAATAATAACAAAACATTCTAAAAACTCTAAAAACATAAAAAATGAAATGCTATGATTATGCCTCACAAGATTATATTGTGCAGTATGAAAAATATATATTCATTTTTAGATCATAAATAAGCGTTAGATGACAGGACTAAAACATCCAATATCAAATGAAATTTTTGGGAGTTAGTTAGTTTTTGTTTTATTGTTGTTGTCTTTTTTTAAAGAAATGAATGCGTTTGACAGTAAACACCTTTACATTGCCTTGTGTTCTTCTGAACTTTCTATTAATCAAGAATCCTGACAAATGCATCACATTTTCCACAAAAATATTAAGCAGCACATTGATAATAATAATAACTTTGGCAGAAAATCAGCATATTAGAATGATTTCTGAAGGATCATGTGACACTGAAGACTGGAGTAATGATGCTGAATATTCAGCTTTGCATCACAGAAATAAATTACATGTTAAAATATATTAAGGGGAGACACTACAGGCAAAAACAGTGTTTTTTCATGCATTTGAGATTTTGGGCTTTTCATAAAGTGTTTTTTTAAGACTAGTGGACAGAAAACATCCAAAATACACTTTTAACTGTATCTTTTAGAGCACTTTATCTATTTGCATCTGTGGATTTTAGTTACAGTATAAGGGCAGTGGAAGAGTTTTTCCATTGATCCAGAAATCTCCACTTCAGTAACACTTACATACATCTATATTATGAAGGTTTTTACAAAGGGGGTTGTTCATATATAATTTTCCTGATTTTATACAACATTTTATTCCCAAATAAAATGGCAAATATTTAATTATTTTGGGCTGTTGACAGTATTTTCTGATTTGTGGAGTGATAAATAGAGATATCCAATATCCACTCTGTAAAAACCTTTGGCTCTAATATATCAAATAAATTAAACATTAATTTAAATCCTGACTTTGTTTAATCTAATGTTCTGATTTTTGTTCTAGAAATGTATGCAAATTAGTGCATATTTAATTAGACAACACCTCATTTGCATATTTAAACATTACATTTCAGAAAGCTTGTAATACAAAAAAATTTTTGCTTAATGTAATCAATCAACAGTAGAAAACGGTTCTTTTAAATTTGATTAATATTTCACAATTTTACTATTTCATGTAATGTAATGTTATTGCATTAAATGTAATATTAAAAATATATAATATTTTATATAGCATAATAACTAATATTGGCTGATTAGCAAGATGCTTCCCTAGCATTGTATCTCATTATTAAAATGCAATTAGACACAAAACTAGCTAAACTATTTAATGATTCTTATTTCTGTTGTTGTTGAAGTTGAATCAAGTCAAAATGCGCTCTAGAAATTAAGAACTGTCAAAAAAGTTATACAATCCTCTGCTTGGCTGAAACTTTGTTTTGCTCTGTTTTGGCTGCTCCGTCCGAAAGGCGGTTTTTCCAGTGTCTGCAGCACACTAGCCGTAGTAAACAAAGGCAAGCATGCATACACTTGCACATGCTCACGGATCAGTCTTAAGCCCTTAAGACGTTAACTATTGCTTTGCAACTGCGTGTTAATGATACAGACTCGATCCTAGCAAAACCAACACCTTTGCAGCGTGCAAAACAACAACAGCTGATGGTGGTCACTGTCATTTTTCCACCACAAAAACACTGTCTGTCCCTCATAATCCCCCTTGTATTTTCTGCCCCACCCTGCTGTATGTTTTCTCTTCAAGCCTTGTGCATAAAGATCAGGTATTTTTTTTGCAGCCGATTAAAAGAGCAAGTGCATGCCAAAACAATACAGAGGACAAATGTCCCCATAGTTTACCTCTTTCTCTCTGTCCTATGGTTGTTAATGTCTGCACACACACACAAGCCACTTATGTAACATCCCCAGTTTCATGTACCACCCTAAGCTCTGTTGTTCTCCCCTGAAAAGAGCAGCTGAACTGGGAGGTGTTTTGGCCCTACCCAGCACTTTCCTTTAATGTGTATTTGACACATGCTCGGACTCCACTCCCTTCATGCTCACATGTCAGGGAAGAATACTAGAGAACACAGTCACACTCTCTCACATGCTGCTCCTGGTTGTTTACCATTTACCAAGCAGCTGATTGGCTCACTCTGACTTTATTTTAACAGACTGTTCCTATTTTACTTTTGCACCTCTCTTTTAAGTTGTTTTATTTTTTTTTATATAGCTGTAGAACTGTGATTTACAAGGTGACCTACAACATCTAGTGCACAAAAACAGAGATCGGCAGATTTGTTGTAGACGTTGTCATTAGGAATATTTGTGCAAGTCTAAAATGAAAAATCATAAGTCAACAGTATTATACACTCACCTAAAGGATTATTAGGAACACCATACTAATAGTTTGACCCCCTTTCGCCTTCAGAACTGCCTTAATTCTACGTGGCATTGATTCAACAAGGTGCTGAAAGCATTCTTTAGAAATGTTGGCCCATATTGATAGGATAGCATCTTGCAGTTGATGGAGATTTGTGGGATGCACATCCAGGGCACGAAGCTCCCGTTCCACCACATCCCAAAGATGCTCTATTGGGTTGAGATCTGGTGACTGTGGGGGCCATTTTAGTACAGTGAACTCATTGTCATGTTCAAGAAACCAATTTGAAATGATTTGAGCTTTGTGACATGGTGCATTATCCTGCTGGAAGTAGCCATCAGAGGATGGGTACATGGTGGTCATAAAGGGATGGACATGGTCAGAAACAATGCTCAGGTAGGCCGTGGCATTTAAACGATGCCCAATTGGCACTAAGGGGCCTAAAGTGTGCCAAGCAAACATCCCCCACACCATTACACCACCGCCACCAGCCTGCACAGTGGTAACAAGGCATGATGGATCCATGTTCTCATTCTGTTTACGCCAAATTCTGACTCTACCATCTGAATGTCTCAACAGAAATCGAGACTCATCAGACCAGGCAACATTTTTCCAGTCTTCAACTGTCCAATTTTGGTGAGCTCGTGCAAATTGTAGCCTCTTTTTCCTATTTGTAGTGGAGATGAGTGGTACCCGGTGGGGTCTTCTGCTGTTGTAGCCCATCCGCCTCAAGGTTGTGCGTGTTGTGGCTTCATAAATGCTTTGCTGCATACCTCGGTTGTAACGAGTGGTTATTTCAGTCAAAGTTGCTCTTCTATCAGCTTGAATCAGTCGGCCCATTCTCCTCTGACCTCTAGCATCAACAAGGCATTTTCGCCCACAGGACTGCCGCATACTGGATGTTTTTCCCTTTTCACACCATTCTTTGTAAACCCTAGAAATGGTTGTGCGTGAAAATCCCAGTAACTGAGCAGATTGTGAAATACTCAGACCGGCCCGCCTGGCACCAACAATCATGCCACGCTCAAAATTGCTTAAATCACCTTTCTTTCCCATTCTGACATTCAGTTTGGAGTTCAGGAGATTGTCTTGACCAGGACCACACCCCTAAATGCATTGAAGCAACTGCCATGTGATTGGTTGATTAGATAATTGCATTAATGAGAAATTGAACAGGTGTTCCTAATAATCCTTTAGGTGAGTGTATAAGATCTCATCTATTCCAAAAGGTGCATAGCATGAATTACATAAAAATGCATTGCAAATAATGTCTTAAATGTGCCGTTTTTTGTTTTTTTAAAATCGATAATTTGTTTAACCCGTATTTTTCACAGATACTGCAATATTGGTTCACAACATTGCCATCTGGTATGTCTATAAACAGAGTATCACCATGAAGCATAATTTTACTACTGTGTGTTGAACAGGAAACTATTCACAAGTGAATTAATGTAATATTTCAATGGAATTATTAGATTTTTTACATAACATCCATTCACGCTTCAATTGTTACAGAAATAGTTGACATGATATTTGAGCTAATTATTATTCTTATAATTATTCAAACTTTAGAAAACAACATGTTCGTATTGCTGTAATCTAATAATTACCTAATTATTGTGCAGAAAATAAGCAAAAAGCAATTAAAAAGAAGAAAGGATGGATGGATGGATGGATGGATAAGTTCATCTGTTTTCATAAATTGTACCTTACCACACTATGGTCAGATAATCGTTTGTGTGACACCATTTGCTTAGAACAAATCAGTCAAGCATGTTTAATAAACAGATCCGCATCAATGCAGTGTAACATTTTGTCTTTATTTTATTTCATCTACTTTTTCCGATATCATCATTTTTAAACAGCAATATCCACAAAATATTAACATTGTGCAAGAAAACATGATTTATGGCACATCAGAGAAGAACAATTACAAAAAATAGATATATTTCTTCATAATCAAGGCAGAAAGATACATATGCATACACAGGAAAAAAAAAAACACAAAGTAATGGGACAGGCTGAGATTGAAATCTACTGGCTAAGGACTCAGCTACAGATATTACCCACACAAAGCCTAAATCTCACCTCTCATGGTCATGAAAGAGCTTGATGGTGTGTGTGAAGTCTAACAACGTTAGGGGACGAGGAATTGAGGTTAAGGTATCACGGCCTTCTCAGCACCTTAAGTGTTCTCGCTGCGCGCAACGCTCACTTGTCCTAGCGCTCGCAAACAACGGGTCTCGCAGCGTGGCAAGACGTTTTCTCAGCTAAATGATTGCGGGGTCTTAATAAACCTAAGTGCGGGGAGTTGTTAGCGTACTTAAGGTCAGCGCTATACTTTGGAGCACAGTGCATCCCGACACTGGGACAAGAGGGTGGAGAACTCAGTTCTAACAAGCTAACTTAGCTTAGCTGACTTTCACAGTGTTTGCTCCAGTGTAATACCATCAAATGTGGCACAGCGAGTTTGGTGGCTGTTCAAAAAACGTCACACTTTTACAGCACATTTGAGCACTTCATACTTGGCCTAAAAGGTTTGTTCCTAAAGAGGACTTCAAAATGGCTCTTCCTTTGCGATAACATGGTTAGCAATGAAAAGTCAGGGACTTTCTAATGTAACACTTGAAGTGATTCAATTATAATCCTTCATTTTATGATACGGTGCTTTTTCTCCTGAAGTACCCATCTCTTTCAAGTTATTTTGAACTGCAAAGAGCCACTACACTGCTCCGTTTTGAATTGACAGGAAGTGATGTCGCTGGAGCAGCTCTATCCACTGAGCAATTCTGTTGTTCGCTGACCTGCTGGATGACATAGCATCTCGTGACCTTCCCACGCCTTAGTCATTCTTAATACAGGAGCTGATGATAGCATCCCGTTGACCGCAGGGAGCACACACCCCCTCTGTCTCACAACGAGACCCTTTTTCCTGCACTATGTTGTTATTTTCCAGCATACGAAGCGGGACAGTGGGGGAATTCTGTTTTTAGCACTTATCTGAATACTGTGAGTGACTGTTTGGGGATCATGTCACATGCAAAACCGTCACTCTCGGTGGCCCAAAGACTCTCAGATGCCTGCGAGCATTTAGAGTGGACAATTAGAGTTGTGGGTTGACCTTGCAACTCATCTTTTGCATGTGACTGCTCAGGCCGAGCCAAACCGAGGGCCTGTTGCATAACACTGAACATATTGCCCTTAAGATAGACTTAGCAACACGGACCACCTCATGAAACGAGCCTCGAACAAAGCCTTAAGCACCTTGTGTGGGCATTGTGTCAACAATCTGTTCCACATTCCCTCACAGGGAGCAGGTAACCCATTTACTATCACAAGTCCATCAAATCCTTCGCTCGTGTCTTTTGCCTCGCCTGAAAGAGGACTAACTCAATGTTTATATATGAATGATTGAAGAAACGGAAATATTACACAAAGATTACAAAAAGATAAAACATCCACAAAAAAAAGAAAGAATGAGTTTTAGTTATCAAACACTGTACAGTTTCATACTCAATGACCAGATTCCATGTTTCCATAGAAAGAAGAAATTGGAACAAACAAATCCAAACAGCTATTCTCAAAGTTAACACCTCTGAAGATATCCAAAAGAAAGTTTATACAATTTTTTTTTCCTTCTGTATGGATTTTACAATCAAGTTTGGTTTCAGAGAAAAACAAAAATGGCCTTTGCAGGGGCTTTGACTTTAAAATTACTCAATTTTATGAGGCATTTCCAAGCCTCTGTTATTAGGATTGTAAAAATGTATTATTATTTGACACCAAATTTTGGCCTTCAGCTTTCAATAAATTTGACCACCGCAAATGTTGCAAAAAAAAAATTTGTATATCACATTAATATTTCAAATAACAGGGCGCAATTTTTATAGAGAACTGCACTTTAAGAGAGGGCTGGCAAGGATAGTATTAGGTAAATATATTTTCTCCATTATATAAAATCATTCCTTTATAACTTAGTGTTTGAGAATTCTGAAATATAGTATAAACATTAGAAAAAAACCAAAGCATTAAGCCTAATGAGTTTTAATCAATAATAATAAAAAAAGAAACAACAGCTCACAAACGGACTGAGAAAAGAAAAAAGAAAGGTAAAAATATTGGCAACTCTGGTTAATGTCTTGAATCCCTTTGTAAAACATGAAATGTGCTGTTTTGATAAAGGTAAGCATACCTGGATTCAATTTTGGCCATACAAATCTAAAATGAACCTTTAGCTTGCAGATTCGACGTAACAATGCAGGGTTAATACGAATCAACCGTTTACCACAGTGTGACTGGGCTAGCCAGCTAGTCAGTCAGCATAACCATGACTGTCTTCCTCTACTCTCCTCCATCACCTATGGTAACAAGGTCAGCCGCTGCACTGAAAAACATGCTGGAGTATCTCTCAGTCTCGGAGTAATCTTTTAAAACAGTTTAGAAATTCCAAATCTGCCACCTCCAGTTAAGTGCGTCTATATGCATGAATGTAAACAGGCGTGCTGTGCAGATTCATTCATCTAGATTCACTCAACGCCGGGCTACATGACGCTAGGTAATACAGATATTGCCCCTTTTTGTTTTTACCGAGAGAGTGTGGCGTTTATTTTCTGGAGAATACCAGGTAAAAAGAAGTGTTGGACTGAATTGCCCATTGACTGGGGATGGGCATCGGTTAAAGTGGGACTGGGATAGCTGGGCTAGACAGAGTAGCTATAGAATGATGCAAGGCTTCTTGTCTTTGAAAGGATTCTCTGAGGTGGGAACCCCCACCAGCAGAGGGTCGCTGCGGGCATGTTGCTCACAGTAACTCATGAGGTCTGCAGCAGCCTTAGACACCTGAGAGAGAGAGAGAGAGAGAGAGAGAGAGAGAGAGAGAGAGAGAGAGAGAGAGAGAGAGAGAGAGAGAGAGAGAGAGAGAGAGAGAGAGAGAGAGATAGAGATAGAGATAGAGATAGAGAGAGAGAGAGAGAAAATCATCCAAATGTGCAAGTGATAAAAAAAATATCTTTCTTCCAATTTTATTTTTGTCACTTTTACTTTGAAAAGAATAGAAAAATGACTGGGGAGGAAGGGGAGGATTTCTTGTCATTTTAACAGAAAAACACTTTTAAAAATGCTGTAGTAAATACCTGTTATCTGGTTACCATATACAGTGAAAAGTTGTCAATGGTTTAATCTCTCATATGTCAAATTTATGGTTTTAGGAAGTATCGCCATATCATTTATGGTGAAAAACAGTAAAAGGACACTCCTAAAAGTCCCTGCATGACTACACATATTTTTTCTTATTATTTTTATCATCAGTAATGTACATTATGGTTCTTTGTGTTCCATTTTTTGCTGTTTATTGCATTTTTTAGTGTCATATTTGTCAATAACACCCTTGTGGAATTTTGTATTTGTGTGTATGAGTCTGTGCACGTCTATACGTGAGTATTGCTCATGTGTTATGGACAGGCCACTTATGATAAACTCTGATTCATCATGTTGCTTTCTAATGTGCCACCTGTATTATTATGGTGGTAATCAGTACATTTTAATATAAAAAGCATATTTCAGTAAGGTGACAGTTATATTACCCTTACCTTACTACACAGTTATAAGCTGTAAAAACACAGGCATCCCATAATATCAAATACATTGTCACAGCATTTTATATGGTGAATTTCTGGCAACCACAGCTGCTCTCTTATACCGTAAGAGAGGCATTTGAACACGACAGTTCAAGGCAGTAACCACTACAGTAGGTCACACATCCAATGCATCAATGAAAAGCAAAAGAGCTATTGCTATTGGTTGAAAGAAACCTTGTGTACCTTAATACGTTCGAAGCCTGCCTCGATCCTCAGCTGCTCCACCAACTTCCTGGCCTGGGCTATGTTATTAGTCGTCGACATTCTCTGCCATCGGTTATCGTGCCGAGTAAAATGAGAAAATTCTACAAGAAAACAAAGATGAAACAATATTCAAATGGAAGAAGCATTCAAAGCACATACAGTATGACCTATGGACAATCTATGTAATACATGAGATAAAATGCTCTTTGAGGTGCTTTCAAACTCACTACATAATTTTTAGAAGACATTAACAAAACCTAGAAATAGCATGCAGGGACAGCAGGGAGTTCAAATAAAAGTGTAATAATTAAAGGGATAGTTCACCTAAAATTAAAAACGGTCATCATTTACTCGCCCTTGTTGTTCCAAACAATAATGTATTTTGCAGAACACAAAAGATGATGTCATCATATGTTGTTGTTTTTTGTCCATACAATGAAAGTCAATGAGGTTCAATGTTGTTTTGAACCACACTGACTTTCATTATATGGGTGAGTAAACAGAATTTTTATTTTTGGGTGAACCATCCCTTGAAGTTACAGTCATATCTTATAACTTGAGAAAGTCAAGCCTCTAGAATAGTTCACCTACATAAATTATATGTAAATCAAGATATCTGTCAGACAGCTCCGACCACACAGCTACCTAGAAACAATTGTCCAGACCACCCAGTTCAGTGGGCCCATCAATCAGACTAACGGTACAACTGAAAACAGGTGCGGGCTGTCCTCTGAGGCCAAGCACACCAGCTTATCTTCTCCCTCCTTATTTTAGGACCAAACGTTCAGAAAACAAAATGCGTGAGGAAAGATGAACGCACACCCTTAAAATAAAAAGGGATAAAAACAGTTTCCAACTGTTTTTCAATGGGATCCAAAACAACATTGGACCCCATTGACTTCTACTGTGGAAAAAAATCTTATTTTGTGTTCCACAGAAGAAAGAAAGTCATACAGGTTTGGAACAACATGACTAAATGATCCCGAACCCTTTAAAGCATAAACTGTTTCTCATGTCATGCGATTTGCTAAATACAAGCTTTTCATACAGCTTCATCCTCCAAAAGGTCATTTTAAGAACCACTTAGCAACATCGAGTACTTTTTAGTATCAGCACACCCTCAGAGAGGTGACTATCAAAGTAACCGCAGAAACAGAGGAAACTCTGGAGGCAGTGAAAGGTTTGGTTCTTTCTGGAGACAAACACACTCCTTATACGACCCCCTCCCTTTGCTCCATGCACGCGCTCCCAAACCAGCGCTGCACCCCTGGCATTCCAGGACGTTCCTAGAAGGGGCCGTAGTTCTAAACACATGTTGCTTAGTGCCTGGGCTTTGTCTTCTCACAGCAAACACAGTCTCTTTCACGGCTCCGTGTGCTGCATTCCAGGAAATATGCACGGCGGCCCTGCATACATAATTGCAGCACTCTAGAATACATTGGCATATTCATTCAAACATACAGGACTCATAAAGGACGATGTCTCCCTTCACAATTTTTTTCCAACCACGTCTTCCTTTTTAAAAAAGAAAACCCTCACAGGAAAACTGCTAAAAGGCACAAGCTTTGGATACACAGAGCCATAGTGTGTACCAAGTAGGCTCCATGTAGGCTGCTGGGATTGAATCTTATCTACTGAAAAGTTTTACATTGACAAAAGCGAAAAAATTTGCTTTAGTATGGATATAAATAAGAATGTTGCAACTAAATACTTGGTTATTTGATTTCAATATGCTACTACAAATTTCAAATTGACTATGACTGCAACTGTTTTTGTAGTTGGCAACTAGAAATGTGCTAGAAATTATGAATCTACACAGATGCATGCATTATACTTTCACATTATGTATGCATGTTTACATTTTCAGCTCTTATCAAGCTACAGCTAGTTTTTGCATAGTCAATGCAGGAGTCTTCATCTTACTGTCCGAGTATACATGACGCAATGTGTAATCAATAATCATATATTTGAAGGATTAAATATATGTCCGACGTGCAATCGCATTGCATCTGGATCTGTTAGTCTGACTTCACAAAAACTGCTGTGATTTCAGTTGGACTACCCTTGTGAAAATGAACTGTGCTTAATTGTATTTAATGTGCACTTGTAGTGTTCTTCAAAGAATATATTTCTGAAAATTGCATATAATCTAATATTAATTAAATAAATACCACTTAAGTGTCCTTAAAGAGAGTACACTTTCAGGTCTGATTATTACCACAACTTTTAAAAAGAGCACTTTTTATTTATTGTCAATTTTTACAAGTACATTTTAGTACAATAATATTTTGTTATGCTTTAAAGTACACTTATTCTGATGTGTTGATTAAAATATTGAAGCACTGCAGTGGGTAATGAAATATTGCAAATAAAAATATACTTGTGGTTTTAAAAAAGCACTCTAAAGCTATTTGCATTTAATATAAATATAAACTTTAATATATTTTCATTTAATTGCATTAACATTCAGATGAGACTTATGCATACTTATTTATTTATTTTCTTAGTATATTATTCATTATTTTATTAAGTACATTATTTCCAGAATAAGTACTATTTTTAAAAGTATGCTAAAGTGTACTACTTTTTCATAAAGGGCTGCCAATGTGTGGTCACAGATTTGCATTTATTGGCATTTCACAACACACTTACTCTACAAAAAGTGGGTTAAATCAAAGAGGTTTAGACCGTGTCACAAGGCACCACTGAGTGTGCTGAACTCCCTATGGATCTTTATTTTCTCCTCAGAGTCACTCGGCTTATCCATGACTTACACACACACACTGCTCATTCTCTCTCTCTCTCTCTCTCTCTCTCTCTCTCTCTCTGAGCTGAAATTAGGCTCACGTGCAATCAAACCATGCTCTTTCGCATAACTGTGGAGAGTCTCCAAAACAGGCGTCTCTTTCTCCACTCCGTGGAATTCTGATCCAGTGAGGAAGAGGAGGAAGGGGCACTGGAAAACTGCACCCCACCCTTGAGTCCCTATACTCCATTTTCAGCCACATTGAGGTGTTGCATATTCAACAATAATAAAAATGTATTCAGTGAATAGATACGTTTTAATGAATTGAAATGAGTTAACTAACACTTAGTTACATTATTTATTAATCTAGGTAAATGTTAATTTCTATATATACACTAATGCATTTTTAAATTCATTGTTTATTGTTCATGAACGCATTAGCTAATGTTAACAAACTGAATTCACTTACAGACCATACCAAAAAAATTATACATGCTTCTAACCCATTTGAAATGTCCCTGAAGCATCTAAAAAACAAAAAGCACTGATAAATCAAGGATGCAGCATGTAAACAAGTGAAAATCTGAAGTATGCCTCATTCTGTTTGGTCACGGTCTGTTCTGAAAGGTGCAGCTTTGCAGGCAGACGTTTTTCTTGAGTTCAAAGTGAGGTGGCAGTTCCCGCCAGCTTTCACATCGAGCGGTAGTATTAAATCAAAAAGCCCTTGCCTCTAACGGACACCTGGTGGCAACGTGCCGGCTCTCTCAGTAATCTCACCAGGCTCCAGATGCTTCCTTCATTCCCGCCGCTCTTTCAGTGCTCGGCGGGAATACCGTATATGACTGTTCTAAACAAGGAGAGTGAGGGAGGAAAAGAGAAGAAAAGAGAGTGTTCTGGTCGTCAACAAAACCTGACCAACGGCCCTTCGAGCCTGGCGGGGAAAGATGCCTCATACCGAGCCTGGGGGATTATTCAGGCCACTGGAATTTGTGCCTGCTCATTACTTAAGCATTTGCAAATAACAGCTGCTCCATCATTGCTAATACCAGTTTATGCTGTACTTAAACAAGGAGTTATAATAATACTTAAAATAGCATGTTATTTATATATATTATATATACATTCATCATCTTTTCAATGAGCAGCAGTAAACACTATGGCCATTCGTGAACTAAAGCTGATGTTTAACATGCAGTGCAAAAGTTTGGGGTCAGTGCGGGGTTTTTTCTCCCTTATTCTCACCAAGGCTGCATATATATATATATATATATATATATATATATATATATATATATATATATATATATATGATTAAAAAGTGTCAAGAGATCCTCCAGAAATCAGAAAATCAAAAATCTGTGTAGTACAGGATGAGTCATCAATATTTTTGGTCAGTTTCCTGTCAACACTAGCAAACTGATTTGCCTCAATGCTAACACACATGGACAAAAAGCAGGCTAACCACCAACTAGTAGTCAATGTTGAAAATATGAAGTTTTGCACATCCATATTATCCGTAAGCCAAAGTGGCAGCATCAAAACCCTGCTGTTTGTCATACTGTGCCATATTGGCACAACCAGAAAAAGACATCAGCAGGTTTATTAGGCTGCTGTCACTTTAAGAGCTCCACAGATCCAATATACTGTTACACGTGCATATTATTTCTCAACTGTTTACGTTCATGTAAGATACAACAGACTGTTTAGGAGGATAATCACCAATACAGGCATTTTGACGTGACTTTGTGTGAATCTGTCCATTCGAGCGCAAGAAAAAAAAAAAAAAAGGAAAAAAAAGTACAGCGAAAAAAAGTATCTGTTTGAGAGGTGGCTTTTTTGTGTGCGTGCTTTGGACGTCTGTTGCACACACAAAACTTCTCACACAGCGCACAAGTATTAAATTGAGTTCTCTTTCATGTCATATTGCACTTAAAAACACGAGCAAATGACAAACTTTGGTGACGATGCAGCACTGGCCAGATCGGGCAAGTGACAGTTCTTTCAAATGTCGAGCGGTGTTTACGCTGGCCACAGGGCATAGGGCAGTCCTTATTGTCCAGCCCTCTACAGGGATAGTATAAACCTATAAAAACCTGTTCAAAAACATTTATTATTTATGCAATTCTGTTTGGTGACAATAGTGGAGTTAAAATTACACTATATTTTATGCACACTATATAAGAGCAGGGAGTTCATGGCAAGTTCACAATATAGCAGTGCTAAACAAATGACTCCAAATGACTGTTGCGTTCCACGCCCTTCGCCGAATCTGACAGGCTCAGTCAGCTGCTGCAAAGCTTCTTACAAGAATCAGAAACCGAAAACACATACAGCTTCATCAGCTGCCAACAGAAATGCCAGAAGTGTTTTCCTCAGCTTACAGGACTTCCCAGCATAGCAGCACACTTGAAGGGGAGGGAAATGAGGGGAAAGGATGGAAAACGAGAGGAAATGAATGGGATTTCTCATCTCCCAGCTGAGATCAAGTGAGGGAGTGTTTGCTCACGTCAGCATGTATGTGCACAGAGGGGTCACAGAACATTCGTGTGCTTGTGCCTGTGTGTCTGGGTGGGACCAATGGGGACGGATCTGTAGAGACACCGAGGCAGACAGACTCATGACCAGGCAGACAGAAAAAAAGACAGAGGTACAAATGACTGAAGTGGGTGGAAATTGTTTGGACAGGCTTATACAACGTGTTCCCTGCAGAACAATTACTGATACAGTTCTGGCAGACGCATGGGGCATGCAAAAATACAAAGACCTGATGTTGTAAAAATTAGCATTATGGAACTGTTCTCAGTGGCCTTTTGTTTATAAAAAGTTTCCAAGCATCAATATAAGGAGCTTACAAATGAATTATAATGATGACTATGTTGAATTCTTGAGGTCAGGGACTGGTGCAACATCTCCAACACAACACCCCACTGAAATGTTTGATCAGACAGGTGGAGCTGGCATTGCCGGTGTGTGCATCACTCCGTGGTACCTACACCACCCTGTTCAAAACTTGTTTAACAAAAAGGCAAACAAAAGAGAGATTTGAAAACAGCTTGAACAGCTCAAGTCAAGGCACTTCATGATAATAACTTTAAATGGTCATACAGTGAAAAATGGTTGCTAAGGAATTTCTTAAGCATTTGTTTAAACGTTCAGAGGAATTGTAGGAATGCGGTCCGATGCATTTTGTGTTGAACGTTACAAGAAGCTATTGTGACAACAAATCCAGTTTTCACACATGTAAGCTATAAATACTCTTAATGGGATACTAATGCAACATGCAATAGTGAACATACTTTAAAACAGGGGTCTTCATCATTTGTAGGTCCATTGGTGTATAGAGAGATGGAGCAAAAAACTGAATGTTGTATTTTGAGCTTGGTCTTTTTCTTTTAGCTTGGTCTCTTATGCTCACCAGGGCTGCATTTATTTGATCCAAAATACAGTAAAACAGAAATATTGTGAATCTATGATGCATTTTAAAACAAATGTTTTCTAAGATAATACAAATATATTTAAAGTAATTTATTCCTGTGATGGCAAAGCTGAATTTTCAGCATCATTACTCCAGTCTTCAGTGTCACATGATCCTTCAGAAATCATTCTAATATGCTGATTTGGTGCTCATGAAACATGATATTTTTTTCTGCTCATGAAGCAGTTATTTGAAATTTATTTGAAGTATTTATAAGAAATCTTCTATAACATTATAAATGTCTTTTTTTAATGGATTTAATTTAGAGAGGAATTTTATTTTATTTAGAGAGAAAAAAAATTTAGAGGCCAAATGCAAATGAATATGCACAACGCTCTGTGTCTGGAAAAACAGGCAGTTAATGCCAGAAAAGCACAGAAACATGTTTCTCTAGTGCCTTGGGAGGAGTCCCCTGTTTTGACAACTCGCCAAAGTGAGGTTGAGGTTAAAACTGAGCAGGAAGAAAAATGAACGCTAACCTTGCCCCTACAAAACCTGGAATGCAGGTGACAGGAGGATGAGGTCAGGAAGTTCATCTAGTCAAAACACAAAAAGCGTGTGTGGGAGAGCCATGTCCTCTCTGCATCTACTTCATAGGTGACATTTTTTTCCAGTAAACCATGGAAAGAAACTGAAGCATAAACACATTTTCTGCAATGATGAAATATTAGGTTGCACCAAAACCGGATCTAGAAACATGAGAAACTCTACGTGACTCAGGAAGGTGCATGAGCTGATAAACATCTGCAGTGGAACCAAAAATAATTCACTTCCTATTCTGAGAATCGGGTATTTACGAGATGGTACAATTCATAACAGCCTTTTCATGATTCACTGACCTCCAGGAGAATGTTAGGCGGTCAGATCCTTTGTGATTGAGTGACTCTAGAAGCGGGACACTTGGTTTACTCACAGGGTCGCTCATGCAAACATGTGGTTCTAGCATGATGTGTGTGCACATTGGACACAAACAAGGCCTTTGAGGTTGGAATCAGAGCCAGGTGCATAGTAATTAACCATTGTAATCAGACAGTAAACAAGCATACAGGGCAGAACAGAGAAAGTGACTAAGACTTCCTCCCCCGGTCCGCTTCCTTATTAGGGCAAAGGAAGCTGAATAAACGGAAATGGGGAACTCCTAGGGGGTGCAACGCAGCTTACAGTAAGTACGATTGGCTCTTATCTGGGGGATTCTGAGTCAACGTGCCCATTACCAAATATAGCAATCTGTCTGTTTTCCAGCTCCTTGAAGAGAGCAGCCGTTTACACTGGAAAGTCTGCAACATGTTGCGCAAATATGACATGTATCATTTTGAGCTGTGGATAAGGATGACATGTGGAGGAAATATTAGCCATGTTCACCTCAATGTCTTTCAGAGCTGTGCCAGCTACGGAGACACTGTGTTTGGACTGAAAGAGACTTAGATGGGACAGTGTGGTTAGGTCTGTCCTTGTGGGAATGTACATGCGTGGAGGTTGGGAGATATTTGAGATGACGCGAGACATTTGTGGTCAAGGCAGCCTGTGACGCAAGAGCACTGAGAAAGTCTTTCCTCTTTTACCCTCTGATAAAACTACAGCACTGTTGGGAACACAGATAACTTAAAGTCACCATGAAATCAAAATGGAAAATTCTTATTTTTTACGGAATATTGTAGTGTTTAGCATAATTAAACTGTGCGCATCATTTTTTTAATTAATGTGCCCTATCAATCTTTTAACAAAAACATCAACTTCACTTTCCCTTCACAGTCTCTTTATGGGGGCGGGACAATAATCCCTCCCCTCCAGCAGCAATTAGCAAACAACAACAATCCAATGATCCAATCAATTCCTGATAGAAAAAATAAGGTCCTGCCCAACATCTCTGTGCTTTTAAGATGCCATTTCACTCGGATAATTGGAAGAAAAGATGATCGTAATTTCTGGTTCATGCCGACTTCAAAGGAATGACATCAACCCATCACTCAAATGTAGATAGGACACAGATTTTGCTTAAGTCTACGCTACTTAGTGGGATAAATAAGCAATGCACGACGGTATTAAAGTTTTGTCAGATGCTGGTAAGCCAAAAATCAATAGTTTTAAATGATTTTAAGTTAATTTACACATGTACTGTAATACACTGTACAGAATGAAAAGGCATTAGAGCTGCACGATTCTGGATAAATTGAGAATCATGATTTAATTTTTTTCAACAAAAATAAAATAACTAGTAAATTTAGTAGAGGTTCTGACAAAAAGTTAAAAATATAAAAGAAAAAGCTAATTAATTTTTTTTTTTAAGTATGCACAATGAAATATATGTCCAATAACTACCTGGAATCGTCCTAACCCCGTTACAGCGCCCCAGTGCAGAACACCTGCAAAAGGCTTAGTATAATTTATGACTATGCAAACTGTCCAAGGCTACAAGAAAGGCCAGTTTCATATTTGATCCAGAGTCTTGCATTCTTTCTTGGAAACCCTTTCTCTTTCTCTTTAATCTGATATTATAACTCCAGGAAGTGAACGCGCTGTTCTGCAGTGCCGCAGAGCTTGTCTATCTCTCCAAACACAACACTAGATGACCTCTGTGATGACCTCTGTGACATCTCACAAGTGCCAAAGTTCCGCTGACACCCTCCCCCGCTGACCGCTGCACTCCTTTACTTGAATCTGCTCTCCATGACGCACATTGCACGCATCTCCCGCGAGCTCTATGTATACAAACAAGAGACACATTAGCATGGTTCAACACGTGTTTCAGCTAATGTTCTCCATTCCATCTTCAAATATAAATATAGACCTCTTCAATGACTATGACATGGTCGTAGACAACAAACTAATAAACTCTTAGTGCTTTATTGCAGCTTGACCCACACGTTGCAATGAAAAGCTGGAATGAAGCCACTCAAGGAAAGCATTCTCCTATTGTAAACATGCACAGGTGATTTGTGATTTTTAAACACATATGATGACTTAATGATGATTACATAATTTACAAACAGTTCAGGCTAATCCAATGCCAGGAGAACCCACAAACTACAACTGAACCGAAAAACGGAGGGTCTAAAGATATATATTTTTAAGATTCGATTTTTTTTATACACGGATGAGAATCGATAATAAAATAATAAAATAAATAATAAACCCCATGGTTTTATGTATACCAGTGATGTTATTGTTTACCATTTCCCCACCATTGACGTTATTTTCCATCATTTATGACACAACGCTTCCCCGCCATTTTTCGGCAATCCATGTTTTCACTGCTATACGGTAGGGGGCGCTATTACGCATCTTCTGAAAGAGTACAGAATCTCTGGACCAAAACACAGGCGAAGAAGCAGCAGAAACAAGAAGCATTGCTTACGCACATGTAAGCTAACGCAATCGTCAAACAGCATATAAATCAAAACTGTTTTGATCATCGTTCTGAATTAGATCCGGACGTAGTCTATGAGAAAAACAAGATTTTCTCAACTTTTTGTTCACGTTCAAGTGTTGATTAAAAAAAGAATGCAAGAAGCTAGAATTAATGTGTGTTTGCTTTTTTGTTTAAAAGGCTCTGTTCTTTTTTTCTTTTTTTTTTAGAGGCTCTGTTCTTTCTTTTGACATATTGTTGTATGTTCAGATATTCATTCAACAAAATAATCTGGTGGCCATAAACATTTGTGAAAATTATGAAATGCTGGTGTTGGCTGGCAAAAAAAAATTTTTTTTTTTAAAAATTTTAAAAAAACACGCTGACAGGGAAAGAGTTAACTAAAACTAAAACTATTTTAAAAACCGCTGATCAGGAAAGAGTTCAATAAAACTATTAAACATTGTTTTCATTAATTGAAATAAAGCTGAAATAAAAAAGTAAATATTAAATGAAAAACTTGCTCAAATAAATAAGTTGAAGTTTAAGTACCAAAATTACTAAACCTGAAATAAAAATAAATAAACATTTAATAACTAACATATAATAGTAATAACTAATAAAAATTACAAGCATACTGCAAAATTACTAAAACAAACAAAAAATGTGAACTGTATTATAAATAATACTAAAGTAACACTGAGGTGCACAGACTATGCAAAAATGTATCTTCACATTGAATGCTAAAATTATTGTACAATCAACATAAAGGAAGAATAATTTCCATAATATTTGTTTAATGGTGTCTTCTAAATGCTAGTGATGCTTATGGCGACTCCAGTTAAACAAATCACGACAAAAATAGCGGTGCAAGCTTATTAAAATAACTGTCATTAACCTACTTTTTTATTAAGTTATATCTCAAGCATATGTACATAGACCAACAAATAGCACAGTTCCCATTCCAGAGTAACTGATTTATCAGCATGAAGTCGAGTAGAAGTCACAAAATGATTAAAATGCCTTCGCTTAGGTAGAACAAGTCATTATTGTACGACAGACGTTTCCTAACTGAAGCACATGGAATCAATTGCACATGACTTGTAATGGAGACAAATCTTGATAATTACTACGGCAGGAATGGAGGCAGCTTTAATAAAGTGACCATTCACTAATGTCACACAGTTTTATAAATGGTGACCAGGGGGAGAGAGAGAACGAGACGGAATGTTTAGAGTCGGTCTAGGGTCGCTCTCTGCGTCTGTCGCTACCTAAAACAGCAGGGCATTAGGGAGATATACGGCCGGCCGTTTCACACCTCTGTCGTGAAACTGCGTAAAGCAGTCGGTTCACATGCATGGCAGAGGATTTCGGACTCCCGCTGAGAAGGGCTGTTGCAGATATCAGCTGCACAGGTGTCAAACCTCACTCCTGCTTTCCCAAACAAGCCACCCTCAGTGCAAAGGGTGTAACTGACTTCTCTATCCAAACAGGCGGGTGCATGTGGTAGAGCACAGGGAATCAGGACTGTTTACATGCAAAAGACCTAAGTGGAAAAGGCTGCAAGGTTGATCCAATTAGATATGTTATCAGGACAGGTGACTAGGTGTGAAGTATTTTTGTTGTTGAAGGCAGTCAGAAAAAAACTCTTCCAGTAAATGTTTTTTTTTTTTAAGTCAATACACATTATGCAACACATTTCCTTGACCTGAAGCATGTAAACAAGTGACAAACCATCTTTGAGCCTCTTCCTTTATTGCAGAACTAAATGTAAAGGCCTGGTCAAGTGCCAACAATTTTGTTTTGTTTTTCTCAAATGCATGATACTGACCTATTCTATCTTAAATGAAATGTCCTTTCTCTTGCATTTTGCATTGATCAAACTAGGGCTACACAATTAACTATAAAAATTACAATGATAAAAGTGATCATGAAAACAGCAATGAAATAATGCAGAAATAAATTAGATTGTAGCATCATAATTTTTTATCAAAGTATTCTTTCAATTTAAATTGAAACATATGAATAATAAATTAAATGTAATACTAAAATACTAGTAAATTATTAAATGTATTGCTAAATTATTTTAATTTTAATTAATGCATTAAAGAACATATCTTTAGGATAACATATCAAGGAGAAAAAAAAAAAACATATCAATCATGCAGCCCCAGATCAAACTGAACCCCATGAAAACAGTTTTTTCCTGAGCATTTATGCATGAGTGCTAAACCTTTGGCCCTGGTTTGCAGGACAAGACTCAGTGTTGGGAAGCCACACCTCTTCCCTGAAATCTTCAAGAAGTACAGAACGTGGAAATGCCCTTAAATTAGGTCAGTCATGCTCTGGGAGCTTAACCTACTTGCTTAAGTACGAGAGGAAAACTGGATTTATCACCTT
Organism: Leuciscus leuciscus; assembly: GCF_965113295.1. NCBI lineage: Eukaryota > Metazoa > Chordata > Actinopteri > Cypriniformes > Leuciscidae > Leuciscus > Leuciscus leuciscus. The sequence goes on from NC_138730.1 coordinate 33,353,421, forward strand.
ACCAACATACCTGCCCAGCCTTTAAAGGTGCTGAAAAGAAAAGGAGTATGATTAGTAATTATATATAAGAGAGCCATACAAGAGAGTTTGTTGTTTCAAGTGTTTGGCCGTGGGACTGAAAAGTGTGTTGGTGGCAAAACACCCAGGTGTCAGCTGCAGCACCCCGTACCCGTGACTGTGCGCACTCAGCCAGGATTCCCTCATCTAGTCAAGGGAAGGGTCAACTTGTGTCAGACTTGGGTCAAAGTTGAGTCTCGTGGTCCAATGATCACGGGTTAGTCACCGCAATATCTCCCGCTGCATAACTAGCCTCGGCACACCTGTCTCATTTTTAAACGCCTCAAATGTGAGAAAGTTTGCATGTCTGTTAACTATTCATAAGGGCATCTACGATCACTTTTAACCTCAATTACATATTCACAACTGATTTTAACCGGCTGAGGACATTTCCCTGAAAGACACTGCAAGAGTAACATAAGCTTTGCTGTCAGAGATTCATCTGTGCTGGACAGATAGAAACTATCATACTGCTTACTGTACATACTGCTTACTGTACATACTGCTTACTGTACATACTGCTTACTGTACATACTGTATCCTGCTTTTTGTATGAAATAGCACATGAAACCGTATTCAACAATAAATATTTTATAATAATTCATATATTAATATATCTAATACAATAAATTATACTATGTATTACTTGTTATTTTAATGTAGAGAATAAGAATAAATAAAACAATATAAATGTATATTATATACATTTTAATATTATACTATTATATAATACATTCATTTAAATGTATTAATTACATTTACAATAAAAGTAAGATTAATTATTAATAATACTTAACACTAATAATATTTGTATGCATTTTCCCCTTTGTTGTCTCCAAATGTCTGAACTCAATGCAGCCTGATCCAATAATGAGAAAGAAAACACAAATTAATACATAAATAACAGCTGACATCACTTTCACTTTGCTTCACTAGCAGTGGAAGGTCGAGTCAAGCACATTGCATTGTGGGATACAGAATTGTATGCACATTTTGGCATGTATTATATAATCCAGGCATTCTATGAATACAGTAAACATAATGCAGAATGAGTTACAGTATATGATGGTAAGCAATTTTCCATTCTCGTAACATGCAGCCACAATGCAAAACAGTACAGAATTCACATGAACAGTGAAACACTAACAAACCGCCTGTGTTCCTATATTTGGATATCAGCTGACTTGCGCATTATACAGCTGGCTTACTCGGAAAGGTAACAGATAGCAACATGAATGCTTATGAACTTTGAGTTCAATGATGCTGCAGAATCCTTACATAAAGGATTAGAAAGCAGGACAGACAGTAGCTTAAAGCTTGTACACCAGACATGACATTTAAAACACTGATTATGCTATCAAATCAGCTGGAACATGGAGAGAATAATAGGATCAAAACAGTTTTGTTATGTTTCTACAGTAATAATCAATTTTGAACATATAATGCACATCCTGGACAATTCCTTTCGGTGTGCAAACCAAATCAAACAAACACTAACAACTGGCTAAGCTTTAGTTTTACAAAGAAAGAATGAATACAATTCCAGTGAGGAACATTACAAATGAGAGCGGCATTCCTGCAGCACTTCAGCAGTTCACTGGAACTTAAAACTATTCAAACTATGCGTCTTTCCTCTAACCAGAAGTGTAGCCCAGACATGGATGAAACCTTCCATGCAAATGAATTTTTTGCAATGCAAACAGAGCCTGGGGCAAGTTATGACAGGAAATATTAAATTACTTGCTGTTACACTTTATGGAAGTACTAGCATACTGCTACTACACATTCATGTTTTTAACTATTCCAACAATGAAAGCTTTATGATAATTCATATTACACTTAAATAAGATAATGCATAATGTTTATCATTATTATAATATTTTTATGAAGCTAATTTTTACTAAATGTGACTTAAAAGTAATAATGTTATAGAAAGTAGTGTTATATTAGTCTTACTGTTAATAATGCAACTATGAGATCCCTGCAAATGTGCATAGCAACGTACAGCTTTAAATAAAACACCATATAGAAGGAGGAGGAGTGATGGAGGCGGTAGTGCGCAAGTAGTATGCGATGCATGAGCTAGAGTGGGCCGCACATGTAGGTGAGAGTGGGAGACTGATCTATATGCTGGGGAGTATGTGAGCGCAGTATGAGAGGCAGGAGGAGGGAGTGCATCAGCAACCGTTACTCACATTCCCCTTTCAACGACAAAAATGAAAGCGAGTACAGAGCAGCAGGAATGCGGCCAACTGTCGAGCTGAATAGGGATTACTAAATGCCGAGGAGATTGTGAAGAGGCAGTGGTGAACATAACAACGGACTCTTAATGCTACAGTCCAAATCACACATATTAGTCATTATTTTTGGATGAGCTGCTTGGATAAGATGCTCTCCAGCACTTGGCATGCCGCTCTTTGTCTTAGATGCAAACCTATTATATAGCACACTATAAAACCTGCTACATAATCCTGCCATGTGAGGCTGCCTCAGGAATGTGATATAAGCTGTTACGAGTTGAGTGAAATCCCAGGAGATCCACCACCGACTCTTTATGCAACAATTACCGGCACATGGCATGTACCTGAAGAACATGAAACGACATGCATGCCAGTTAGTCAAAGTTTTTCATCCACTCTGCTGGAAACGGGGAGGAAAAAAAGCTGAGGTGCTGACTCATATTTTGAAAGCTCACTACATAAATATCACAAGTCATCATGACCCAGCACTTTTTGAACTGTTTCTCTCGCCAAGCCTTTCATAACACGCTCAGCTCTTTCACAACACAGACAAAGTAAAGGACTTAAGTGTGGGGTATTCACCACATCCATCTGTTGAATAACAACCTTGCAAAACATTACAAAATCTATCACAGGTTCTAGCTATTTTCAGCACTGCCCTTTCTCATATTTTGAGCATTCTGAAAAGCTAGAATTGAATTTACTGCATGTATTATATCACATGCTAGCTGGAGAGTTGCTTTGTTCCATGTTACATATGGAATTATTCAATAGCTCATTGTTTAGTCTGGAAGTCAGTGCAAGAAATGCATGACTTGAGCCTGACCGACAGTCTATCAGTCACTGACAGACGTCTAGTCACCGGATGGCAAAAACAGAAATTACCACAGTCCCTACAGTATATTTCCTGTCTGCCTAAAAAAAAATCATCTCTAGAAAAAACCAGACACCGTGTTTGTGTAAAATTCAGACTGAAGTCTCGGAAGGTGTTTTCCCTGAAGCATGTTTTTTTCCAAACGGGACCCCATACTTTCCCCCCACAGTCTGTGAGTCAGTCAGCTGACGCAAGACAGCAGGAATCTAGTCAGGGGTTTTGTCCCGTCTAGACCGAGCAGGACGTAACTAGAGATGGAATCACAGTGGAAAACAAAAGCAGAGCCTCTGCAGTGAAGTCCTATACTGCCACTCTGTGGTGTAGTATATATGTGGCACTCTTTATCCTTGACTACTGAACTCTGTGGATGGGATTTATATAATATCAGCATATTCCAAAAATTGTGAAATTACAACTGCAAATTTACTGTAATGATTTTCAAGATATTAGGACCAAATTATATATACAGTACAGGTCAAAAGTTTGGAAACATTCCTATTTTTTATGTTTTTGAAAGAAGTCTCTTATGCTCATCAAGCCTGCATTTATTTGATCAAAAATACAGAAAGAACAGTAATATTGTGAAATATTATTACAATTTAAAATAATGGTTTTCTATTTTAAAATACTCTAAAATATAATTTATTTCTGTGACGCAAAGCTGAATTTTCCTCAGCCATTACTCCAGTCTTCATTATCACATGATCCTTCAGAAATCCTTCTAATATGCTGATTTATTATCAATGTTGGAAACAGTTGCGCTGCTTATTTATTTTTTTATAACCTGTGATATTCTTTTCAGGATTCTTTGGTGGAGAAAAAGTTAAAAAAGAACAGCATTTATTTAAAATAGAAATCTTTTGTAACAATATACACTACCCTTCAAAAGTTTGGGGTCAGTTATATTTTTTCTTTCTTTTTTTTTCGAAAGAAATTAATACTTTTATTCAGCAAGGATGAGATAAATTGATAAAAAGTGATAGTAAAGATTTATATTGTTAGAAAAGATTTCTAATTTAAATAAAAATGGCGTAAGGCTTACGTATCGCAGCCCATAGAAACAGCCGCTAATGAGGCATCTATGTATATATCAATCCCGTTATCAATCTCTCTTTTTTTCCTATTTTAAAAGTTGTGAAAACACTATTGTGGAGTTTTTCTTTTGCTATTTGAGCAAATTAGAACACAAAAAATATATTTAATGTAGTCTCTCATTCACCGCTATACTGTTTACCCAACTATGACGACTTCTACATTCATTTTATAAACTCTTCACGAGTTCTCAGCTGGTCAAAATACCATCTTATGTGGACTACGCACATATAACAAGCACATTCAGCCCAGCACACGAGTGGGATGTTTGGTTTTGGATGTTTGGTAAGTTCGGTCTACAAATAGGCAATACGTCATAAAAGCCGACCAATCAGGTTGTGACAGTATCCCTATGCCTTTAGGTTCGGCGATAAAAATGACAATCGGAACGCTAAGCGGACCAGGACTAAATGTGTTTTGTTTTTTTCCAGACCAAACAAACCAAGCCAATCGAACTACAAGTGTCGCACTCATGGAGTAGAATCAAGTATACACAAAGTTCGTTGTTTCTAAGTCTATTTTAGAAACAACTACCTACTATAGTGGTTCGTTTTATGGCCTATTTCATTATTCCAAAACAAATAAACCTAAGGAAAACCGGTGACTGGTAATCATTATTGTGAATGATAGCAATACAAATATGCTGAGGAGGCATTTACATGACACCAAAACGTTTTAAGCGTTTTTGCTATTCATTTACATGACAATGGCATTTTGGGGGCCTGAAAACGCAAACTTTTGAGAAAGGGGTTTCAAAGTGTAAGTGTTTGAAAACGATTAACATCTCTGTGTAAACTACAGAACGCTCATGCGTATTACGTCTTCAGTATAGCCGCGTAGTTTTTCTTTACCAAGTGACATCGCCATCTGCTGGCCTGGCATGAATAATACAGCATTTTTTTGTCGTTTTTGTGGATCAATGTGAATGGGGATCGTGTTGACAACAGTGTCGTCTTTACGTGAAAAACGTAAAGGAAAAACGTTTCTGTTTTTAGTACATCATTGTCGTGTAAACGTACCCTGATTCTACAAACAAAAACTTGTAGCAATACATAAAAAGAAATGCAGTTGAAATATGGTTAACATAAAGCAAATTCAAAATTATTGTAGCTCTCCTTTCATTGTTTGATTTAAAAAATACATTAAAAACCAAATTCCTATCTTTTATCAAATGTGCAAACAACATGTCAATGACATGCAATATGCAATTTAGAAGCATGTACACATGAACTGTCTATATATCAGCACTGAACCACAATGAGGCCTCATCTATCTCTATTATCAAAACTGAACTGTGGACTGGGTGGTTGCTATGGACACAGCTCATTGTAGGCTGCAGAGAGTATATGCATGAATCAGTTAAATATTGTTACATTGACACCCCCATGTGGTCAAGCTGCATCAGATTTCCTGTATGCCAATATATAAAATTCCCTGTCAACTAAGTACAAACATAACCTGTATCTACATTCTTAGTTAGATCAGTATAACTTTTATTTGGAATTTGTCTTACCTGGATGATGGAGAGGCTATAGACCAAAGCTGGCTCAGGTACTTGCAGGTAAGTTTGCTTGTCTAGAAAACACAAACACAATACACATATCAATTATTGGAACCAGAAAATATTCATGTAACATGTTATTTACCCATTTGACCAACTATTTGAGTGGTCCCTCCCTACATAATCTTACTCCATATTAACATTGGATCTGTGAATAAAAGTAGGTATTGCTACAACTGATATATTGCAATTAAAAAGTTAGATATAATAAGGAACAAAACAATTTAAAAAAATTAAAAAGTACATCACAAACAACACATCAACACGTACACACACACAACCATAGCATAAAATTATAATATCATAATTCATAAACATTTTAAGTGTTTTATTATTAAACACTTTAACATTAATATGTAAAAAAAAAAAAAAAGAACAATTTTTTTTCTATTTGATTCACTAGAGGGCAGTGTCCTGATGCAAGGCCACTAATATAATTTATATAATACAGATTAGGTGAGAATTAGCAAAATTATTGAAATTTTAGTCTGCTTTTAGTAGCTATGCAGAATTAATCTGCCCCACCACCGTCGGTAAGGTTTTGTTTTATCCCTCTCTAATCATGACACAGAAACATGCTCAGACAGGCTTTACCTAAGCAAGTGTAAACATACTGTAAATTCTACCCTTATTTTCAAATTGGTTACTGACTGTGCTGGTACACCTTGGCTAACACAGTATCATAACTGTGAAAACCTTTACTTTATAATCCTCTTGTTCTTTGCAACTATTAATGCCAGTTAAAGTTTGAATATCATTGACTTAAATTATATCATTATGGCATTATGACCAAAATTAAATAAATAAATAAATCAATCAATCCTATTCCACACTAAAAAGTATGTACTAGTCTAAGGAACTTTTGTATTAATAGTTAAACATTTTACAATAAATCAATCCTATGAATATGCAATACTGCATTAAAAATAAATTAACCCAACATATTTATAGTCTAATCATAACTGGCCGCACTTTCATCATACAGTTTCAAAGTTGTACACAAGATGGTGAAATAATGTGCGTTGCAGCTATAACCATTATTCATGTTGTCAAAACAAATATTTCCATCCAGGCAAACCAGAGTAGAAAGAGAGAGAGAGAGATGTGAAGCGGCAAAATCAAAACCTATGAATTATTAATCTCATCTCATTCAGTAGAGCTCTGAGTATGATCCTAGCCAAGCAAAACAAAGTGGCTGGACCAGTTGATAAACCTACTGCATTTCACTAACCATCTGTTACTGTACACAGAAAACATATCTACTGTCTAAAAGAAATGTATGTTTTAATTAGGGTTCCTGTGGAATAAGTGAGTGAGCCGGTTCTGTAATTAGTGCACAGTAGCAGGTCCAGCTGTAACTATATTCATGTCCCTGGAAGACTTCATACTGGGAAAATATAGGTCGCTTCAAGCCATCTGATTAGCTTGAGCTAATTGATTTTAAAGAATTTGTATGTTTGGTAATACAATCAATATATACACTACACCATTTTTTCTGATAATGTGTATATGCTGTATATACTGAGATAGACATTCAGTACATACACACATTCTGCACATTATCAGAAACTTTATCAGACCAAATAACCGTTTTTTTACAAAGCATGAGTTCCGAATGAAAACAAAACCAATACGGGCATGTGCCTTTATATTATTATGTTTTGTACATACAAAGGAGGGGGAGGTGGTACTTGCACCTGCACTTAGACAATGTGACATATAACCGCCCTGAAATACATTTAGCATCTGTCAGGAGAGTATACAGCATTAGACACATTGATAAGACATGACAGACTGGACTTTGTAGTGAATCTAACCAGGCCAAGTGCACTGTGTACTAGCACACTGTGAATTCTGTGGCTCAGTATGGTAATATTGCCAAAATCGTGATAATGGCTCACCATGAGGTCACTTTCTATAATAGGCATACAGGAGCGATACATCAGCTCTGCAAATGAAATACATTCCATTGACCAAAGCAAATCAAATACTTAATCTGTTGAATCGACTTTCGGTTTGGGGGGAACCTACTTATTGCTTTATATTATATTTTATTATTAGAGATGCTTCTATGACCACTGCCTATAAATTATTCATTATCTTTAAGTTATCTAAATGTGATTAAACATGACTAGTAATAACCATAACCACTATGTAACTAAATCATATTTGTCATATGCACATATAGCCTTGCCAGAGGAGGAAGGGCTCCCCCAGCTGAGTCTGGTTCTTCTCAAGGTCCAACCTCCCCGTTCACCTAAACATCTTATGGAGTTTTTTGTTCCCTTTCCACAGTGGGTTCACTAGATGATATTCTGTACAGCTACTATGAACGAGATGTTTGGTAAAAAGTGCTATAGAAAGAAAACGCATAAGCCAATTAAATTATGCACAACCTTATAAGTGAACTACAGCTTAAAAAATAAGGAAAAGCAGGCCTGTGGAGCTGTTACTGGTGCTGCTCGGCTGTTTCTGGGTTTTTATGTAAACTCCAGAACAGTAACTGCATTCAGCCAATATTTTATCATGACATCGTCACATTAAATCAGCCCAAAACGATGCAAAAGTGCAGGCAGTTGCATTTCTGCCATAACGCACAGCATTTTGCTCCAGAGCTCTGTTGCTGTTGGTAGGCCTTGCTCACACTGATGGAAAGACAATGCGGGCATTTTGACAAACGGTACAGAATGTACGCCTCCTTGCCTATAGCTCTGAAGACTCCTTCAAACGATGTATACAATGTACAAACCTATAATGACCCGGCGCTGCAAATATCTGCCACAGAATTAGAGAATATGTAAGGCGTAAAGATGTTGACAGGAGGCGCAGGAAAGCTTCTTCTCGCCTGTTAAGCTTTAGTTTGAGCCGGAGCGCAAAGATTGATTCACGCAAACACTCAAATGCCAATCTTGCCCTCGCGTTTTTTAAACCAGACATATAAAATGCACAGTCTACTAAATATTATTGATGCGAAGCCCACTCCCCACCCCACCGGACAACGCTCAGAAAATTCAAGCGGTTTCGGATTCGTGACACCGGTGGAGTGGAGCGCCGCGCCGCGCGCCCTGCCTATAACGCAAACGCGTTGAAAAACACTGGCGTTTAGGTAAAGCAAACGGATGCTCGATTACAAACCTGAAGGAAGGAAGAAAATAAGAGCTTGTTGTATACTCACCTCGTCTACAGTGATTGTGGAGGTAATTTAAAGGGCCAGGTTCGCGCAGATTGTTACCCCCCCTTCCAAACAAACACCACCCCCTCCGTGCACCAGTGTCCACCCAGTCAGTCCCCCCACCACCGGTGACAGCGTTCTCGCACACAAACTTGCTTTTCTCTCCTGGGAAAAACCTGAGTCGGTTCTGAGTCAAATAAGGCGGCTCTTCGTTAAAATCGAAAACCAATCAGTTTCGCCAGCTCTGCCCTCTCCACCCTCATCGGGTGCCTACGGGTTTGGTTGCGTCCGTCGGTGAACTGTTTCGCTGCTCGATGGGATTTTTGGGGGTTTTGAGCTGCCGAGCGGTTTAAGAAGTACACTTTACGCAGCGGTTCATCGACCCAGTCTTCATTAGCCTACACATTTGGGCGCACCGAACTCGATCCCGTCTTCCACCGCAGTATGCAGTAACGCCTACTGGCCCAAGAGGGCGCTAGTGTACAAACTCTGTTCACACATGGAAGAAGAACGACGATATCTTCTTATTCAATTTTTATTAACATTAACGCAGATTATTGTATTTTCTGCTTGCTGACTATTTTTTGTTATTACCTATTTACTTAAGATGTCTTTAACAATGATCAAAATATGCAAGTCCTTTATCTTTTTCTTTGATATTTGATTTCTTTTTTACAAGTTATATACTCCTATTTTCCCTTTTCTTTCCTTCTTGTGTTGTAGCTGCCACTTTCATTGTTGTTCTAAAAAACACACAAATAACATTTATTCCTTAGAACTAACTGTGGTCTGTTTATGATATAGTAGCCTAAGCTACTTGTTTTTAAAAATGTTTTTTAAATACAAGTAGGGAGTAATCAAATTGTTGCTAGTATCCTTTTTTAATTTCACTAGTAAGCCTAACTATAGATTACATGTTTGTTATAGCAATATAAGCTACAACATTTTATTCCAAAAATATAGCATTTGTTAGCTAAGCCAGTATAATGAGATACTAGCAGTTCATTAGCAACTAGTCATTTTTCCATTGTTTGTATTCAAAACTGTTTGAATGTGTATTGAATTCAATCATTGCTGGTTCCTGTTTTCAGTACTACTTGTAACTGTCCAGTTGATAGCATTTATTTAAGTTTCTATTCCATCTTGCCATATATATCCGAAATGTTGCTATTGGAATAAGTAGCCTACTGGTAGGCTAGCCTAATTAGTAGGATGTCTTTGTAGTTACTTGTAAAACTGAAAATGATACTATTGGATGGTAAGTTTGGTAACATAAACACAGAAAAAAATAGCACTTGGTGGCATAGTAGCACTTAAAGAGATAGTTCACCCAAAATTGTAAATTCTGTCATCATTTACTCACCCTCATTTCATTCCAAACCTCTATGACTTTCTTTCTTCTGTGGAATAAAAGAATATATTTTGAAGAATGTTGGTAACCAAACCGTTTCTGTTACCACTTGACGACCATTGTATGGACAAAAACACTGACACATTTCTCAAAATATGTTATTTTTAATGTTCCACAGAAAAGTAATTAATTTGGGTTTGGAATGACATGAGGCTGAATAAATGTTCATTTTTGGTAAACTATCCCTTTTAAAAAAACACTAAGAGTTCCCTTGCAAATTGCTATTCCATTGGTATTATTGTTGCGTACACTACTGCAAATGCAGGCTTCAGTGGGATGTGTTCTGCTTTCTTGAGTAAGCCCTATGTATTAGATATAGGCTACTGTAGGTGGATCTGCACCTCCAGGCAAATTTGGCACTTGGCACTTGATCAGAGTAAGCCAGCCTTAATAATAAAGCCCTACGGTTCCCATTCGAACTAGGTCTTTCAAAGCTTTTAAAATGCAGTCAGGGCAGTTTAAGAGACTGTACCCTGTGGCAGTTCAAAAGACATTATTATAGGCAGCTAATCGCGTAGTGGACTGTTAATCTAACATAATGCCCTTTTAAGCACAGAATATTGAAAGAGTGTCCAATGGGAGTTACATTTACATTCACTGTCCAAGCAGGAAGCAGGTTTGAGTTTGTGGTTACCTGTTTACTAAGCCATCTGAAATTTAAAACAAAATCTATATTAGGCCTTTTTAAATTATGAAATACATCAAACTTGAGCCATGTATCCACCTGAGTTTTGTGCTCGTAAATGTTGAAGATGTTTACCTTTATCTGTTTGCTTTGAGACACTACTGTTTTATTCAAGGACTGTGCGGACGATTTGTCTTTTCTTTCTGCTTCATTTCACAGCCTCCCTTAGGATCCCCAGGATTCTCATTGTGCCTTTGGATTCTCAAAGGTCCCAAATGACTTGTGCTAACATTTGACTTGGCACAGCATAGTTTCTGTATTTTTACAGTTGGATGTATTAATAGTAAATGGGGATGGAAGATACTTTAATGCATTGTGTCCTCTGGAACATGAAATTTTGCTGATGGCAGTATATTTTCTATCTTTTTCTCATGCTTTGAAGTCATGTTCTCTCTCCTCTCTCTCTCTCTCAGAAAGCAGCAGTCCATCTAACAGTCTGCATGGAAACTGCAATACTGCTGAGATAGGAATGAGGTGGTGCAGTTGTTGGGAGGCAGGGGGTAAAGAGAGAGAGAGAGAGAGAGAGAGAGAGAGAGAGAGAGAGAGAGAGAGAGAGAGAAGCAGTGGATCACAGTCAGGAGAGTTGATTCATGCAGGTTCCCTGCATGGCAGCCATTGTTTTGTTCTGTGCTGCTAGTGAAGCTCTTTATTCAACTCGCCATGTTTCTACTCTCTCCCTGCAGGTTGCCTGCGTGAGATACAAAGTAGATCATTCAAATCTTTAGAAATTGGCAACTTTTTACATTTTACATTTATACAGTTTACATTTGACATTAATATTTGCACCCTATAAGATGGTATTGCATGTTGCTTATGTGTTTTTCCCCTTCACGTTGGATTTTCACACCATATTAATTATTAAATTATAACCATTTTTAAAATACTTTTCCCTTGAAACAGTAAAGGGATTACTCTTATTTTTTCTTGCATTAAATACAGTATAGACTATAGAATAATTCTATATAAAACAACAGTGGATTTAATGTGAACATGTTTTTAATGTAAAATTCTCTCTTTAAATACTTTGGCCAGTTCAAGAATAATTTATGTAATTTTATATGATCTATTTAATAGAATTAAAAGAGCAGTTTCATGTCTATCCTTGAATTGTTCAACTGGTCAAGGTTGATATTGTATTTAATTAGCACAGTTATCATTGTTATATATATATATATATATATATATATATATATATATATATATATATATATATATATATATATATATATATATATATATATATACTTCTTGAAAGCATTGGACTTTTGGAACCTATATTAAATGAATATAAGAATCATTTTAGTTTCCTTAAATTAGCCAGCTTTTGCTTATAGCATGCTTTTCATGCCCTTAGCACTTACTAGAAATATAGGACACTTTCAGATTGCAGCTTTACACTGACTATTCAGTCTTCTTTGTCCCATAAAATCCTTGACTGCATGCAGCACAGTTGAGGCTTTACTGAATGTGCCTTTATATATTACTGCTTTTTAAATTCCATCATTTGTGTATCTGAGCATCCACACCTGGGTCAGCTGTGATGTTGCCATGGAAACCAGGTTTAGCACAGGGGGTTACAATCAGATGTTTTGAAGGAGGGAAACAATAGCTTTGCTTTAATTGTTTTTATTATGAAAATCAATTTGCAGATTTATTAGAGAATATTTGCAGGTATATATCTACACATATATTAGTATATGTACACAGTATTTTCCATCATTTGGGATGCGTGAGCACAGCATACCATGTCTTAGGAAGACTATTGCTAGGACATATCATAGTAGTTGCTAATAGTTATAATCAAAAAGAACTTTTGTAAAATATTGTACAAAAAATAAAATAATAAAATGCAGAGGATTTAAGTTGATAAAGTCACTTCACAGTTTTGTAGCTTGCCCTCATGCTGGCTAACATCAAGGGGGACCATGCGTAGTCTGAATTATGAAATGGAAGTCAACATTTACATACGTTTCACTGTCCATTCCATTACCCTTAGGCATTTAAAGTGCTCACTGTGTAAACCAGATCTAGGATAGCAACTATGCATGAATGAGAATCCAGACAGATGTACAGAAAGTCCCCTGGGAATCCAGCCAAACACATGAACAGTGATTGAAGACCTTTAAAAGCGATTGTGTCCATGGCTCATGTCTTTACATGTAGTGTTATATTCTTTACATACAATTTACAAGTATTTACAATAAAAAGTGCATGATAAAATGTGGTTCACAAACTGATTTTATACACGGAACTGGTAGGCATTGGCATTGCGGAGGCAAGTCCATGTTGTCAAGCCAACCAAGAGGATCACAGGTAGCTGACACTCTTCAGAGAGCGCAGACTTCCCGTGCATGTAAAATACAAGAAGCTCTGCAGTTTTCCTCTCATGCAGCTTGCAGCTCTAATGGTATCAACAGTGACTCATGCACCAGCTGAGTGGGCTTTATAGAGATTGGACACACAGATTCGGTTACAATGGATCTGAATACAGTCTAAACTTCAAACACAAGATGGATGAGGCGTTGTCCCTATAATTTAGAAAAATCGGCAAAACTCTGCAAAGTGATAAAGAGGGATTTATGACTCTATAAACCATGCAGTAGGGAGGTGGTAAATTATAGCACCATTTTTAAGGGATGAATGTGTTGGTGGGGCATCCAGGGAACTAATATTAAAATATTAATCATATACATCAGTCAGAGGCAACAAGCTGTCGTATTATTAGCTGACAGTAAACCGGAAACTATATATGAATTATGTTTTCAGTTCTATTGCAATGCATGTCACAGTATATCAGTAGATAGAAATCTGAATTTAGTTATGTGCATATAATGTTTGATATATACTTATTTTTAATAAGTTACTTTTTTTTCATACATGGTTGTTGTTATTATAGTAGCAGGTTTCATTCAAAATTCTTTATTTACAGGACAGTTCAAACAAAATAAACCTCTACACACTTCTGTTGAACCCTGTTCAAAAACTAGCTTTTTACAGAACATAACATAAAATAACGTTGTCTGCCTTTAATGTACAACCTGAAAACATATTAAAGGGGCTCTTTAGCGCATCATTTGTACAAGGCAATCAGCTGGTTAAATAAAAATAAAATGCTATACAATCAAGGCCCTTTTTGAACTCAAAGGTTTCTTTTGTCAAAGGCTGATTTGCAGGGTGATTGCATTCTCTTACTGAAATTGAAACAGGTTGGCGGTATTCCTAAGGACCATGAAGGACACAAAAACTGAATTTGTTTCGAGCCAAAAACTCCTGTAATGTCTGATACTATGATGTGAATAAAATGGTTCATTCTGGAAAAAAAACAGTTAAAATGTTTGAAAAAAAAATTATCGTAAAACTTTTTAAACTCTCATATATCTACACTTCAATGTTCGCATAGTATGATAAATTGGGTGAGAAGTCTTGCTTGTGTTTGGAAAGCCACAATTTAGTTTTGCTGCCAAAACACACCTCCTCCAAATGCATTCATTTCCTGATTGATTTTAAGAGAGCTACATTTGTTATTGTCTCAATTATACTTGAAAATATGAGCAGTTCATCTTGAGACAAATAAGATGGAGAATCTGGCTCACTCTAAACTAGTGGGGAAGCCATACGTGTCTACATTTTGAGCAGCTGAATGCCAGAGATGATGGTAATGATGATGAAGATGATGATGAGTGCTTGCTGCTTTACATAGAGTGCATCTGCATGAAAAGTGAAGTGTCTATATGCTTTCAGATTTTAGAACTACCCTGATGTCACTGAAGGTAATAATTTTGTAAAGCATCAAACATTTCTCTGGTATTCTGCTCATGTTTAACAAAATGATTGTCTTAAATATTGATTGGTATTATTCAAGATATGAGGACATGTAAAAGTAATCATCAAAATGTTATGAGGATAACGAATAAAAGTGAATTCTACACAACCTGAAACAAAGGGTTAAAGGGTGGTTAGACTATTATTGTTAAATACTGACCTTATTTCCTCAATCTGACAAGTTACGCAAAGTCTTATGTTTGGATAACATATAAATATAAAAGTCTGTATCTGCTTTAGCAATGCAGCTGCAACCATTCAATAAAAATATGTGCAACATGAACTCAAAAAAGGGCTGTGTAGCAATCGATTGCTGTCTGAATATTTCTCAGATGTGAGAGATGGTGGTGATGCTCTGTAAAATAATAGAAACAGACAAGGCAATGTGAATGAGATAGGGCTTGTTAAGGCCAAAGACTGATGGTGAAGGATGAAATCTATGAAGTCAGAGTGAAATCCTTGTTATCGGAAATAAGCATGAAATGTCAAATAACACCATCTCCATTCATTTTTCTCTCCTCTCTCAGTTCCTTTCCTTTGTCATTTTATCACTCTATCGCTCTGCTTTATCTCACTACGTTCGGGTTCTGCCGCTAACAAGTGGTCTACATGATGCTGCATTTCCCTTTCAGCTTGTCAGCCCTGCTTTGCTTCCCGGAACGCTTGCCATCGATGTTCAAACTCATGTTCCTCTTCTTCTCCAAGTTGAGAAGCTCCTGGAACAGCTCAGTGACATTGTGGTTAGTCTTAGCCGAGGTCTCCATGAAAGCACACTTCCAGGTCTTGGACTGGGCCTCTCCATCCTCGGTCTTGACTTCCCGTTGAGTCTCGTCACTCTTGTTCCCCACGAGCATGATTGGGATGGCCTCTACGTTGCCTTTGATAGCGAGAATCTGCTGGTAAATGGGCTTTAATTCTTCCAGGGACTGCTTACTAGTGATGGAGTAGACCAGGATGAAGGCGTGACCCTTGGAGATGGACAGACGCTGCATGGCAGGGAACTGGTGGCTGCCAGTTGTGTCTGTGATCTGCAGGGTGCAGACGCTTTTGTCACAGCTGATCACCTGCCGATACGTGTCCTCCACCGTCGGGATGTAGGTGTCCCGGAAAGTGCCTTTGACAAAACGGAGCACCAGTGAGCTCTTCCCCACACCCCCTGCGCCAAACACCACCACACGGTAGTCGTTGCTTTGTTCGGGCATCTTGAGCTTTCAATTGAGCCGCTCGCTTTTTAGACCTAATAGAGAAAAAAAAGAAACATTTAGATGATTGCGTATTGAATAGCCTCTGGGTTCTGAAACTTTTTGATGCCAAGGACCACCAAATATGATCCTCATCCTAAAAAACAAAAACAGCTATTTAATAAATATCTTAAGTAAATATGTTGATTTTGAAAACCCTATACATTTCGTGATTTTTAAATCACCCCTAAAATCACGTAAAATACTATGGCTGCATCCGAAATCGCATACTTCCCTACTATATAGTAGACGAAAAACAGTACGTGACAAACGTACCCGGATGACCTACTTCTTCTGGCGAGAATCTGAATCTGAAGTGATATTTTCAAACAGAGGCTGTATCTGAAATCACATAATCTCTTGAGCATAGGTACTTATTTTGAAAAAGTAATTACTTCACAACGGCTAAAAAAATATGTTCTATATACTATGAATGTGTGTAATATGAATGTAATCTGGACGTACAACATCAGTTGCGTCGCTTCACTACCATTCATAAATCCTCTCCCGTGGCCTCGATAGTACAGTGTCCATCATATGCATACTTCAGTTTCAAGTCACTTTCTTCAGAGTAAGATGGTGATGTACGTTCTTTTTATCAACCGCACAAAAATACAACAAGGTTTTTAACTCTATAGGTACAATTAAACAACTAAGTCATTCCTTAAAAAAATTATAAAATGTATGTGGAATTGAATAGATCATAAATCACCCAACATTTTGTCAGTTGTTTATATTTCTGACGATGAGTAACCATCCCCACTATGAAACCTCACTCCTAAAAATCATACATTATACTGTACATCACATTTATTCTGATAGGCTGTGAATGTACCACGTCACAGCGTGTTCAGTACACAGAAGAATTGCTAGTGACTGGAAACACATCACGCATATTTAGGACACACCCGTGACCGTAGGTCCTATTTAAATCTATCATGCTTTAAACATTTAACATGATCATAATTTATTTACTGGGTATGTATCTTTACTTCATCAAAGTTACAGGTATGCACAACATTTAGGGATGTTTTTCATCTAGACAGGACTCAAATGGCTTTTCTGAAGAAAGAGACATGAGCCTTGTCATCCATCATGCTATGAAATCACAATGCAACTCATCATAATGTATCTGTGCTCTGCCCTTAGACACTCTCATGCTTTCACTGCAGTTTATAACAGTGCATTATTTATTGCCTTAGAGCCAAAACAATCATTCTAAACAGTTTTCTGCTCCTGAGCACACATCATTCAGATGGTGGCACTATCTATCTGTCTGAGTGCAGAACGGGTTTTAGATTTTTTTTTTATTAGCTTTTATATGTGCAATTTAATGTTCTCATGAATAATTTACCCAAGAAACAGACCATATCCATCAGTGTCGAAGAACCACAAACATAGAACACACATCGAATCGTGTAAAGATTATGCAGAAGCAAGCAAGAACACAATTTCCAGGCTTGAAGTTTACACCGCTTTTATCCTCAGTAATCAATACCTCAATTTCACACTAGCAGACGAGGGATACTGAGACAACTTCAATGAAACTACCACACTTTTAGCAAGATTTCTGCTGGACTTCCATCGAAAAGTACACATTAACCTGGAATGTGCATCAGATATGAAACTGTCATGATATGTGGAGGACATTATAGGGTCAGAAATCTTGAGCTGATTATATAACATCTGTGGTGGAGGTTTTTAACAATCGCTGTGGCACTAATATCACAACCTTGATGTGATTTTTCAAAGCTCTAGACACAAAACTCACAACTGGTGATCAAAATGCAATTTTTTATTTCAATTGCTTGAATACAAAGTTAATTTGTTCATTGAACTAAGATCACCTGTTCAAATGACACGACATAACATCAAAATATTACCATTTCAAAATGCAATACTTTTCAGAATCACACACTAATCTGAGATGACTTTATATTCATTATGAAGATCTAACTGTGAACTGATCAATATGATACTGTTGCATTACTATTAATGCATAGTTTAATAGAAACTGAGAAACAATTTTCCACGTTTAGATCGTGAATGTTTCAGGATAACAAGATCCATTAATACCAATTACCATGAATCAATCGTAATACATTATCTATGGATGTAATATTTCCTCATTATTCTTTATCAGACACTTTCTATAGTCCCATGTACCACATTTCCACACAATATTTTCATTTTTTTGCATTACTGTATGATGAATTCTAAACAGTTGAGAGTGCCATTCTTGTTTTGTAAAGTAATTTTACAACAGAAAAAGTGGGTTAGTGGGTTTAGTTTTTTAGGATTGTGTTTTAAGAGTGACAAAGCGTGTTTGTTGGGTGACAACCGTTGCTAGTGTTGTGGAAGAATGGCTTGATTAAAGTGTTTTGGTAGTTTTATTGCATTTTGAAAGTGAATCTTACCATAAACATCATAAAAAGGAAAGGGAGGCCAAGAAAACTGCTTAATTAGTCTTTCACAACGTTTTTTAACAAGACAGGTTAATGCACATGTAGGGATGTGGAAATGCTTCTCAAAGCCGGCTGCCCTCCAAAAATTCTTCATATTTTCATCCAGCATTAGGACACCAGGCTACTTACAGTCAGGGCTTAAATGCAGCAAACATGCTTGGCAGGGTGTAGCAATCCCAACAGCAGTCAAGCTCTCATCTGAGAGAAGCCCTGGTGCCTCTCCCCCTCTCTAACACCCTGTGTGCTGTCAAATCAATGAGCAGAGGACAGTGAGCCTTTGATCAATGCTAGTGTCTGCGGATTTCAGACCTCTGACAGGCTGGTGCCCCCCTCTCGCCCCTCTTAAGGTGTCACGCTTGTTTCTGCGCTGTGAATGATGTCAATCTCACTCGGAGTGCTGTGTTATCTATTCTAAGTCCTTCGCGGAAGGACCGGAGAGCCGCCGAGCTTATTAATGGCGTTACAGCGCCTCGCTATTCAGCCAAACTCTAATATAAATTAAGTTTGGCACGAGGAGAGATTATAATGCATGTGCCTCATTCAAGGTATCCCAAGCACTCTCGCAGCAATGTGCTGATGCCACCGGATTTGGGAATGACCTTGCTTTTACTGAAGTGAATTGTGGAATATATCACTCAGACATTAGGATTCGAAAGGTAATGTTTGCTGAATAGCACACGGGCATCATGCCACATACTCTTAAACAATCACAGTAAATGGAAGTGTGCTCAGTATGCTGGCGGTTCCACACAGTGACGTGCATAGAAAACAGAGTTGGAAACAATATATACAGACAAATTACTCTGTTACTCAAATTAATCTAGAAATTACTTTCTGATTTTATTGTGAATCATTGGTGCATGTTATTCCAAAGAAAAGTTCTTCACAGTCTTGAAGCTAAATGTTTTAACTTGCTGTTCTTTTGAATAACTTTCCCTTTCTGCTGTTATCACATAGGCCTTGATAACTAAATGTTATCTAGGCGCTAGTTTAATAAACTCGCATTTGGTCTGGGCAAGCTGGTAAACATGGCCTCATTACTGACACCAGCATCTTTCTTAAAAATATAGTATTTATTTATTTATTTATTTATTAAGCCTATTTAAAATCATGGTCTTCCACTTCTAAATATGTCACATTATGAAAGTAAAATAGGTTGTGAACCGGAGTTATGCGGACTGAGAATGCCTGAATTTTAATTAAATTTGAAGCAAGGGGAAATTTTTACAGTTTTTCTCAGTCGCTTTGGTGCATTTCTCACATCACTATTTACATTTGCACAACAGTTAGTTCAACCTCCACAACATTTAGTCATTTGTGCACATCATAGTAGCAGTTTCTCATTCCATTAGTTGCAACCAATGTTCAGTTCCAATATGTACTGCAATATTGTTTACAGTGTTGCACAGCTCTACCCAAAGGGAGTTTATGTTTGTTGAAAATAAGGGTGTATTTTTTCTTTTGTACAATGCTGAGAACAAATTAGAATTGCAAAGAGCATATGCAGTAAAAATGTGAAACATACATATTCAGTGTCTTGTACTCAGTTACCTCACTAAATACAGTAATGTGTAACTTTACTGTATTTTTCAAATGGCTGTGCAAATAGTATATAGTGCTGTCTTGAGCATTTTCAGGTAGTGTCACCAAGATCTGACTTTTTTTGCATTGGAAACATTTACAGAGTAAACTGTCATAATGAAAACATGACAAAGCCATTTGACTTTCTTGTTCATAAACAATGGTGTCAGGACTTTTCATCTTGATGACACTGACACTTTCATTGACATGAATACTTGCTTTTGAGGAATGAGCTGTCCATTTTGAGCAAGTGACACGCTTTTGTAGGTTATCAACTAGGTTTTGCAGTTTGTACTAATTGTTTGGAGAACTGCATTAACTGTTGTGCAAATGTAAATAGTGATGTGAGAAACGCACCAAAGCGACTGAGAAAAACTGTAATTAAATTTCTAAAATTTTGAGAAGAAACTAGCTGAAATTTCAGTTTTTGAAATAGCAATCTTACATTACTTTTTAAATGACAATCTTACTAATCAACCACTGAATATTTCCCAGTAAACAATTTAAAGAATGTTAAGAATGTTTCGAAAAATGTACTAAAATAATTGAAATTCATACAACTGTAGACAGACAGACAGACAGATAGACAGATATATTGATAGATAGACAGACAGATATAGATAGATAGATAGATAGATAGATAGATAGATAGATAGATAGATAGATAGATAGATAGATAGATAGATAGATAGATAGATAGATAGATAGATAGATAGATAGATAGATAGATAGATAACTGGATTCGACCGGATGCCCATCAAGCCGAGTCCATTAGCCAAATTCTGCTCTAATCTGAGTGAGAAGCCTTGCCGCATAATATACTGTAAAGAGCTGCTTTCTCTTTATCAGTCAAACCAGGCTTTCCCTCTGGCAGTTTCTATTGCATATCTGCATGAATACCTATTTTCTATTGAAGAAAAAAGGATTTTCGATTCAGAATTGACTCTCATTCTGTGGGAATCAGATATGCCTCACTTTACTGCATACTAAAGATACTAACAGGAGATGGAGAGGCATATGCATGCACACATTACTGTTCACATGTTCACTGGGCTGAGAAGAGAACCACGGTCAGAGTCTGAGACCAATTGATCTCTCAGTGCTCTGGGAAATCAAACTTGGGTAAAAGTGTTTGTTACTGCACGCACAGACAAAAACAGAACGATTTTTCTGATTAGGAAACAGAAAAATAGCCAAGGTTCCATGAAATACATGATTTAGTATTATGTAATTATCTTTTTCTTGTGGTGAAAATAAAAGCTAAGCATGCTTTTTGCAACTGTGATCAAAACTACCATTTCTAAACAATGACCAAGTCAATCAAGGAGGAAAAACAAATCAATGAGTTTCTTTTGGTTGTTGTTCAGATATAAAATTCAGATGCATTGCAATAATGAAGAAATTCATTTTTAAAAACTGAAGAAAAATAATTATGCGATAAATCACCCAAAAATGAACATTCTGTTATCATTCATTCATCCTCTTGTTGTAAAACTTATCATTCATCCAAACCTGTAAGACCTTTTCTTTCTTCCAGAATATCTACCTTTGAGTTCCACAGAAGAAAGAAAGTCAAACAGGTTTGAAACAACATAGATTTTCACTTATGTGTGATATATCCCTTTAAAATTGATGGGTCTTTATGCCACATATGTGTGTTTGTGTATTACATGGTGTTTATAGCTAAAAATTCGGACTCTTTGGGGAAGCAGGGTTACAGCCTAAAAATACCCCATACACCATCTGCCATTTCTCTGCGCCAAATGTTGCTGGATTAGCCCAGTCTTATTCGTTCAGCTGTGCAGGGGCATGAGAAAATGCTGTCTTGATATAAAACAGTGTTGTTAATAAATACTGGCCAGACTAAATCTACTCTCGCCTTGCAGAAATCAGTAGAGCCTATCAGATTCTATTAAACAAACTAGCATAATAATATTCAATGCAAAACATTACCAATTATGTCTAAATCATTGATGCATATCCTGACAGCCAAATTAACTTAATATATATATATATATATATATATATATATATATATATATATATATATATATATATATATATATTTTAATGACATGCGAGACCCATTTTAAAGGGATAGTGCACTTAAACATAAAAATTCTGTCATCATTTAAAACAAAAATGTATCCACTCTTTTTGTTCATACAATGAAAGTCAATGGAGTTTAAAATAGTGGACAAAAAAAAAAAACAATTATTCCACAGAAGAAAAAAGTCATACAGTTTGGAATGAAATGAGGATGATTACATGATTAAATGATGACAGAAATAACATTTTTGGGTGAACTACCTTTAAATACATCCTTATAATAACACTAAAGGACATTAATGCAAAAAACAAAACAAAAAAACAGTGCTGCACAAGACATCAAAGAGAGCCAAAAAATGTTTAAAGTAATAATATATAGAGTTAACAATATGTCTGACACCATATTGTAACACTAACCTCATGAACTCAGAACAAATGACTATACGTAACTGCTTCATCTGACTGGCTAATCACTCTGATACATTTTACCTTACCATGAGTGTTCTGCAGTTTTACTGTGTCCCTGCCAGCATTGCAAGAAACATCTCTCTTGCTCTTGTCGATCAGTCCGTCAAACAGATTGCTCCTCTGTGGACTGGGCTTAGAGGCTAATCATTGCGCTTTACCTCGTCTGTCCTGCTGGATGTGCTTCCAGTGACCCAATTCAAAGGATTTAAAACTGCCAGCATGCATCCACGCCACAAAGCAAAGCTCCTGTGAGGCCGCAGCTGAGGGACAGAGTGCATGAAGATCTGATATATTAACTATGAGATCATGCAAGATCACTGTAAACTGGAGTTTATACTGAGATAACAAGATGTGTTTTTGAGAAGCTTTGTGTTTCATCCCATGGCCTACGCACTGCCAAACAACTTGCATCTTAAAACCTTAACTGATGCTCAACTATTACAAGACCTTAGGCTGTGGAGCTAAATCAAATGTATGGATTGTCCTCCACAAATAAACTTGATTGATTTATAGCTGCCTGAGAACTTGAACATGCATTTGGCCTAAGGCTGGTCCAGGAGCTTAGTACCTTTTTCTCCATTAGCTGCTATACTTCAAATGAACTGTTAATGATATTGCATCTCTTTTTCTCGGATAAACTGGTGGGGTTAAGTGGGTTGTAAACTGTATGGGTTTAGATACTTAATCAGTTCATCTCAAATGAGCATGCTTATTAAATTCATCATGAGCATTTCATTATTTTGAGGGATAATTGCAGCCTTTATGTGTGTGATACAGTCACATGGCTTGTTCTCTTCCCTTTGAGCTACATCATTCTTTCAGGTAAACTTGTAATATATATAAAGAAAAAAAAGTGAACAGATTTAGATAGATTTCTAAACGGGCGTAAATCAGGCGTTTTATCACAATGTATCATGATACAATATTTGCAGATACCTCAAAACAAACATGGCATGATACTATCAAAATATCGGCCGGCGATCAAAATATTGATATCTGTCACTATAGATTTCTGAGAGAGAAGAATAGGCCTGGTAAACCCACCAGGATAACACTTGACCCCCTCAATTCAGAAATACTGTATTTAAGGTGCACTCAGTAAGGCTGTGTCTGAAATCACCCCCTATACTCTAATAGTTGATATTGAGAGGACAGCCATAGTGGACAGGACATTATCGAGTGCACTCATTCAATCCCAAAATGCACCTCAGCAAAGAGTGTGCAGCCAAATATAATCAACAGCTAGCTGTTGAAGAATACCCAAGCACTATTAGCATTGTGCCAAATGAATTCCTGCTTCTCGCAGACTCGCACCACTTCCGTTGAACTCAGTGTCTCATTTTCATTCATTCAGTGGACTATATTAGTGGAGTAATGTATGAAATCATGAATGAGGGTATAGGGCGTTTTACTGCACTTTTAGACATGCATTCGCAAACTTTCCTGAGCACTTCCCCTCTGGAGAATCCCCACCGCCATTCTGAAGTGCGTTCAACTTCGTCAAGTGGACGTTTATTTGGACAGACCCTCGACCCCTCGATTTTGACAGAGGGAGCTCCTAAACACACACTTCAGACAGATCCATAGACCACAATGCACCATGATTGTGACGTCACAGCAGTTTGCGCTTAATTTACCCCCACTCCACATAAATCTAGTGTCTGATATTGGCGTTATTTTGACATTTAACCGCATTTAGTACTTGTTGTAGCTACCATTAAGGTGACTGTTTTTTAACAGTTATAGTTTATTGTATAGTTATTTTCGCTTGTGTATTTTTTTATATTTAATATTTAATTTAAATATATTCATATTTAATATTTGTTTATAATTAAAACAAAAATCAACAGCCCAAACGTACCTACAGGCCTATAGAATGGTGCATAAAACCAATTCATAAGGAAACAAACTGCAGCTACATAGCGGATTCCAAGTGATCAAAGGCTGACTTAGGGTGTTCCATTTAAACACATTGCAAAGGTTCCACCAGTAGTGGGCACTCATGCAACGAAAGCAATGATGTACATCAAAGTGAATGAGACGGAGGGAAGTTAGCGAGGGAAGGGCATAAAAATTTGGACTTAAACGCAGCCATTCTAAGAATTATTTGCCTCTTATTCATCCCAAAAGTAGCAGTTTTGGACTTCAGAGTGTCTATATACATGGATGCATGACATTTCTGATGCTTTGCACCTTTTGTTTTAATCTTTTTTTTTTTTTATTTTTTTTTTTTTTTTATTCTACTGACTATGATCATAAATGCAGGCCTTTTATTTATTTAGTTTATTTTAGTAATTTTGTCAATTGCATGACATGACTGGTCATGTGATGTCAACATGTCGGCATCCACAAGGGGCAACCCCTTCTGTGTGGAACATAACAGTTTTTTTCTAGAAATCAGATGTGGCTGAATCATCTCATGAAATCGTACATCGTTTTAATTACATTTCTCAAATGTGCAGCTCATTTAGGCTAAGTATGTGCAAAACTTTTTAATTAGCAAAACATTACTATGGTGCACCTTTAAATCCCATTAAACAATTGGCCAGATGAGGTGAAGAGGTCTCAAAAGGATTTAAACACTAGGCCTACTATTAGGCTACTACTTCTGTTACTTATAAAAGCATAGCCTACTATAGAAAAGTGTTTCGACTTTTCTCGTTAAGCACGTTAAAGCATCCTATTATTGCCTCTGGTGCAATAGCCTACTAAAAACTGATGCACTTCTGCGAATTAGTCTCCATATAAATTGCTGCATTAGATTCCATTATGAGCGCAGCCTGCATCATGTTCCGCAACAAGACTGCCATAAGAGTCATGCATTGGCTGTATACGATGATATATTATTATACTAATGCATTATGCACCCAATACGACGTCAGCAAAGCGCGGGTCCTCTTTCTCAATGTTCACGTTGCACAACCAAATCTTTAGCCCGTTTTGTCACTAAATTCTCCATGTAATTCCATTAATAAAAGGCTTTTTAATGATGCAGAGTGACATGAATATACAATGAATATACATAGGCTATCCTATGTTTCCCACTAAATGGATGACTGATCCTGTGCATGTGCTGGTTAACTGTTTGTCGCACACACACCTACATTTATCAAATGTTGAAAATATATATATGCTAAATGGAAATCTCCATGGTATAGTACGCATGGCATGTAGGCTATATGTTATTTATACCATCACGGAGCCGGTTGTCGGACACAGGAGTAAACTAAGAGTTCAGCATCACCATATCATACGCAGCCCGTTTCATTCATAAAGAAGAGACTCTCCATAGCACTCGTGGTGCGGTCATTCACATGTCTTCATTGACGGATAGCTATATGTTGGCAAAACGCGTTTTGTTCAGAAGCATATTTCATTCTTAACAATTTTCGTTTTAATTAGCCTACTATTTATTGTCAACAAAAAAGAAAAAGAAAAAGCCATAATTACAGTTATTGTCATTGCCGCTAACACATGATGTCCATCCAAAACAGAAAATGCTGCAAGTATTCAGCAGTCAAAGTCTAACTGAAATCTCTGTATAGGCTACTGCTTGTCCGGGTTGCTTATGCTGTGCAATAAAGAAAAGAGGGGGAAAAAGACACAATATACCAAAGGCGCTTAATAAATTAATTGATTTCATACGTCGGCGCGCGATTCGACTCACCTACCTGAACTTAACGTAGCCTATCCCGCGTGACTGATCTTTGACTGACAGCACAGATGAATGGCAGACTACGCTAATAAGGTACTAAAGCATTTTAGACTAATAATGAAGACGCGATAGAGTCCAATCTCAACGGCAGTCCTCTCTCTCTCTCTCTCTCTCTCTCTCTCTCTCTCTCGCTCTCCCTCTCTCTGTATCGCACTCACTCATACACACACACACACACACACACACACACACACACACACACACACACACACACACACACACACACACACACACACACTCCTCCTCAGAATCACCATGGCTTCAGATAGAAGGTGGGAGATTTTTATCATATTGCCTACAGGAGGTGGACAAATTGTAGCTCCTAACAATATAGTGCAGTCTCTCAATTTACCGAATTATAATGATTCCATTCAGTACAATAATAGACCTATATGAAATTATTTTAAATATAAAGCACTGAAACTTAAAATGTCATATAAATGTGAGTTTCATATTATAAAAAAACAATGAAAAAAAATATAAAAATAAATGTTACAAAATCCACTAATATAACAAAGACAAAACACAAAAATGTAAAATAAAATGTA
Organism: Leuciscus leuciscus; assembly: GCF_965113295.1. Classification (NCBI taxonomy): domain Eukaryota; kingdom Metazoa; phylum Chordata; class Actinopteri; order Cypriniformes; family Leuciscidae; genus Leuciscus; species Leuciscus leuciscus. The sequence continues at coordinate 33,380,402 of NC_138730.1, forward strand.
AATAGCCCATACATATACATACATACATACATACATACATAACATACATACATACATACATACATAAAAAAGCTAAATGTAAATACTTTGGGGGGAAACATATTTAAATCAACATTTAAAAATACATTTTAAGAAAAAGTTAAAAATGAATTTAAACAATTAAAATACATAAAAAATATTAAAATCAATTTTTTTTATAAATTATAAATTAAATAGGTAAATACGGGGAGGGTGCACGTATCACTATAAAATAAAAAACATACTTGACAAAGCATGGGGTTTCTTTGAAAGTTTAAAGCTCCCTCAAAGGTGTACTCAAAGGATTTCTCAAGCGCTTTTAAAAGCATGCCTAGGTTCTCCATGAGGGTTCAGCCAGCATGGCAATATGAGGAAACACCAAATGGTGCCTCAAGCACTTTCTCATTGTTACAGTGTTTTGTGCACCATCTCACTAAGCCTGGGGGTGCTTTGGCTGTGCCTGTGGCTAACAAGGCAGATAGAAAAGTGTAGAAGCGGTCTCTGTCACAGTGTCTGAATCTTTTTGTTGAATCTTAGCGGGTAATGGCGCAGAGTCCCTTGAGGCAATTCAGTTTTCTTTGTCTGGCAACCAAGGTCTGGGAAGGGTGGTCCATCTTAATCTCAGCTTTATATAATAACCCTTCACAAGGCACATTCTCATAAAAGTAACTGACAGAATATTGTGTAAAAATCTGTATAATACTTAACAGGTATCAAACAGCACAATTACAGTATCAAACAAAGGCAAAGTATAGGCCTAAGTCAAGAACTTAAGCACTAAATGTGTATATAAACTGGAGTTCATTAAACATGCAGAATCTTTTTGTGTGTGGAGAGATGGAGGCGGTATCAAATATAATCACGAAAGAGGCTGAGCTGTGCATGATAATAGCTTGCAGGAAGCAGGAGGCCAGGCCGCAAAAAGCGTGTGGATATTAGTCACCTCATAACAATGTCTGTATATTCAATATTCTCCACTCCTTTTATTTCTTTCCCTTGCAAATGAAAAGAAATTCAATTGTAAAAACCCATGTCAAATAGCCTACTAAGCAACAACCAAACTGAAAATTAGGTTAGGGTGATTTAAGTGATCTGTTTTTTTTTCTTTGTGACATTTACATTTATTTTCAATGATGTTTTTTTGTCCAATGGGTAAAGATAATTTTATGTATTTGTGTTTCTCTCTACAAATGCAGTCTAATGTTATTAAAGTGCCCGATTAATTGCTGGTTTGTCTTGTCGGATTACATCAGACATCACATTAAATCAGTGGTGCTGTTTGTCTCCCTCTTCCTGTAAGAATCAGTACTACACGGTCCAAAAAACCGCTCGATGTTAGGCTATATTCAGAAAGAGAGTAAATGCAAAAGAAGTAGACATTATTGTCAATACTAATAAATATATTCACTTTCCATTTATTTCAGACCAAATGCATACAATCTTGAGTGAATTTATTTACCAATTGCATAGCAGTGCGCATTCAGGCAGTGCTCTAGATAAAGTAGTAGGCCTATTCATAGACATGCCATTAATTTTTTTGGAGACCCTATCAATTGTCCCCTTCTTAAGCCATAAAAGTGCTTCGTATTAGTATTAAAAAGTATTAGTGCTTAAACAGAATGATCATGGGTCAATACAACCAGATCTCAGTGAAAATACAGTTTGCTTAGTGTACTCGCATGCACTGAGACCGCTGTCTCTACTAGCATTCACATTGTCCTCTTGCAATACAAAGGTAACCTGAGAATGCTGTTCCGCTTTAGCCCAGCTTTTAACATGATTAAACAATCAGACAGGGATTCACACACCCTTGTTTACTTCTTTCTCGGATTCCCGTGGTATACTTGAATTCCCACTTGCACTACAAATGTTGCCTTCCCTGAACAAATATTACAGTGACATTGCCCAATTAAACAACATTGCACACGCTCTGTTATGGCAGATACTTGACCTCACACTCTACACTTGCACCGTTAATATGAAAGTGCACATATTATTTGCATTTTATTTTATATATTAAATATTAAATGTATATAAATATATAGGCTATAAAATGTGTGTACATATAGATCTTCATGCTTGTGCATTCTATTTCTTAGAAAAATACTAGTGTAATGGCAAAACAGACTCATTGTACAGTAAGATATAATATCCCAGCAAGTTATCTCAAGCTAAATATTGAATCTATGTAATTTGGTCATCACATACAGTAGCCTATATATATACACTATACACTCACCTAAAGGATTATTAGGAACACCATACTAATACTGTGTTTGACCCCCTTTCACCTTCAGAACTGCCTTAATTCTACGTGGCATTGATTCAACAAGGTGCTGAAAGCATTCTTTAGAAATGTTGGCCCATATTGATAGGATAGCATCTTGCAGTTGATGGAGATTTGTGGGATGCACATCCAGGGCACGAAGCTCCCGTTCCACCACATCCCAAAGATGCTCTATTGGGTTGAGATCTGGTGACTGTGGGGGCCATTTTAGTACAGGGAACTCATTGTCATGTTCAAGAAACCAATTTGAAATGATTCGAGCTTTGTGACATGGTGCATTATCCTGCTGGAAGTAGCCATCAGAGGATGGGTACATGGTGGTCATAAAGGGATGGACATGGTCAGAAACAATGCTCAGGTAGGCCGTGGCATTTAAACGATGCCCAATTGGCACTAAGGGGCCTAAAGTGTGCCAAGAAAACATCCCCCACACCATTACACCACCACCACCAGCCTGCACAGTGGTAACAAGGCATGATGGATCCATGTTCTCATTCTGTTTACGCCAAATTCTGACTCTACCATCTGAATGTCTCAACAGAAATCGAGACTCATCAGACCAGGCAACATTTTTCCAGTCTTCAACTGTCCAATTTTGGTGAGCTCGTGCAAATTGTAGCCTCTTTTTCCTATTTTTAGTGGAGATGAGTGGTACCCGGTGGGGTCTTCTGCTGTTGTAGCCCATCCGCCTCAAGGTTGTGCGTGTTGTGGCTTCACAAATGCTTTGCTGCTTACCTCGGTTGTAACAAGTGGTTATTTCAGTCAAAGTTGCTCTTCTATCAGCTTGAATCAGTCGGCGCATTCTCCTCTGACCTCTAGCATCAGCAAGGCATTTTCGCCCACAGGACTGCCGCATATTGGATGTTTTTCCCTTTTCACACCATTCTTTGTAAACCCTAGAAATGGTTGTGCGTGAAAATCCCAGTAACTGAGCAGATTGTGAAATACTCAGACCGGCCCGTCTGGCACCAACAACCATGCCACGCTCAAAATTGCTTAAATCACCTTTCTTTCCCATTCTGACATTCAGTTTGGAGTTCAGGAGATTGTCTTGACCAGGACCACACCCCTAAATGCATTGAAGCAACTGCCATGCGATTGATTGATTAGATAATTGCATTAATGAGAAATTGAACAGGTGTTCCTAATAATCCTAGGTGAGTGTATATGTACTTTATGTAGCATGAGCAGTATGAAAATACAATATTTCAAGCACTGCAAATGTTACTATATGTTGATTTTAAAGGGAAGGGTGCACAGACTTGTTTAATCAATTAGAACATTTCAAATTACCAAAAATAACCACTCAAATTACACTTTAACAATATAGACATCAACACCAAAGTTTGTTTGTTGTTTCACTTAATCAGATCCTTGAGTTACTTAAATTATTTCAAGATTGTAGACAATTAAGGCTTCACAAATGACAAAGTAAATTCTTACTGACATGACAATAATTGACAGCCCTGACAGTGCTGGATGCAGTAAAAAGAGCAAAAGTACATAATTATGATTACTACTTCCAATATCTCCTGTTATAAAGAATGACTCATGAAGCAATGGCTTGTTTTCGTCCACTGATACTTGCAGCTTGAGGAGGTATAATTAGTCTCTCAAGTTCAGCATACTGAAAGGGTGTAAAATGGCTTCATATTTCTCTGTCCACTATGGAAAAAAACGATTAATATAACAGCTTTGTTACATAACATCTTAACAGCCAATAGGAAATATTATACTGTGTTTCCTAATCCCCATGTATAATGCTTTAATACCCTATAACTCTTTAATAGTGCACTACTAAAATAGAGTTATTCTTGGCAAGGGTAAAGCTGGAGATACTGTCTCTCCAAGCTGCCGTACTTGTTTATGGAGTACATTTTTTAGGTCTCATTTTCTGACCTCAAACCCACCATACTACAAGTATGAATTACTCAAGCAGCAATCTACAGAAATCAACCCCTGACCCCTGTAGTTAAGTCTCAAACTCTCATGACATCATCTTGGATGTTCTCCCGTCAATCTGCATGATGAACTAAACCGGGGCTGCATCCGAAATCACATACTTCCCTACTATATAGTTGCCGAAAAACAGTATGTCACAAAAGTAGTAAGTCCGAATTCACATTAAGAGTAGGCAAAAAACACCCGGATGACCCACTTCTTCCGCTGAGATTCTGAAGAGTGCATAGTTTTACACTTTACTATCCCATGAGGCCACTGGAGAGGATTTGTGAATGACAGTGATGCGACGCAACCGATGCTGGTAGGTCACAATAAGGGCAACATGACGAATGCAGTACGTCCAGATTACATTAATACTATATAGAACATAGTTTTTTAGCAGTCAAAAAGTAATTACTTATTCAAAATAAGTACCTACTCAAGAAAGTATGCGATTTCAGACGCAGCCAAGGTGAGCCGTCAAACTGCCCAGGGAGTGCAGAAAGTAGGGGACCCAGGGTGAGATGTACACTCCTAGAGGCCACAACTTCAAAAGTCTGAAGTTCAAGGTCACAATTTAAAATACCTGCACCTCAGCATCAGCCTAGAAGCACATACATACACTGACCTTGATCTTACAGAAAGGGAGATACTGTATGATGCATGGGATTTGTCAAATTTAGTTATCCACGTGACCCCCAGAGCTAGACAACATAGCAAATACACCATATGTCATGTTGGTCATGCTTGAAACTAATACACTGAAAGACAAAATTGTGAAGACAAGCCTATTTAACTTTTCCTGAGACAAAACAGAAGCAACTTAAAGTTCAACTTTAAGTAATATTTGGTGAAAATAAATGAAGACTACAAATATAAATTTGGAGAACATGGTTTATGGTCAGGCATAGCTCTTTCCAGTTTTATTTATTAAAAGACAGTGACTTAAACATTTTCTTTCATTGGTCAAAGTGCTAAAATAATGTATAGGATGAACACAAAATAGTATCCCAAGAACGTTTGTGGACCATTTGAGAAATGTAAGGACTTTTAAGGGCCATCTTGAGATGATTGCACTGCCTGGCTCAGATGCAGTAAAGATGAATCATTTCAGTGGGTTTTAGTGACTAAATAAATGAAACAAATGTAAACACAGGGTTCCTGGTAAAATGATTCTTCATATCCCCACCTTCAAATCACTTATTCTTATCACTGTTCAGCAATGTCAAGCCTGTTAGAAAAAGGCAGAGGAAAACAAACCTAAAGTCGGACCATACAGATTGCTGACAATGCCCAAATATTGATTAGCTTACAACAATGCAAAAGTGAACGAATTACATAAGACACATGCAGTAATTTAATAACAGACTGAATATGGATTTCTGAGGACTGAGAGTTATTGTTTACCTTCCTTTGCCACACTCTCTGCTGCACTCTTGGCCTTGCCGCTCAAATCGCTGACAACGTTGTCAAATGCTGCTTCATGCTTGAGGAAGAAAGGTCTCACCACACGTGTGTATATGATCTGAGAGCCATTCCATGAGAACGGAGCCATGCACCACAGTAGAAACAGGCACTGAAATATGAAAAATGCAAATCCTTTTATTTCTCTTCATAAAGAAATGAATACATTTTTCCGCAAGGATGCGTTCAATTCAACAGCTGTAACAGTCAAGTTCAGAAAGATTTCTATTTCAAATGCTGTTCTTTTGAACCGTTTTATAACATTTATCAAAAGAAATGTTACTTGAGCACCAAATCAGTATATTAGAATGATTTCTGAAGGACACCGAAGACTGGAGTATGAAAACTCTCCAGAGACTGATGCTGAAAATTCAGCTTTGCCATCACAGGAATAAATTACATTTTAAAATAGAAAACAATTACTGTAAATTGTAATATTTCATATCACTATTCTTACTGTATTTAGCTACCATAATAAGGGACTTTTCAAAAACATAAAATCTTACCAACCCCAAACTACAATGCTCTAAAATGTGGTATTATTTGAACATCAGGATAAAGAAAACAGAATTCAAAATTGAGTTTTAAAGTAATAAGTGAATATTCCTTGTGGTTTACATCAACACAGCTGGTTATTGACAATTTAAAGCTCGAATAGTCCCTTGGTCTTGACGTAAAACTCAGCAACCTCATCAAACTAATCAATACATTGATTTAACATCTAACCTGTAACACTTTACACTAAGGTATCATTTGTTAACATTACTTTATGCATGAACTAAAACGAACTACCAATTAAAAATATTTTACAACATTTATTAACCTTTGTTAATGTTAGTTAATAAAAATGTCCATTTTCATTTTAGTTCATAGTGCTTTAAATAATAACCATTAACAATTGAATAATAACCTAATGTTAACAAATGAAACCTTACTAGTACTCTTATAAAGTGTTACCATCTCACCACATCCACATCAAACTATCAAAATTCATTAAACAGATCATGCCATAGTGAACATCTCATTAAAAATTATTTTTAATTAGGAATTAAAAATTGGAAAAAAAGTTATCCATATCATGTAAGACCGCAGTTCAACTTAGTCCGCCGCCATTCATTTGTATAAATTGGCTATAAAGCACTCAGTCAAATTTAGAACAAGGATCAAAATTGAAATGAGGCTGTTGGTCAAGTTGGCAGATAGTCAGGCATGCTAAATATACGCGATGCAAAACCTCTCAGCATGACCTACATACCAATACATTTACAGTTCTCATACAGCAACCTAACATACAAAAAGGTGGATGGTTTCTAAAACAGATCTCCAACAAGCAAATACAATCAAAGCATAAATGAAATATATTTTGATAGTGAAACACCATACCTTCCCAGCATAGTAAAAGGGAAACCAGAAGAGGAAGATATCAGAGAAAAATTCAGCCACGCTAAAGAGTCCATAAACCACCCAGTATGTTAGCCATTTGGTGTCGTCATCTTTATTGTTACTCTCGATGGCTTTGATCCTGTATGAGGAACAAAATGAAAACAGGCCAATTCAGTGTGGGTTGCTCTCATTATTGGGCTGCGGAAACATGCATATGTGTGTGTGTGTATGCAGGTCAAAATCTTCACCAATAAGCATACTACATTTGTGAAATTTGATGTCACGTATACTTACGAGACATACGCTGGGTATACGAAACCAATCAAGTTGCAGAGGAGAGAGGCACCATATCCAAATATCAAATAGAGTCCCACAATAGACACGGCACCTGCAGAACAAACAGAGACACATGATCACTGCCATTATTCAAATGAAGAACGGCATTTTAGGAGCACTGATGACTGCATTTTGTCTCATTGTTGACACCTAACAGGATAGAACAAGAACAAACAAAGGCTGCTCAAACACATATTGTTTATATGTGAATATAAGAGATTTTGTCCCCAATCAGGCCATGTAGTCTAGCCACTGCAATTCAGCAGTGACACTTGAAGACTTGTTTAAAAATAACCCTAGGGAGTGGCTATTGGAAGAAGAAATTAGACCCAGAGATGTCATACAAGAAACAGCCACATCACACGATTAGAAGGACATTTCAGGTAACCAGTCAATGCATTTGAACCACTGGACCCATTAACGCATCTGATAATGACACTTTACGGATCATCTGCTTGATGTTTCGCATGCGGTTAAAACAAAGAGAAGTAACTGATAAACCGATGTAAATGCACCAGGGAAATGACAGATAACCCTCGGGGGAAAGCTGTGTGTGCAGCATCTGTTCTTGCCACACAAACACACACACACCCTTGTACATCTATCTTTGTGAGGACATTCATTGACACAATGCAATCTCTAGCTCTTTACCCTAATCCTTTATTAAGTGCATAACCCAAACCCTTACCCTAAACCTGGCTACACTTAACATAATTATAACCTTATCCCTAAACCAAGTCTTGACCCTCAAACAGGCCTTTAAAGGGGTCTCAGAAAGTGAGGACGTATAGCTTCGCAGGTCTAAAACTCAAACCGGGCCTCACAAAGATATCTGTACAAGTGTACACACACACACACACACACACACAGTAGAGTAATGTTTGATTCGTGAATGAATCATTCTCTTGATTCGAATTTCTTTAATTAATTGGTTCAACCGATTCTCAAATCCGGTCTGAACCCACAGCTTTCTCTGAACTATTATTTAACGAAACTGAATCGGTTCAATTGAGTCAACGCTTGATAATTGATAATAAATAAATTGATATTGAATATATATTGATCATATTGTCCATTGATAATAAATAAATAAATAAATAAATAAATAAATACTAATTATATAAAACGGTAATAAAGAACAGTGTGTGCTACAAATGGCTTTAATTGTACTGATTGTAATACCATGCCATGATGTCTGGAACCGCGTAATGACAACCAGAGCGCAAAAGAACCTCTGAATCGTGTGTGTGTGTTTGTGTACTCAGAATTCCATATTCAGCAGACCCATGTAGTGTAGGCTAAGTTAGCCTAGACAGTTATCAGTATGACTCCCAAAGCCCTTTGCACTATTTTGCAACATTCAACAAAGGCTTGACATATGTCACAGTAACTTCAGTTAGACCTAGCCTACTTGTTAAAAGAATGACCACATACTTCTGTAAAGAGAATCAATTTTCGACGACGGTCATGGATACAAAGGACTTTAAACTCACGGAAGTCCATCAAAGTCTGACAGCTGATAGCCAAAGCTTGAATAGCCTAAATAATGTAAGGCTTACTATCCCTGATTAAATCATTAAAACTGCTTCCAAACGAAGGATTAAAACCAGTCACGTACCTGATGCAATGTACTGTTTCTGAACTCCAGTTTTTGTCTCTAAAACAGATAGAAAATCCGTTACCACGTTCTTCTGCTTAAAAAACGCGTCGTAACGTTCTGTAATAGTGTTTAACATTTTGTCCCTCCTTATAGTAGTAAGCTACAGCAGACCGTGACCAGGACCAGAATTGTAAACAGTTTTCCAAGCTAAGCAAACTAACTTGGGGAAAGTTTGTCCCTCAGTCTCAGCAGCAGCACTGGACTGGCTCGTTACAGGCGGGCGCTGAGCACAAACTATATGAACCAATCGAATCTAATAAAAATATATGATTCCACCTCCCTCACAGGTGATTACGATTCTGCTGAAATGCTGACAAGCTGCGCCTTTGACTCATTGAAAGGGGGCGTGTTGGAGAGTAATGAAAGTATGGCAACTTTTGTATCAGAAGAATAAAATGATCTCTTTTACAATTTTCCTCTTACTATCTTCCTTTTACCCCCTAAATACAGCCTTGGTTGTAGGTCTAAGCAAATTGTCTAATGCAAAGTTTCTCAATTTAAATTTGTTTAGTAATGAGTTTTTAGGCTAACTCAAAGCTAATCCGCAAGGTTCCCTCGTGTAGTCATCGTCACTTATCAGCTGTAAAAGCAAAAACAACAAACACAACAACAACAACAACAACAGAAAACGCACACACAGCTTCTTAAAATTTCACGTTTGAATTTGTTTGTTTGTATGTAATATATATTGATTTTACTCATATATTTCATAACTCAGGAAATTCAAAGGGAACCCATATCTGCCTCTGATATGCGGACCAGCTGGGCTATGTGAGATGAAATCCTACATAATGTCAATATAAAAAGTAAGTAATCTATATTAATCTTCAATTTTAAATGACCTACTAATGGGTTTTATAAAATGACCTAGCATACACTGGTCTTTAGCTGTTTATTTCAAACACATCTGACATTTTTAAAATGTACCAGAGGAGGGCACTGTTCTCTTCGTTTCTTTCGCTATTCACCTCAGTTACACTGTGTGCTGCTCTCATTTTATGTCCCTAAAGAAATGTTTGCTCTTTTAGCATTTGCATTACTATTTTTATTTAACTTTTTATTTTATATGGTATTTCTAAAATTAGTAGGGAGACTTCAGCAAAGATGGGACTAAGTTGGAGTTGTTGCCCTTTAAACATCTAAAGGCAATACATTTTAATCGCCAATAATAATTGACACATGAGAATGTCATTCTGAAAATGTTTTAATTTGCCTTATAGTAGATGTGATCAAATGTCAATATCTGAACACCCATCTTTGTAATATAGGCCTAATCTGTTTTTTTAAGATTGGATGCTAAATTGTCAAAAATATATTTTATTTAGGGTTTCAAGTTTTTGAAGTTTTAATAGAAAAAATCATTAAAAAGGATTGTTTTGCCCCATTCACATTTGACAATTTATCACTCATATCATAAGTTGCTCGTATATATAACTCAAGGCCCTGTTGTGCTACAGCAGAACAAATTATTGAATTAATAAATGAATGATATATGAGGTGATTGGTATAAAGTCTGTGTGAGATATCTCATATGACACTAACATTCAGCTATATTGCTGTATGAGGAGTGTTAGGGATTTGCTTTTAAAGACCCAAGGATCAGATATGATTAAGACCAGGAGTTAGAAGTGCAGTCAATTTAATACAATTAAAATATTTTTTGTATACTGAAGATAGTTTGCAGTTTCATCAGCAGAAGTCAGCTTCAAGACTCACAAGGAGTTCATAGGCCACCCCGCTTACAAAGATCACAGCAGTTATACCCTTCACCAAGGTCTAATGTCCTTGCTTCAGGTTGAATGATTCTGATTGGCTAATAAATAGATAAACATAAATGTCCACACATGGACTGATAGACTGAAGCATATCTCCATCGATTATGCGGCTGAAAATCAGACCCTGAATTTAGGCACGTCGTGACCTTCCAGGTCGCAGATCTGGGATGGGCGCCAACATTTCGAAGAAAACAAGCCAGTCAGTCTCCAATAATGCCACTTGTTCCTTAACCTGTAACCATAACACACACACAGACACACAGCTTCTTCAAGGTTGGATTTGGCCAGGCTCCAACGATAAACATGAGACTCTTCCCAAAACATCCAGATAACATGTTCTTTATCTCAATGAGAGGACACTTTAATCCAACACAGTAAAGTAAAGATTTAAACCAAGAAATGGTCACTCAACTCCAATGACCCTTGTGACCTATAATCGTCATGGTAAGCTAGAATATCATATATATATATATATATATATTAACACATGTTGAATACCTTTCTCAAACAAAACTAGTCCATATTTTGTTTCTGGGAGCCGGGCTAAATAAGCAAGCACTGTTGCTGTATTCCTAGCATGGGCTAGACCCGCAGTCACCTCACAGATACCAAATACAGACATTAGAGAATACATGAAAAGAACATCTCAGTAATCACACTGGTAACTTCTATAACCAAGTAAAATCTCATAAGCCAGAGAAGTCATTCTACTCATTTGAAAATATTGATTAATACCTTGATTATATTCACTCATTAGATATACGTTGAAGCAGCAGTGGAATCCACCCCTTCAGGAGGTAATGGATTGATATCCAAAAATATACATAAAACAGATTTCAGCTAAGCTGCCAATAAGATTATTTACGCTAAGAAAATTATACCTTTATCATCATGGGTTTTAGCTGCGCTGAAAGCTTTTGTTTTGAAATCCAGATATTAATCTCTTAAGCCACTTGTACAACCCCAATTTTTGTAAAACTGACAAAAGTACAAAGAAAAGATTTTCAAAGTTTTCACCTATAACCAGTTCATAATTGTCGACTGTTTTAAAAAAAAGTTTAACTTGGAAATTCGATAATCTTTTAACTTTTTTGAAGTGTTATGCAGCCATCAAACTCAAATTTTGTTTATATTTACAAAATACAATTAATTTGGCCAATGAAAACATTGGACATTTTTTCTTTGTACTTTTGTCAGTTAAATAAAGTTTAAAGAGAAATAACAAATCACACATATTTTATTTTATTACATTTTAGAAAATGTCCCAACTTTTCCTCCAGTTATCCTTAATAAAATTTACCATACACCGTAAACACTGTTTCCTCATGGTGATTTTATTTTATTTTATTTTATTTTATTTTATTTTATTTTATTTTATTTTATTTTATTTTATTTTATTTTATTTTATTTTATTTTATTTTATTTTATTTTATTTTATTTTATTTTATTTTATTTTATTTTATTTTATTTTATTTAGCTGTCACACTTTTGTCATGGTCAAATCAGCATTAATCCATTTAACCCATTCAATACTCAGCCAGGCCAGTATTAAAACACCTCTGGTACACGCACACTCCTGCAATTAGGTGATCCATAGTTGAGTGTCTTAGTTAAATGAGACTATCATGTGTGCAAATCTCCCGACTGCTCACAATACCAACAATGTCACTAAATAGGACAGGCATGCCTAACTCTTAAAAAGTCATCAAACCAAATTGCAATGGATAACAACTCCATGGTGTGCCGTCAGAGGATGTGCTAATTGTCCAGAGGACTTAATCCTCTTTTCACAGAACTGCGGAAGACTTTATACCTGATTATTAGCACAGCCATTGGCCATACTGTGTGAGAAACTGGCATGAAATGACATATATCTCTCTATCTCTAATACTAAAAAAATATGTGTATAGCCTATATGTGTTTTGTCTGGACAGCATTTACATATATTTGACTGAGTACCACTATAACATATGCGTGTTATAGTATATTTTTATTAGACATTCTGGATATATTTGTAGAATATATGAATGGCCTCTGTGGTTTCAGGCTGTGATTTACACTTTATGTCTCCCTTTAGCTGAACTTGCCATGACTCTGCACCTGCATAGTGATGGAAAGCTCTTCTTTTGGCCTTCAAGATGGGTAACAAAGCCTGCACAATGACACTGTAGGTCTCACCCTGAACTTTCACCTGCATTGTAGAAAATCCTTCTTTGGCCTTCAACATAAGATAAACAGGCCATGCCACTGTTAGGCTACTAGTGTAATTGTCAGATGGTCAGCTGGCGTCTCGGCTTTGTTGTTTGCTGCAATAAAGTCTAACTTTTGGCATCTGGAACTTCTTGACTGAGAAATTTTTGCAAAGAGAGAAAGGGCATTTGCCATGACAGTGTTTACATACAAATTTGTGGTGCAGTCCATTCACCCTGCAAAATGTTTTTTGTTTCTTTTAGATATCCTAGTTATATTTTTAATATAGACATGGCCTGGTTGGTGTCAACACACTCTAATGTGCAGTTGTTTTTGACCCCCTGCACTGGACTATCAAATATATGGCATGACAGTCCCAGAATAATTTAAATAGCCAAAATAAATACAATTTAAAATATGTAAAAAATTAAGTAAACTATAAACAGTGTTGGGAAAAGTTGCTTTTAAAAGTAATGCATTACCATATTGCATTACTCCCTAGCAAAGTCGTTACTTTTTATGGATAGTAATGGGTTGCTTTTTTCTCACTTTTTATATATATATAAAAGGTAAGTCAGATATTTTCTTTATAAATTTATAAGTAATGCGTTACTTTACTAGTTACTTAATTAAAAAAAGATTAAAAAAGATTAAAAAAAGTAATCTGATTATGTAACTCGTATTACTTGTAATGCGTGACCCCCCCAACACTGACTATAAAGTACACTATAATTTGGTAACACTTTAGTTTAGGGTCCAATTCTCACAATCAACTAGTTGCTTATTATTAGCATGCATATTGCTAGGATATTGGCTGTTTATTAGTACTTGTAAAGCACATATTAATGCCTACTATACCTTAACTAACAACTCCCTTACTATTAATAAACAGCAGAAGTTTACTGAGTGAAAATAGTAAGAATTGGACCCTAAACTAAAGTGTGACCAATAAAAACTATTTTTTTAATAAAAAAACCCCCAAAAAACAAGGGACCCAGTATGCACTGGGGCATGAATAAACAATATAGATTAATTGTTTAACTGTGTGCCATTTCTATTTACATAATTGTTCCTGGTTGTGCGGTCACATTTAGCTATTTGTTTTCTTCGTCTTGTCAGGAATCATTTATTCATCTGCTCAAAATGATCAGGTAATCACCCATGTCGTGTTTCATGTACCATGTCTGATGTTGAGGTCTGCATATGGCAAATTGTAAGACAAAGTGTTTTATGTTCTTGTTTCATAAGTCTTCATTTAGGACATTAGCATATAGCTATTTTAAATTGATACAACTAAACAAATCAGCTTAGAATGACTATTTACTTTGTTCTGAGTCTGCATTTCAGATCTTGTTTTCCATTAATATAAAGACTCTTTTACCTTTCAGAACCAAAACACACCTTCATTTCCTGGACTGGAGTCCTTCCAATGCTGTCTGGTCATTAAATCAATACCTGCTGCTGAACGCTAGTGTCGGAAATGCCTGCAAAGTGCACCTGCAGAAATCCCATTAAGGCATGACGTTCAAACTAATAAGGGGAATGTCCTTCATCTCCGAATAGCCTCCACGCATGTGTTCTTAGTCAAAGCAGTGCAGCCATAAAAAGCTGTCAAACAGAGAGAACATCCCTTTTCCATGTGAGCTAGGAGTGCTGTATGGGAAAAGGATAACTTGGTAATTCAATACATTTTAGCTCATTCTTCTGAACTGCTCCTCTTACTGCATATTGTTTACGTATATATTGTTTATTTGTTTTATCTTGAAGAGTATCTCATATATTCTGAATTCTGAGATGCTAAAAAAAATTCAAGCCCACTAAGTAATAATACACTTTGAATGATTCTGTAGTTTATCTTGATAGACATCCGTGTTACATCCTACTATTTTTGTCAACTTTAAAAAAAAAAAAGTTTTTAAAAAATCAATTACATAAAACTATGTTTTTTTTTGTTGTTGTTGTTTTTTTATTGTTTATTTAAAAGGGACAATGCACATCAATTAACATTTGTTTGTTTACACTCAAAATGTAAATGCGCCAGAGTTAGCTAGAGAGCTAATTTTCATCTGTAGTCCCTTATAACATCCATCTTGTTTAACCCTCATGTTGTGCTACAGGATTTTCTTCCCAAAATGCTAGTTAATGTTATCGAATTGGACTAAAACTTACTGACTTTGCTCACACAAGGTACATATAAAAAGTATATATTTTTTTGTGTTATTTTATTCACCTCTTTTTCTGAGGTGAATAAGCTTGAGTTAAGCTTTTTTCACTCAAACACTGAAGTACATAGGTCAGATCAATGAGGCCTATATGATCAATCAGATCCAAAAAGATATACATAATCTGTGCTAATTGAAAGAAAGCAATTTGACAAAAAAAGCACACAAAAAAGAATAATGACAGATTTACAAACAATTTAGAAGGCTGGTCATTTTTGACAGAGAACACCAAATTAGGTAAAGGATTTTCAAAACAGCATAAGGGTTATTATCTTTTTTAACCCAAAAAGTATTATTTATTGGGAGTGCATTTATAGGTTCCAGCCAGGGACCAGTTGTTCAAAAGTAATCTGATCGGATTTCAGGATTGGATCAAATATTGAAAATGGGTTGTTCAAAAGAAATCAGATTAGATCATAAATTTAGTTGTATTTACTTTTTAGTAATATTGGGATTACCAATTTGATCCCCAAAATCAGGATGATACTGATCCCAGCAGAAGGGTGGATTTCAGGAACAAAAATGTTATAAAACTTTAAAACTGGTAAAAAATGACAACATTTGTATCATGTAATATACACACATACATATTTTTTTATTTGGCTCTTGATTAGATGAACTGTTAAAGTAATAAATTAGAAGTAAACATTAGGCTACCTATACGCTGATTTCACGCAGCCGCCATTTTGAAATCGAAAGTGAGGCTCCGGTGGGAAGAACCCCGGAAGTAAAGATAAACAACAATGCCTTGGATTACCAACCTGAAGCTGCTGCCGCGATTTACACTATTGGATGTTAATATTCAATATAGGATATGTATATAGTTCATTCCTGCTTCTGTTTTTACATTCTGAATTATATATATAAAAATTATTTTATTTATAAATGAATTTCACTGTATATAGTCTAAAGTATGAAAGAAATGTATGTACATTTTTAGAATTGACACAACATCATTAAACACAACAATACGCCATCGCATTCACGACTCTCCTGTGATTAAAGGCGACACTTCCGGTTTTCTTCCCACTGGAGCCTCGCTTTCGATTTCAAAATAACGGCTGCGTGAAATCAGCGTATTAAGCCTTTCGGTAGCCTATACAGTAAAGTAAAAAAAGAGATTTTATATTTAATTCAAAGTGTTTTTTATCACTGTTTGTAAACTACATTTGCACAATCATAAGAGATGAACCACTCAAACGTTTTTTTGCGAGCGAACGCAAAGTTTCTCGGGTGAACGCTACGCAGAACTTTTCTGAGAGAACGCAAAAGCACTGAAAGCCGGCACAATTTGAAAAAGTTTTTCATTTGAAAAACCGGTACAAAAGTAAGATAGATTACTTGATCCTGGATAGCAAAACATGGGATTTCCAAATCCAGATCATTCTGATCCAGATTCAACTTTTTTGAACAACTGGCCCCTGATGTTCAGCTTCTCATGTGGGTTTGAGCCTGTGTCAAATTTCCAAGTCATTCTCCCCCAGATTGCCACATTCATTGTGTTTCCAAAAATGGTTCTAAAAATGTAACCTTTTTTTATTTATTTTTTTAATCTTTTTAACCTCAAATTGTTTTGAAATTGACCCTTTCCACAGTCAATGGCCTCCAGACTCTTGGCTAGGTATGGGTTCTTTTAATACCCTTGTAATCGCCTCTGACTTTGCTGCCGTGAAGGCAGTGGTTTGGATCTATACTTAATTGCTTAATCTGTTGTTAGAAAAGGTTTACACCGAAAGGCTCTCGCAACACTTCCTGCCCACACAGGTCTGAGCATGGATGAGAACCGGAGTAGCTCAAGGCCGGCGTCTTCACAGTGCCATTCCCCTCCCGTGAGTCCCTTGAGAAACATGTTGGAATATTTCAAGAAACTTTTCAAGAACTCAATATCTACAAAGTTGCGGCAATGGGTTAAGGACTATTGCAAAAGGAACGGCTTGCTCACCTTATCAGTGTTAGCGGTGGTGTCAGGCTGTGTGGTGGGATTCACATTGAGAAGTTTTAACTTGTCAACACAGGTAAAAGATTCAATTTTGTTATTGCCTTTATGAAAAAAAAAAAGACAATTGTCTGTGCCTTATCAGAATTAGTGTTCAAACTAGTAGAGCCATAATAGCAACTGTCTAAAGGAAAAGTATTTGTTCAAAATAAGTAAAGCTCTATTTGAATGTTAATTTATTGAACATAATTTAGACTCATCACTCAGTTTTTAAATAAAATATAAAATAATGAAAAGTTTACAGTTATAGTCTACGTTAACAAGTTATACGTTTTTTCCACCATGTAAAACATTTGCATGAAAAAGTAATGATATCAGAAATGAACTGTTTACATAAAGTAGCCTGTGTAAATTACATGTGTAATGCATAACCAGAAATGCATTTACCTAGAACAGTACTGCGCTATAGACACCTTTACACAACAAATAACAGAATTTTGTACATAAGAAAATAACACAAGTGCTTTAATGAACTACACATTTTTGCTATTTTTTTTTAAAGTCTACATTTTTGTTTTCTACAAATTGAGGGATGACTCAAAATGATTGCCTGAAAGTGATATACATCAATTGAGCTTAGCTTATTTAAAAGTTGGAACATTCCTTTAACTTTAAGATGTTGTTGATGACTTTTCCTCTTAAAGAAGTATATTTCCCAGCCTTAAGAATGTGGCATACAGACCTTACATAAGGTACTTAAATCCTGGTAGTCCTCCTGCTAAGGATGTAAGCATCTGGGTTTGTTATCTGTAAATAAACTCCAAACAACTTACAGAGTCAACTAGGATAAACACGCATTACTTAGTCAACTGAAGCAAATCTTCAGTGATTTTACTAACTTGGTGGGCCTATATGATAAGTCATTCTAGTAGGGATTAAATGTTGGAAATGAATTGAAATCTTTACTAGCAAAGTCACCCAAAGTCATGTTTTCCCTTTTACCTCAGGCAAAAATCTACTTTTCTTTTCCTGGAGAACTTCTAATGAGAATGCTGAAAATGTTGATTCTTCCTCTCATCACATCCAGGTAACTCGTCATTTCAGTTCTGTTTAGTTGCACTTTCATTCAAGATGTCAGCATTTCTGAGGCCAAACATACAGACAGTATTTGATATTTTTGAGAAACCAACAAAATAAACAACAGAAAAAAAATTCCATCATAAGAAATGCTTCTGAGGTTCATCTGTTTTTAAAACCCTTTCTATAAATACTGGGATAGCTGATTGTTGTAGAGAGTATATATTTTACAGTCTGACTTAAAGCTGATCACACCTATTGACTGAAACTCCAACACTTTCCTTACAGTTTAATGTCTGGCTTGTCTGCTATGGACACCAAGGCCAGTGGACGCCTAGGCCTTCTCACCATCACTTATTACCTGTGGACTACCTTCATTGCTGTTATTGTGGGGATTGTTCTGGTGCTGATCATTCATCCCGGAACTGGCACTGAGAAAGAGGGACATAAAGCTGCTGGAGGGCCAGTGATGACGTCTGCCGATGCCCTGCTTGATTTGATCAGGTAACTTTACAGTAATATCAGATATCAGATCTTAACTCTGGGTTCCAGAAATTTTAGAATTTGCTCTTAAAATGGCGGCTATAGGAAAGGAAGTCCCGTCCTTCAATTAAATGAGCCTATCAGCTTAGTAAAAGCTAATTGTCTTTGTTTTATTGCTATAGAATGTGAATATACATTAGGTAGAGAAATCTGAAAACTTTTTCTGTCAGATTTGATTGGTTATTTCAAATATGTTATTGATGTTTGTCCATTCAAGCAGAAAAGAACTGTGTGCTTAGTTCCTAGACAAAAAAATATATGCCCAAAATCATTTCCAAGATGGCCGTCGAGTGGACTGACTTACCTTGAAAGGGACTTGAAGTGCAGTGATGGAAAAAAATTTTTTTTGACAAACAAACTTTGGCCCGGTTTCACAGACAGGGCTTAGACTAAGCCAGGATTAGACCATAGATCAATTAGGACATTTAAGTAATTTTAATAAACATGCTTAGAAAAAAACATTACCGATGTGCATCTTAAAACTAAAAAGGCACTGATATATTTTTAAGATCAGTCAGTGCAAGTTTATTTCAGTGGAAACAGCTCAGACTTACATTTTAGTCTAGGACTAGTCTTAAGCCCTGTCTGTGAAACCAGGGGTTTATTTCTTTGTCATCATTAAATGGCTTTCAAGTCAATATGAAATCAAAATGGACCACGTTTATGTTCTTTCCTTAATTTCGTTCTTAATATTTCTTTCATGGTCCTATTGTAATTCATCAGTGTTTGTATTCATTATGTTAAATCAAAATGTAACAGCTTGTTCATTGTTTACCTTTTCCACCTCACTTAGGCAGAAATATAGTGAATAGCCTATAGTGTTAACCAGTTGCCAAATAGCTGTGTAGACATTCAAACTAGCATTCTGCTATAATGCCCCTAAATCAAATCAATTCCCCAGAATCCCCACGGATAAAATCAAGTTCTGCCCTGCATTATTTCTCATTGATCATCACGGTTCTCTCTGAATTACACACTGACTTCTCTCTTTTGAAATGTAAATCTTTTACATTGTTTATATGTGGAAAAACTAGTCCACAGGTGGAAACACTTAAAATAGTAGTAATATTTCATTTTATTAAAAAAAGCAAACAGTTCTTACCATTTGAACTATGAACTGTAAACAAGTTTTATTTATCAGTCTAAGAAACACATTGAGAAACATGTTGCACTTACATAACCGTTTTCAAGCTGCAATCAAGACTGCAAAGCTTAAGCTTCCCTTTTGCGCTATCCCGTCACCAGACAGAAGGATTGGAATTAGGTATATTTAGAAAGCCTCTAAAGAGGATGTGAATAACATGGCTTTTCTCGAGTGCGAAAGATGCTCCTGAGCTCCAGACCAGATTTAATTGGATTTTAGTCAGGGACACAGCAGTAGAATTTGTACTTTATAAAGCATTAGCTCTGCCCTCCAAGTCTTTAGGCTGTGCTACAGCAGATCTGCTTTTTGTTATTTTACTTTTTAGCTAGCTGGCCGTGCCACAGCCTTGTACAATAATCAAATCCAGTGATTCTGAAAACAAACGAAGCATTTTTGCAATGAGTTGGCCTCAGAAAACAGGCTAATAGCATTAGCGCTTTGCTGAAATTTCTATGATTGTAAATAGTTTTTAATATATGGCCTCGTGTATGATGGATTTTGTTTTCCAACAGGAACATGATTCCATCCAATCTGATTGAAGCCACATTTCAGCAGGTGAGAGAAACACATTAAGAACAGAGGAGTTAATCCTCTACTGTTTTTGTACCTAATCCTTGTCCATCTGTGCTCTTCTGTTTCAGTATAAGACAGAACTTGTGTCTAATTTTAAAAACAGTGCAAAATCATCACAAGCCAACTTTGTGTACATTATGCCAGACTATGAAAACCCCAAGATGGGTCACCCAGTGTTTCTGGAACTCACTCCTCCTCCTGAAATCCACTATAAGATTGTACCAGGGAGAAGCAATGGGATGAATGTGCTAGGAATCGTCATTTTCTCGGCCACTATGGGTGTGTATGGATTTGAACTGTTATATCACCATTCAACCCTGCTGAAAAGATCAGCATAGACCAGATTAAGCTCGTTAGTGTCGCTTAGGTACTGGCAAAAGAGTTCTCCAGTAAAGCTAGCTGGATAAACCAGTTAAAAAAGTCTGGTGGGAACACCAGCATCCCATGTTGGAGACAAATGTCCAAAATACAACATATAATGGTGACCATCAATGTTGAGCTTTTCAGCAGGGAAGCATTTAAGTCAACATGAAAGAGTTTTGGCAGCCTATTTACTGAACAAGATATTTAATGAGAAAACATGTAGACTTGTTGCATTGATTTGAAAACTGGCCTCTAAAGGCTGGTGAAAAATGGAAGGGCTTTGTGATGTATATATATATATATTATAAGTTATACATACTCTCTCTCTCTCTCTCTCTCTATATATATATATATATATATAACTGTTCAAAAGTTTGGGGTTGGTGAGATTTTTTTTTTTTATTTAGATTTAAATAAGTCTCTTATGCTCAACCGGACTGCATTAGATAAAAAATAAACAGTAAAAACAGTAATATTATTAAATATTATTACAATTTAAAAATAGCTTTTTTTTATTTAAAAGTTTTTAAATTTAATTTATTTCCATTAAGTCTTTCACATGATCCTTACGAAATTATAATATCACTTGATGTTCAAGAAACATTTCTTATGCTTAATGTAAAAAAAAAAAAATTATTACTTAATGACTAGAAAGTTCAAAAGAACAACATTTACTTGATATTAGAGAACTTTTATAACATTATTAACATATTTACTGAAACTTTTGATAAAAATCTTTTGTTGCTGTTGTTCCCCAGGTCTTCTGCTTGGTAGAATGGGATCCAGAGGTACACCCCTGGTGAATGTGTGTCTTTGTGTCAATGAATGTGTCATGAAGATCATCAATGCTGCTATGTGGTGAGTAGATCTGGATCAGATTGCCCAAAATTACCTAACTGGGACTAGAGATTTGTAATTTCAAATATAGGACAGAAACGCTCACTTTATTACATCACTTCTAGGACAGTCGTCATGTTTTGTCATGCAAACATGTGAAAGAAGCACGTGTCAAAAAAAGCAGCATTCTCTGACCAAAACAAGTGGAGAGCCACCTAAGCAATCTCTTTAATACGCTCTACAATACGTCAGGTTGATAGTTTAAAAGCAGCTTTAAGCTTCCTTATTCTATTAAATGTTGGCAGTGGAAATGTGCTTAAGAGTCAGGCGAAATGAAAAGCTGATTTGCTTTTAAATCTCAGTTAAGTGAATGCACCACCTATATAACTATATATACACTGCTGTTCAAAAGTTTGAGATCGGTACGTTTTTAAACTTGTTTTTAAAAGAAATCACTTATGCTCACCAAGGCTGCATTTATTTGCTAAAAAAAAAAAAAAAACACAAACAAAAACAGTAATATTGTTTTACAATTTAAAATAACTTTTCTATTTAAATATATCTTAAAATGTAATTTATTCCAGTGATGCAAAGCTGAATTTTCAGTATCATTACTCATTAGTCTTCAATGTCACATGATCCTTCAGAAATCATTCTAATATGATGATTTGCTGCTCAAGAAACATTTATAGAACATGAATAGAAAGTTCAAAATAACAGCATTTATCTGAAATAGAAAGCTTTTAATTACATTTTAAAATATGTTCAAATAGAAAACATTAATTTAAATTGTAATATTTCACAATATTACAGTTTTTTATATATATTTTTTTAAATCAAATAAATGCAGCCTTGGTGAGCATTAGAAACTTCTTTTAAAAACATAAATCTCACAGATCCCAAACTTTTGAATAGCAGTGTATGTATATGTATGTATATATATCGTTTTAATACCCCAGTCTCTTTGTACAGGTACTTCCCATTTGGCATTGTATTTCTGGTTGCTGGGAAAATCCTGGATATGCATGATCCTGCAGTCCTTGCAGAGAAGCTGGGAATGTACTTCATCACTGTTCTGGCGGGGCTGTTCGTGCATGGTGTGATTTTGCTGCCAATGTTCTTCTACGTGTTCACCAGGAAAAACCCATTTAGCTATATCCGTGGCCTCCTCCAGGCTCTGGTTATCGCATTGGCAACTTCATCCAGGTAAGGAAGCCATTTTGAACAGGCTTTTAGCTCACTGCAACATAAACAAGAGTTAAAGGGATAGTTCACTTTGAAATAAATTTTTGGTATGTTTTAGCTTACCTCAAGGGCATCCAAGATGTAGGTGTCTTTTTTTCCGCAGTAGTTTCAATTTAGATATTTTTAGGTCAAACCGTTCTTGTCTGTCAGTCATAATGCAGTCATTATCTCAAAACACAAGCACAGAGTCCAAATTAAAACAATTCCCCGTCGTCCAAATTAAACAATTCCCCATCGTAAGTACACATTGATGGCCTAAGACACGAAACGAGCGGTTTGTGTGAGAAAACGACCAGTATATCGTTTTTACCACTTATACGCAGCCATGTCGAAGTGATCTGATCTGACGTGTGCGCAGACTGGTGCATAGATATATACACACTAGATGTCGCCTTGTCTACGGCAGTTCATTGGAACGAATGTCTTTAAGGCGACATCTAGTGTATATATCTATGCACCAGTCTGCGTACACGTCAGATCAGATCACTTCGACATGGCTGTGTACAAGAGGTAAAAACGATATAAATACTGTTTGTTTTCTCACACAAACCGCTCGTTTCGTGTCTTAGGCCATCAATGTGTACTTACGATGGGGAATTGTTTAATTTGGACGACGGGGAATTGTTTTAATTTGGACTCTGTGCTTGTGTTTTGAGATAATGACCATAGACCTGCATTATGACTGACAGACAAGAACGGTTTGACCTAAAAATATCTAAATTGAAACTACTGCGGAAAAAAAGACACCTACATCTTGGATGCCCTTCAGGTAAGCTAAAACATACCAAAATTTTATTTCAAAGTGAACTATCCCTTTAATCCACAATTTATTTCAGAAAATAGTTCAAGCTGAATCATATTAAATTGAATAATTTAAGTGTTTGTTCTACCCATGGATTCCATGTGAAAACTCAAATTTGATCTTAACCAGAATCTTTACATTTTAAAATATAACATTTTAAATATGCAACTAATGGTTTTATTCCTTACTCCTCTTTCTCCAGTTCAGCTACTCTGCCCATTACAATGAAATGCTTACTGGAAAACTGCCATGTGGATCGGAAAATCGCTCGATTTGTACTTCCTGTGGGTGCTACTATCAATATGGATGGCACAGCCCTATATGAGGCAGTGGCAGCCATCTTCATTGCACAAGTCAATGAGTACGAGCTTGACTTTGGACAACTTGTTACTATTAGGTAAAGTATTTTGGCTACATTCAGAATGATGTACACTACTGGTCAAACGTTTGGAATAATTAAGATGTGTAATGCTTTTGGAAGAAGTCTCTTATGCTCACCAAGGCTGCATTTATTTGAAAGAACTTTTCTAATTGAATGCATTTTTCAAATGGAATTTATTCCTGTGATGGCAAAGCTGAATTTTCAGCATCATTGCTCCAGTCTTCAGTGTCACATGATCCTTCAGAAATCATTCTAATACGCTGATTTGCTGCTCATAAAACATTTCTAATTATAAATGTTGAAAACAGGTTTTGCTGCTTAATATTACTATTCAAAAGTTTGAGGTAAGATTTTAAATGAAAGAAATCAATACTTGTATTCAGTATGGATACGTTTGATCACAATTGATCAAAAGTGACAATGAAGACATTTGTTACAAAAGATTAATATTTTAAAAAAAATACTGTAATTTTCATTCATCAAAGAATCCAGAACATTTTAAAACAGTACTGTTCAAATTTAACAGTAACGGTAAATGTAACGGTATTCACAAAAATATTAAAGAGCAAAAAACGGTTTTCAACATTGATAGTAATAAGAATTACTATTTGAGCACCAAATCAGCATATTAGAGTGATTTCTGAAAGGATAGTGTGACACTGAAGACTGGAGTAATGGCTGCTAAAAATTCCATCACTGGAATACATGAAATTTCACAATATTATGGTTTTTACAGTATTTTTGTTAAAAAGGTTTTTTGTTTAAAGGTTTAGTTCAACCAAAAATGTTATTTCTGTCATTATTTACTCACCCTCGTGTCGTTCCAAACCCGTAAGACCTTCGTTCATCTTCGGAACACAATTTTAGATGAAATCCGAGAGGTTTCTGAACCAGCCATAGGCAGAAATGTCATTACAACTTTCAAGGCCCAGAAAAGTAGTAAAAATATTGTTCAAATAGTCCATATGACTAGAGTGGATCAACTTTAATGTTGAAGCGACAAGAATACTTTTTTTGCGCAAAAAAACAAAACAGAAATAACCCTTATTCAACAATTTCATCGGGTCTGTGTCTCTTACGCTGATCACATAGTTAGTAAACGGTGCAGCACTTCCAGGTTCTACATCAGAACGCAGGCTCATTATTGGCTGCGTTGGCCAATAATGGGTTCTTATGGGTTTGGAACGACATGAAGGTGAGTAATTAATGATAGAAATTTGATTTTTGGGTGAACTAACCCTTTAAATAAATGCCACCTTGATGAGCATCTTTCAAAACCCTGAATTATTCCAAACTTCTGACAGATAGTATATAGTAACAAAGATGCACTTGCCAGTGAGCGCCTCATGTGACTTGACTTCGACTCTTTTTTCAGTATCACAGCTACAGCAGCAAGCATTGGAGCAGCTGGAATCCCTCAGGCTGGTCTTGTTACCATGGTTATCGTGCTTACCTCAGTGGGTTTGCCTCCAGATGACATCTCACTCATTGTAGCTATCGACTGGATCCTGTAAGTATAACATACTGCATGAGTGCTACTACTTATAACCCACAATAGAAATAAAAAGTCAATCTCATGCATCTTTTTTTTCATAGGGACCGTTTTCGAACAATGATCAATGTGCTTGGAGACGCCTTAGCCGCAGGAATCATGGCTCACCTGTGCAAAAAGGACTTTCAGAAAGACGTCCCATCCACAAACAACTCAGAGAGAGTAAGATATATCCACTGTGTGCTCATTTACATATTTCCTAGTTAGAAATATGGATAAGCAAGTATCGTGCAGTAGTGGTCCGTTGTTCACCAGCAACAAGTAGTCAAAACTGTCATATGTGACAACTGTGTAATGGCTGTATTTTGTGTCTTGCAGAGAGATACTATGATATCTTTTGGAAACCAAAGCGTGCAAAGTTTTCCCACATCTGAAACTCCACTACTGGGTAATAGGGACTACATCTTAGAGGTTGTCGGAGATCAGGTGATCGAGAAGCCGACTACATGTTACAACCTCTGCCAAGTCTAACTTTGGCAGACGATACCAAGCAGGAACAGAAGCTGCCTTGACTTCACAAAAACCTTCCCCCTTTACCTCCCCTTTGTTATATATATATACATGTGTGTGCCATTCTGTCTTTTTACATCACAGATGTTACTGTTACCTCAACAGTCGCCTTTGGTGAACTTGAAAATTGAGGACATTTGAGTGCTTTTGACACCTTAACTTGGAAGTTTTGTAAATTAAAAAAACATGTTTTTTTTAATGTTCATCTTTTAGAATTGCCTTAAAACGCAATAATGACAGTAAAACTATAACTAGACCACAATAATAAAACCATGTACAAACAGGAACATTACACAGCTAGTCAGTCGACTGGGGCTCCAATTATGGATCATCAGTTGCCTTGTCATAAAGTGTACCGTGACGACAAACTGATTTTTTTTAATGACTGCAAGAACAGTGATTGTGTATCTCTTTATTACTTGTTTTCAGAGCACACAATCACTGTTCATTTCAAGTGGGATGGAATATAGATTATCATGCTTGGTTATGTTTGTTTATTTTCTTAATAAAATTGTTAAATTACCCTTTAGTTATTGGCCTTCATTATTCATACTGTAAAAGAAAAACAACTACAATATGGTTAGTTTATACCTTCTAAAATTGACCAAAATACCAAAAACTACCCATTTATAAAAATAAAATAAAAATAATGAAAATCACAAACCCAAAAATGATCATCTAGATCTACTTCGCTAATAGTTCACTAATACCAAGACAAATTTTCTGATTTTGCAATGATGCCTGATATTTTATTTCACAACTACATGTTAGACAGTAGCTCATAACAGATGTTCAATGTAGAATCAAAAAGTATTTAAAAAAAAATTAAGACACTCATCAATATCAATATCAACACATAAAACCATACACAAGCTATATAAATAATTCCACCATTCAATAAACTTCCAGTATATTCTACATAAATTAAGGCTTAAAATTTGCAACCATCCAGTAAATCCTATTTGATATTTCTTACAACTGGCATCTCAGTTGACTCAAACATTGGGCAATATTTTTTTTAAACATCAGGATATCAAAAAAGATGGAAAGGGAAACGGCTGCTATAATAATTACTACTATTCATTAGGAATCACTTTTCAATATTGCACATATGCCGAAACGTGCACAAAAAGAGAATGCCAAGTGTTTCATATAAATGACGTGTAACCAACAGTGGCTGTAAAGTTGCTAATAGGTTCACATGAACCATAAAGTAACAGATGATGCAAGTATAGTTAACTGCTTATTACAAACCTGACAAAAAACAGTGAGTCACTGTACAAAAACATTTAGGATTAGGATTAGTGTCAGTCACAATAATATAAATATAGGCACGCACACACAATACCAACCTTAAGTCTTGTAGCAGAGGGAGCCTAAGAACTGTCTGTGCTGAAAATGATCAATTTACACAAGAGGCATCTTGGAAAATGCATGGGTTTGTCTAACTATAAAATAACCTATGTAGGGTTTTACAAACTAATATTTGGAAGACCTCAAGAGTCTCAAAGCTGAGGAACATGTCTGTACAACTGTTAGATTGAG
This sequence comes from Leuciscus leuciscus, assembly GCF_965113295.1. Taxonomy (NCBI): domain Eukaryota; kingdom Metazoa; phylum Chordata; class Actinopteri; order Cypriniformes; family Leuciscidae; genus Leuciscus; species Leuciscus leuciscus. The sequence goes on from NC_138730.1 coordinate 33,408,187, forward strand.
TTTCTATCCGTTTCTATCTTCCCCATCGCTTATTAATGAGAACTACGGCTGAAAACCTCTGGAAAAAGTTGAATATGAACCACTGAGTAAGGCGAAATAAACGGCACTCCATTGGCCAAATCAAATAAGTGAAACGTTGTCAGATTGTATATTTATGATTTGGTCCGATGCCTGAAAAATAAATACTTAAGATCTGATACTCAAAATTAACACCATGAAATGTGGTAATTTAGTGTTTTTCATGAGGTCTTGGCGGGCTAAAGACCCATTCGCACCAAGAGCGATAACCATCAACAAAGATAGTTCAAAAAAAAAAAAAACATTCATTCTAAATATATATTAGCATGGTCCACACAACGGCACAGAGAAACAATATCGTTGGAATCACTTTCACGATTTTGAGCTGAAAAGCCATAACAATCAGAATCAGCTAATCAGAATCCACCTGACTTTAAACGGATAGTTCACCCAAAAATGAAAATTGTCATTTACTCACCCTCATGTTGTTCCAAACCTGTATGAGTTTCTTTCTTGTATGTACAAAATGTATTTTGAAGAATGTTGGTAACAAGACAGTTGATGGCACCCTTTGACTTCCATGGTATTTTTGTTCCTACTATGGAAGTCAATGGGCACCATCAACTGTCTTGTTACCACCATTCTTCAAAATATCTTATTTTGTGTTCAGCAGAAGACAAATAGGTTTGAGACAATTTGAGGGCGAGTAAGTAATGGGAAAAAATAGGGATTTTTTTGGGTTAACTATCCCTCTAAGAAGCTTGAGCGTTTAAAGTGGCAGACAGAAAATAGCACACACTTAGAATTAACCAAACGTTCTTGAACACTGGTGTGGATGCTAATATAGTTATGATTATTGTTATCATTCTTAGTGTGAAAGGGCCCTAAACTCAGCCATCCGCATCTTTAAATATGGAAATAGTCTTAAGTTGACTAACACTGCATTGTACCTAAAAATGGATCAAATTAAAGAACTAATTAAAAGATAAAATAAAGAAACAAAACAAAAAGTTGAGCAAAACAAAATAAAATTTAATGATTGTAAATGCCATGTGAAACAAAATGAAAGGTTTCCAAAGGAAACACAAAATCAAAAAAAGAAAAGAAAAAAAAAACACAAATATCACAAGGCAGTCTTAAAAAGCATGTGCATTAGTACTGGATATCCATTTTCAAATAAACAAACTAAACTTAATGTATTAGCCTAGAGAAACAAAAACAAAAGAAAACGCAAACCATAAACAGAAGATGCTGATGCTCAAATGTGATTACATTTTACATAAATACTCAGTACCTAGTATTCAATGTCCAAATATTTTTGGAATATTCTTAGGGATGTGCAACATGCACCTCTGCCGGGAGAAACTAAACCTTCCATTCATGTCTTTGGTCCTTCTTAGTTCAGTCTTTTCAGAGGGTCCCTTACAAAAGATTAACAAGTTAGTTAAAGATTTTCCCCTCACTAAAACAGGCATTTTCTTTGCCGTTACCTCTTCTTTTCTATGGAGCACTCAGCATGCTGGATTTAAGACTCAGATTTTAATAAACAAATGAACTGTTGTGAGATGGGTAATGAGATTCCTGCCAAACCAAAAAGTGCTACATTATTGAGGGCAAAGTGGAAAAATGACATCAAATTAAGGCATCGTAAATACTGAAGAGCTATGTAGGATGTAGATATTGACAAAAGAAAGAAAAAAATCTGAGTTTTAAATCCAACATCTGGTGAATGAGGTGTCCGACCACGTATGGCACATAGCAACAATACCAGGCTAACATCAGACAAATTTGTATTAAACGAAAAATTGGTCATATATTGGGATAAACCAGAACGCCTAAAACACTTGCATTTGAAGCATCCAACAGCTTGAATCTTAAAAGTAACTGTCTAAACGAGACTGCGAAACGTGAACATTTGCGAAGACTTGATTACACTAAAATAATAGTTTTCTTTTTCAAAACGGCGCCAATTTCTCTGGCTTCGCAGAAAACACCCTTCTTCATTTTCCTGGCAACCCTGCTTTCTACTTGTGCGACTTGCTTGTTTTGAACGACACTTGTAAAATCTTGTCCCCGAGGCGGTAGCCGTTGAGGCTGGCAATAGCCATGGCAGCCTCTTCATAGTTTGTCATGGTAACAAACCCAAATCCCTTGCACTTGTTGGTGTTGAAATCACGGATCACTTTGACATTTGTGACGGCACCGAAGGGCCCGAACATCTGCCACAAAATGCCCTCATCTGCATCCTGGCCCAGGTTGTAAATAAAAATACACCAGCCTGACGAGGAGTTTCCAGGCATGTTAACGCCAGACATGCCGCTCATGTGGTCTACACTCATAGGAGAGAACCTGAAGACAGGAAATAACATCATTTAGGACAAGTTCATCAGATATGCACACATTTGTGGAACTGAAAGAATTTTCAGAATCTGCCTAAATGTAAAACAACACTATCTGTTAACTGTAGAAATTAAATATAGGTTCATCTTTGTTAAAGCTGTATTTTTTATTTTATTAACATTAATGACACTGACAACATCAGGAATATTAGGCTGCTGTCACTGAATACTGACACACATCTGATTTCTTTCTCAACTGTTCACTTATGACATTACCGAGAGAATACTTGCCGAGATGGGCATTTTGACATAATTGTGTGCATGCGTTAGGGATGTCAATTTTCACAAATTCCCATGATCGATCGTCGTTTAAATTAGCGATCAATTAATCGTTAGCCTTAATACTGCAATATCCCATCCCTAACACATCCCTAACGCATCCCTAACGCTGCAGTGGCATATGACCAACAGCATGACAGGGTCTGCAAATATTGCTCAAAACTCTGCGTTCCTCACCAAATGAATGAGAATGGTTTTAAATCTAAATAAAGGGCTAGTAGGATTGTAAAATGTTTCGATGTGATTAATTTAATTAAATTATCAATTTAATAATCAAATATAACTAATACAACGCCGCCTCAGATGCGTGCTTGTCAGAATGTGTGACTGTTGTGGACGTGCACTTCCTGGAACAACGCACTGAAAACGGCAACTAAACCCAATGAATTCACAACGATTTAATAAAATAGTGTTCTCATGTTATGTAATATGACAGTCCCAATCATAGTTATTATTAGTCGTGCAGAAACGCATCCTATATGAGATTAATCAGATTTATTCAAAATGAACAATATTACAAATGATATCTGCACAAAATGACGTGAATGCACAAGTGAACTTAAACTAAGTTACGTGCCATTCAGAATGACTCGTGTTGTGGATGCGTCTTCCTGGAGCAACGCAACAGCAACTAAACCCAAATAATTCACATTGTTTTATTACAATATTGTTTTCTTTATAATGTTATGTAATATGACAGTCCCAATAGTCATTATTAGTCGTGCATTGCCGTTTGAGCTGCACGCTGAAGCTGAAGAGGATCACCGCACACTTTACTACATTAATTCTTAACCAAATGCATCCTATATGAGATAAATCAGATATAGATAGGCCTACACATAATAAACACAATATTACAACTTACATTTGCACAAAACAAAAGGCTGTGAATGCACACGTAAACTTATAGTCATGATGAAGGTGTAAAATGGTCCCAAACATAACGCCGGTGTGCTCGCTTTACATGTTTTGTGGTTGTGCAGCACGCACGCCCATGAACCTGCTTAATCGATGATCGATACGTTTTATCGATTTAAAGGAACCGTATGTAAGAAATGTATTTCAATTAATCATAAAATGGCCCTGATATGTCACTAGACATTAATAAATCATGTTCATTTCAAATACTTATATCACTGACAACAGTAGTCTGGCCAGGATATTGTCATTTAAAAGGGAAGTTGCAGCCCTCAACTGGGGCATGTTCAAGTTCAAAACGGTGCGCAACGTTTTGCTACGGTTTCCGGGTTGAACATCATGTTTCCTGGAAACGGCGTGCACCGGTGTGCAACGGGGTTTGAGATACGTTTTCTCTTGTTTGGTGGGTGTGTCAGAACTGCAGTCCAATCAGCAGCAACATGTATGTAAAGCATGCGGTATTAAAGTGAACTTGCACAATGGGTTCAAGGAAAGTAATTTACAAATGTGTTCGATGCAGCTCGGTATACGCAACAACTGAGGATATTAGAAGACATGTTTGTCGTAAGTTTTATTGTAAAAATATAGGATATCAACATAATGATGTAGTTGTTTATATTTTTAGCTTCATTGCAAGTGTATGACATTTGGTATAGAAATAAACAATGGTAATTAAGTGCTTTTCCTAAAAATGAGAAAAAAAATACAGGGTATTAAAACAGTATGACCTACAAATAAAGTCAGTATGTGAGGCTAAATAGATGTATTTTAGTCTGAATTAGGTAAGATGTGTGCTTCCATTTCAGTTTCAGCAATCCCATCACTCGATTGGGATGTTCTCTTTTGTTCTGGGCGGCAAGTGCAGTAACATCCAGCATATTTTGTAGTATTAAACACATATTTATACCGACTTCATCAGGCTCAGAAAATTCTTCACAAAGAACACAAAGAATGAGCCTTCTCAGCTGCCATAGTTGCAACTCTTGCGTCATCAGAACAGTGTTCAACGCATCACCGTTTCTGTTTAAAAAACGTTGTGCAACGTTTTGCCGGGGCTGAACGCAGCCCTGATGTTGTCATGTGTTTTGGCCTGATGCTCCACCCTCCACCTATCTACCAATCATGAAGTCAGTAGTGTTTCGGCATCCGGGTTGCCAGCTCTGCTCTAGTTACCACAGCTGCAGCTACAAACGTGTCGGATAAAAAAATGCCAGCCTAACTGGCAACCTCGAGTCAGGGGGGAGGGGGAGGGGGATGGGGATACACCGCTCTACAGTAATTTGAAAGTGATTGCAGTACCAGTTTTGGCCACAATCTTACATACGGTTCCTTTAATCATGTATTATCGACAATTAATCGATCGTCGATTAATCGTTAACATCCCTAGTATGCGTCCATTCAAGCGCAAGTTAACGTGAAAGAGGAATCAATTTGGTGTTCGAGTGCTGTCTGAAACGCCCCTCTCTCTATCTCCCTCTGCATGCACTTCGGGTGCGGGATGCTGTGCGCACAGATAACATTGCGCGAGTCCCGATTTTTCGCCTCTTTCGCATTTAAAAGCATTTGAATGTATAAATTGGCAAGACAAAATATCCAAATGACAAATTTTCACTCTACGATAGTTAAACTTAGCAGTTAATCCGCATATCATGTGTGATCACGGATCAACTGCGATTCGTTGCACCCCTAATTGCGGAAAAATAAACGCTTCCCTCCACGTTTTCTGCTGCGCTTATTTTTTAAATAGTTTATTTTTACCATGCATGCGCAGCATTGCGCACCACTGGATATGCTAACCAAGCAAATAGAGAAATACAATCTTGGACTTCATTCACCTGAATCTCTGGGCCTGGTGGTGGACGGGCCCCCCGAAGCGGCGAGGCTGTGTGTGGTAAACCTGGGAAATAATTTGTGAGTTTTTCACTTGGTTGGGACTGGCAGCAAACTTGACAGTGATGGGCTCTGCAGCGCCTGGCGGCTTTTGCCCATTCAAGTCCTTAATTGCATCCTCTGCCTCCGACCTCTTGTCAAATCGAATGAAAGCCACACCACGAGAGAGTCCTGCAATGAGGATAAAAAGGTGAATGCTTTAATACACACTAGCTTACAGAACATTGAACAGGTGTCAAAATCAACTTTGCTCATCTACCAACCTGACGCTTGATCGACGAGGACACGGGAGTTGATTATTCTGCCATAACGTGTAAACATTTCTTCTACGTCCTTCTGCGTCATTGTTTTAGGCAGCCCACTGATGTAAAGGTTGGCATCCTTTATGGTGTCAGAGCTTGGCCTGGCATATGACACCTGTCAGAAAGAGCAAAGTTAAAAGATCAGATCCTGAAGAAATACCTCCCCTGGAGATTATTAGGAAATCTCTTAATAAAAAATCAATTAAAAAAAGAGATGCAAACGTAGATTCTTCAATTTAAGTACATTTTTTAAATTGATATTAAAAATTGTAAATTATTTTCAAATAGGGAACACCCACCCAACAAATAGTTTGCCATGGGTCCTTTACAAATACTAAATTTTATAGAAATGCAAAAACTTTCATAGAATTCAAACAGCATTAAAAGCAACATGTTTGCAACCTGTAATCCATAGATAATAAAACAAATCTTTAAATAGATGAATCTAAATATTGAAAAGCCTGATAAAAAGGCCACAACCAAGATTCCATCAGGTCTGAGCAATTCTACTCCAACAACTTTACTTTGTTCTCGCTGCCTTGTTCTCACAACCGGTGGTCTGAAGCAATGACACAATTTAACTTTACACAGGAGCACCTTTTGTCACATTACCTTGATAGTTTTAGACTGTAGTCTCAGTCCATTGAGAGTACTGATTGCTCTTTCTGCATCATTAGGGTTAAGATAGTTAACAAATCCGTACCCTAAACTGTGGCCTAGAGAAAAAAAAAGGAAAACAATAAAACAAACAAAACAAAAAAAAGTTGAAACGTTCCAAATACAAAGGAAAAAAACATCCTAGTATCAAATGTTAAACTTCTGGGGAAAAAACTGATGCCAACAAATAAATCCACGTTGACTTGGGACAGGCCTGAGAAAGGAAACTAAAAATATGTAGTTTTTTTTTTCTGTCAACACTGAAATGAAGACTACAAAATTGTGAAGAAACACTTCCAGTGCTTCAAAAGTTTGTCTAAAAGCGCAAATCTTTTAATAAATTCATTCTGTTTTTTAACTGACAACATGGCTTCATGCAAACCCTGCAAAATAAAGGCACTACATCCCTAAACCAACAAAGACAAACAATATCTTCTCTCAAAATTAATTTATGTGTCTGCTTTGAAACCAGTGTGCAAAGTGCTGATGAATACTTGCCTGCTACTTTGTCACGAATAAGTTTAGCAGACTCCACCTCCCCAATGCTGCTGAAGAGACTCCGCAGCTCATCTTGGCTCATATTCTGAGGCAAATAGTTGACGATGAGGTTTGTTTTGGCATCTTTAGGCTCATCGGCCATGTGATCTTCGTAACCGTTCGACATGTCATAGACTTCCTAGAAATAATCAAAACAAGTTTCTGTGAGGGTTATACATTTTTGCCAATAAAAATGTAATTAGACAATATTGAATATTACCGCAAACTCATTATGCACTTATTTTACATGAAAATTTGCTACTTGCTGTTGATACCTGACTGTACCTGCACAGGTACAGACTCAGAGCCTCAATATTAGGCCTAGATCTTGCTGAAAATGTTTTCAATTACAGCTGGCAAGCCAGTAATAGAATGACAAACACGCAATTAAAGAAAATTTGAATAAATTAATTTTACATAAAATAAAAAACATTTATGTGAGATTACATTATGCTTACACTTAAAGGCTAAATTTCATTGGCTTTTTTCATTGATAAATTGGAGCATTTCCTTAAATTTTAAAGACAGAAAAGCATCCAATTTGTGAATTAAGGGATTTATATTCTTGCCTAGGGAAAAAAATAATGCAACTACAAGCATCTGCAAGACAGTTCTTCTAATGACTTCAAAATGCCTCTATTACAAATCCCCACTGAAACATATTTCATTAATTACACCTCAGTTTGGCTGCATTTCTACTCTACATTACACAAACGAGAAAAGAAAATCACACCTAGTCACTTACCGACAAAAAAAAACATTACATATCGTTAACAAGGAACTGGAACAGTAGAACAGAGCAATATAACATTCCCTTTCAGAACATATTTTACCTTTGTCTTATTAATATGTAATCTTCAAAATGTTACTACCTGACCTAAACCAGTTTGTTAATCACCAAACATGAAACTTCAATATATACCACAAAAATTAACTATGAGTGATAAGAATAAGTACCAAGCTAAAACAGGAAAAAAATTTAGCAAAAGGACAGATGTAACCGTCAACGGGACTCACTGTACTGCTGTTCTTTTACATTCTATGATCAGCATTCAGCACTGCCTCCAATGGAGTCCAGCTGAAATTGCACATGACCACAATTCATTCAACACAAAAACAATAAAATATGGAAGTGTACTAATGGTTTAAAAAAGGGGGTCTTGGATGTCTAACCCCTTCAAGGCATTTTAGGTGAAGGAGGAACCGAACACTGTGGTCACCATGATTATTCTGATATCGGACAGTGCGTCCCATTCACGTTAGAAGAGAGGTCTTATTGTGTATTCCACATGGGTAGCCAGTCAACCTTCAAGGCTGAAACAAACAGGCATTATTACAGTCCCTCCCACTCAAACCATCATTGGAGGTTTTGATAAAGTGGTCTGAATCACTCATAGACAATTCTGGTCACTCTCTATCCGACTACTTCGATCGCGAGCTGGTCCCTATAAACATGGTTAAACTTTGCAGCATTTGCCAGGCTAGATACCTTCAGCTGACATTATGCAACACCTAATAACATGTCTAGTGCATTCAGCGAAAAGTCTACCTCAGATGACAGCATTAAACCTCAAGTATTACTCGCTTCACACAGGCTACAGCACTACATGGACGAAAACAGCCTACAAGCACTAAACACTACTAACTCCAGCTTACAGGTTCAGTTTATTTTTAAAATCCACATTCAGTCCCTGATGGACGCAAATTCTACTCACTTTTAAGTATCTAACGTGTCCCCTTCTGACTGCCATGAAGAGCCGTCACAGATCCCAACTCTGAAGATACCAAAAACAAAATAAGGTAATAAAAATACACGCTGACAAAAAGGGGTGGTAGGGAAGGCAAAGGCGGGTTTGGGGGTTCAGAGTAAAATAAATAAACTAAAATAAAAGAAGGGCGAAAAGATAAGATGAGCCACCTTCTGATATAACCTGTGGAAAAAGAATAACAACCATCGGCCATTAAGACTGGTGTAATTTCAGCGTGTATTTTTAGCACCTCACTTTGAGTCTGTACTGCCTGCACAACATCTCAATGTTGACATTATATAAAAGGTGTGCTTGTTAAATTTCTTTACACTGCAAACTTATATATACACACACACATATATATATATATATATATATATATATATATATATATATATATATATATATATATACATACATATATATATATATATAATTTGTAGTTTTTATAAATGGAAAGAAAACACCAAGAATTAGGTACAACTACAGTGTAAATACTGTTTTATCCCTTTAAACAAATCTACATGGCATAAAACATAGGCTAATTCTGTGAATCTATTTTGGACTGCACGAATTAAAGTCATAATATTAATAATAGGTTAAATAAACTTCTTTTTTTTAACACAACATGGCTGATTAACCTTAATCTTAAACAAAGCCAAACTACGTCTACCTAGTAAAATGCTTTTGCATAAAATATATTTTAATAACTAATTGATGGCATAAACAAAGAGTGTTCCGGGGACAGTTCCGTTTCATTTTGAACATTCCATAATTTTCATTCAATCACGACAACCGTTTATACGACATTTACACGGGCGGTTGAGCTTATTAAACTTATCAGAACAAAAATGTACTACTATCATAAAAAAAAAAAACGGAATAAACGACATTTGTAATTCTGCCTAGTCGTGGGGGCGTGGAATTTACAACTAACGTTACCCCGCAGCAGGACATCACTCATGCTTGTGTAGATTACCTCGCCATTGTTACGGTTTCGTATCGTAGCTACAGGACAACAACCTTGCGGCATTACACAGCATGTTTGTGAAGAATCAGCGATTCAAATAGGTCTAGCATTAAAATACCACACAACACGAGGCCTCGTTCCCCACACACCGTCCCCTTATTTTCGCGATGACTCGCTCGTTAAATCCCATGCAACTCTCGAGCTCAAACTCGAGCAGGCTGCGCTAAGGGGCCTAACTCAAATAAAGCCAGGCCTCAAACACCGAACAGATTTATAACCGTTACTAGATCTTAATAAACCAATTTAAATGCATCATGATAAAAAAGACAAGTTTAAAAATATATACATGGCGCCTTACCAACTTAAAAGTCTATCCGATTCTGCAGTAGAATGGATGCACGCGGAGCTTTAGCAGAACGTGGCTTTTTGGCGCTGCGCTCTCGTGACACAAAAAACACGCCACAATGGTACTATGCCGAGGAAGCGGAAGTCTTAACCCCTCCCACTTCCATAATCCATTATACAGATCAACAGTCACTATAATAAAACCAGTCATTTGATTCAATATTTAACAGATTTATTGTGCAAAATAAAACGCCCTTGCTGTGCGTGCATATCAAATATTCATAGAACAGGTATTGTGAAGAGACATAGGCTACTTTAGATTAATGTTGAAATTTAGGAAAACGTTGACTGGATGATATTATCAGAATGATTCGAATTTCGTAACAGTGAAATATAAAATATATAATACACTATACAGTACCAGTCAAAAGTTTGGAAACATTACTATTTTTAATGTTTTTGAAAATAGTATCTTTTGCTCATTGTGATCATTTATTTAATCAAAAACACAGAAAAAACAGTAATATTGTGAAATAATGGGTTTCTATTTTAATATACTTTAAAATTTAATTTATTTCTGTGATGCAAAGCTGAATTTTCATCAGCCATTACTCCAGTCTTCAGTGTCACATATGATCCTCCAGAAATCATTCTAATATGCTGATTTATTATCAATGTTGGAAACAGTTAATATATTTTTTTTTATAATTCTATATACTTTTTCAGGATTCTTTGATGAATAAAAAAAGTTTTAAAAAAGAACAGCATTTGTTTAAAATCGAAATCTTTTGTAACAATATAAACTAACCATTCAAAAGTTTGGGGTCCGTATTATATAAAAAAAAAAAATTAATACTTTTTTTCAGCAAGTACATGTGTTAAATTGAAAAAAGTGATAGTAAAGTTTTTAATTGTTAGAAAAGATTTCTATTTTGAATAAATGCTGTTCTTTTTTACTTTTTTATCAATGAATCCTGAAAAAAGTATCACAGGTTCCAAAAACTATTAAGCAGCACAACTGTTTCAAACATTGATAATAACTGAGTATCAAGTCAGCATATGTGAATGATTTCTGAAGGATCATGTGACATTGAAGATTTGAGTAATGGCTGATGAAAATTCAGTTTTGCATCACAGAAATAAATTATATTTTAAAGTAGCCTATATTAAAATAGAAAACTAATATTTTAAATTGTAATAATATTTCACAATATTACTGTTTTCTGTATTTTTGATCAAATAAATGCAGGCTTGATGGGCATAAGAGACTTTTTTCAAAAACATTAAAAATACTTATGTTTCCAAACTTCTGACCGGTATGTATATATAATCATTGTGTACACATTCATGAGAAAAGTCGCAAGATACAATTTCCAACAGTGGCTTTTATTCTTTGTCCAGGATTCGATACTCTTGCGGGGGTTGATGTCCCATTAGCTGTGCCACTGTAATCCAAGACATTACCTGATGAGGGAAGGGTCAGAGATGACATTATAAATCTTGTAAAAGATCAGGGGGGAATAAATGAATTATAATTCAAGTCACAAAGCTCACTAGTAGAAAGAGAACCACTAAAGAACTCATCATGATGATATCCAACACAAGTCGTAACTTCTCCTCAATTTTATTTTGACAGCCCTAGAATAGAAAGAAAACAATGTTGAATCTGGCTTATAATGCTCATATGCAAACCTAATTTACAGTAATTCACAAACAAAGCCTAATTTGTTCATTTTTAAACCTTTTTATAGAAATATTTCAGGTAAAATACAAGGGGTCATGATATGAGAAATCAAATTTGCCTTGATCTTTTGACATATAAGAGGTCTGTGCACCAAAACATCCAGCATGTTTCATAGCTTAAAATGTCATTCTCATTATAAACAAAGCATTTTATCAAGTATTTCATCATATTTAATCAAGCTCCAAAATGGCAAATTTTGATTTTGCGGGATCTGTGTCGTCACACGGGCAAATACATTTGCATATGACTACCTCCATATGACATTGACGAATAGTTATACATTGTCGCATTACAGGCCCTGCCCACTGGTGTTCAGACACTTAGGCCTTGTATCCAGGCTAGCGCATTTTTCCAATAGTTTTCAATGGGAGCGCCGCGTTTTTAAAACGGAAGCAGTGACGAGGCGTTAAGTGTCTATTTCACACAGCATACTGTCTTTTTTACCCGTCTTTTTGTACATATTGTGACGTACATCTGAGTGTAAAGGCTTCTACGCACCAAGGACGATAACTGGAATGATATAGTTCTAAAAAAAATTCTAAATATAAAAGAATAGCAGAGTCCACAACTATAATGATTACGGCACAGAGGAACGATGTCGTTGGAATCACTTTCAGAACTATTTTCAGCTGATGAATGATAAAAACATTGACAGCCAATCAGAATCCATCCTGCTTTACAGAACTAGAGCATATATATCGGCAGGCGACAAAACTGCAGCACACACTTAGAATAAACAGAAGGATATTGTGCGTTGGTGTGAATGCTGATATAGTTATTGTTATCGTTCTTGGTGTGAACAGGCCTTAAAAAGGACAAAATATAGGGTGTGGGCTTCGTTCTATGCATCGGTTGTTGATTGGACCGGAAGGTCAAGTTGTGACAACAACAAAAAAAGAAAAAAGAAACATACAAGAATGAATCATTCACAACAAGATATTTAACATGCATTTAGAAAATGCATTTGAATTTTCATTTAATGCCAACTTTAACATAATGGTAGAGCCTTAGCTGTAAGCTGTAAGTCTAGCAGGAGAATATTAAAAATATTAAAAATCTTATACATAGGGTAGCTGAAATGTAATTAGTGTCTGTACCTCATTATAGAGAAGCAGGGGTGAGTCTAAAGTCCCATTGCAGTCGTGAAAGTTTTTTTTGCAGCAGCTTAGAGGAACTTCGTATTTCCTACTGTGATTAAACCAGGGTGTTTCTAACCAGTCTGTGTAGTTGTAAACACCACAACACCGCAACTGTAACAAAAAAAAGTGTTACAATCTAATTTTACCAAACACATAGAAATCCTAAAGATTTCTGTGCAAATACCTCACGCTGAAGGGCATTTACTGCTTTGGTATCAGGATCTTGGCTATTACCACTGTAGTTCTGAAACACATCTTTAAGGGGAGCCAAGTCTACATCGAGCTAAAAAAAGATGTAATTTAATATTAAAACCATTTCAGTGAAATACACTTTTTTTTAAAGCCAAGTAACTTAAAATTCCAGTTACCTTCCTTTTATGAGTGTATGCCAATGCTGCAGTAGTAACCACAACGCAAAACACAATAATGAGAAAATACACAAACTGAAAGACAAGAAAAATACAAATATGAACACCACACCTCATTCTTATGAGTAAATTATTATTATTCAGTCCTGTTTTTACTTCATAAAAATACAAGGTTTTTTCCATCTCACCAATCCGTGAAGACATGAAGGTTTTTTGTTGGACATCAGACAGCCAATGCTTCCACTGATAAAGAGGATGGCTCCTCCGACAACAGCCAGCAGTGCAGGGAGAATTATATATAAGCTGCTAAAGAACATACTGTATTCTCTGTATTTATGCAGCAAGAATGAACCACCCAGACCTGTAATCCCAGCCAGCTAGATAAAGTAAAGAACGAAGGAATTTAAAAACCAGAGGAAACAAAACAGCAGATGTATTTCCTAAAAGCCATTTCTTGTCATGTGCTGTACATGTGAGCAGTCATGTCACTGTTTTAGAAAAACACATCTTTTTTCACACTCATACAAATAATCCTATACTTTTGTTGCCTATACATATTACACAAGGTGTAGGCCTATATAGGCTATATCCAAGGCTAGTTGTTACACTTTAATATTTCCCAGGGCAAGAACACAGTTCAACATTTAAAAAATCATTTTAAATCTACCTCCATCATTGTTGACCCTTGCCTGTATTGTGTTCACTTATTTACCATACAGCTTTTACAAAAATATGATGATATTGAAATTTAGTTCGGATTATAGAATTCTCAAAAAGGCCATTCATAAAAAATTATGTTTTAAACCAACATACAAAGCCACTTCTAGAGAAAACATGCAATTATATATAAGTAGTTATGGCAAATGCATTAGTATTATGATGACAAACGAAACAAACAAGTGCATGATGCTGCCTAAACTCACCGATAAAAGAAGAGAAGCAATTTTAAGAAAAATTCCGAAAACTCTTCTCCTTAGAGCCATGGCTCTGCTTTAATCGATTCGCGTGAACGCGTAATCTATACACACATATTTAAAACACGGTTCTATCAAGGTCTCTCGGTCCAGTTCAACCTCAGCAGTGACGAACACTGATATGACTTGATGGATTTAAAAATCGAAACCAGATAAAATTGCGGAAGTCACTGAATCTAGTAAACAAGTAGGGGGCACTGTACCAGGGAAATAAAGCATCACTCGAATTCTAAAGCCATATAATAGTAATCCTCAAAAATAAATTCCGTCTATATATTAGGCTAATTGGTTTTACAACATATAGCCTAGGCTAGCCTACATTTTTTTAAAGTCTACTTTAAACGGTATCATATACATTTATTTATTTTCATTTATTATTCTTTTTAAGTAGAACACATTTATTAACAATTGGGAATAAAAAATAACGCATTAAAAAAAAACTAATAACCACGAGGATAATAATGGTATGCTCATAATAATTATTGAACGCGAACACAATTGTATATTCAAATGTTGATATAATAAATCTGAAAAATTCACACACACTCACGCACACACAAAACTTCCAAAGATGTTTTTAATGGACGTCATTATTTTGCGACAAATTTGCTGGTCTTGTCATTGAGAAGCAAGATGGCGTCAGCATCAGACCATCAGGGTGCTCCAGACAGCGAACTGGACGAATTATTAGACAGTAAGTTTGGAGGATGACTTAAATATAAAAATAACGTCAGTTAAAATGTGCGAATGTTTGAGCCCTTTTGTAATGTTACTCTTTAGTGAACTAGCGTTTAGAAGGCGGTTGTCACAGTGCAGTTGCTGCTCCGCTACTATGCTCATGCTTGTCTCAGTGATTGTACTTTTTTTAGGCATGTGAAAACATTACACTGTTCGTCGTTTAATTAATTAGAGATCCTCAGTCTATCTCTTTTATGGTCCCATAAATACTCGTAAATTATGTTCAAACCGGGTTTTGAAGTTAAATGGAGCTTTAGGAGCTGCATGTTTACTAGCCAACTTTGCTATTCATGCCGTGTAATGAAATCAGTCACATGATTATATATAATCAAAACAGATGCACGTATACCTCTGGTACACTAATGTTAGTGTTTCCTCAACCTCAACTACTGGTACACTAATGTTAGTGTTTCCTCAACCTCAACTACAGGTGCTCTTGATGATTTCGACAAGACCAGTGTTCCCCCTATGGCCCCTGAGGCCCCCACTGCCCCTGATGCAGGTACGAGTGAGAAGGTAATAAACACATATTTAAATTTTTATAGCAATTCAAGTAGTGACCAGATTTTTCCAAAATTTTCCGGCACTCTTGCAATTCTACAGTAAGTTTGTTTCATGATTGTTGCCGGTTCATTTAAATTTTTTCCTCTGTTCATTTCATCCTTAGCCCCCTCTGCTCGAGGACAGTAAGTTCTTTGAGACTCTCTTTGATGGTGAGATGGCCAATCAAGCACGCGAGGAGTGGGAGAAAGCCATGGCTGAGCTAGCGCAAGAAGAACCTGACCTTCTACAACATTTTCATAAGCTGTCTGAGGCAGCAGGTAAAGTAGGTGAGTAATCTGAAATGGAGCACTGTTGGATGAAGATATACCAGCTATTATCCTATATTCTAATTGTTTTGACAAATTATATATTTTTTAATTTAGGCACAGATGTAGCTTCACAGCAAGAGTTCACCTCCTGTCTTAAAGAGACCCTTAGTGGTTTGGCACAAAATGCAGACAACCTCCAGGTAAACCCACTTTGAGTTTCTCATATTGCAATGTAAATGAATTCAAGGAAATAGTGTGACATGGTTTTAATGATACACTACAAAAGTTTGGGATCGGTATGATATTTTTTCTGTTTTTGAAAGAAGTCTCTAATGGTCGCCAAGAATGCATTTATTTGATCTAAAATACAGTAAATGTATAATCACAATTTTAAATAACTCTTTATGTTAAATGTCCCCACCACTTTTTGCCAGGGTTGATATTGTCCCTACCACATTTTTAAAAACCTCTTTCTGCACGGATATGCCTAATGCAAATGAAACGCATCCAGTTGACGTTCATTTGTGTTAAATAAGAGCCGATCTAAGGGCTCTAATTTGTTGTTTTTGAAAATCATGCTGAATGTAAAAAAAACAAAAAAAAACGATATGAGGACTGATTAGAACCCCCAAAAGACAGCTTTTAGCTGAAATCTAAATATATTATAACATTATAAAGTACTTGAGATCACTTTTGATCAATTTATTACATCTTTGCTGAATAAAAGTATTCATTTTTATTTTAAGTATTAATATTAAGTAAAAATATCTTCCTGATCCCAAATTTGCAAGGTAATGTATGGCAGAAATTTTTTTGAAGAAATGTGATAAACAAAAGTCAGAGGCGGCTCACTGCAGACCCATGGGTGGAGCGTGAAGTCCAGCTCCCCCTCTCTGGACGTAATATGTAGAGCTAGATGGTCCAACCACACCCTAATCCTACCCATTACCCTATCCCTCCACCCCTTAGTTCTACAGAGGTAGAGTGGGACTTGGTCAAGCTCAACCCATGACGTCCAGAGAGGGGGATCTAGATGTCATTTGGCTCTGCAGTGAGCACCACTTGCTTTTACCTTTAAATGCAGAGTGCAGGACTGGCTGGAGATGATCTGGTAAAGACCTTGGAGAACCTGGGATTGAATGAAAATGGGGAGGGAGGAGGAGAAGATGGCAATATTCTCCCAATTATGCAGTCCATCATGCAGAACCTTTTGTCTAAAGAAGTTCTCTATCCTTCTCTTAAAGAGATAACGGAGAAGGTGAGTTGTTTACAGCATCTATCTGACTGTCTTACTGATTGTCCAACCTTTTTCTGGTGCCAGTGTATATGCCTATCATCAATTAAATATTTATTTTCAGAAAATCTTGCAACACATTTCCATTTAAATTTTTTTTTACTAATATCACGCAATTTGCATTTAGTACCCAGAATGGTTGGAGGGCAACAGGCAGTCCCTCCCCCCAGACCAGTTCATGCGGTATGAGCAACAGTACAAGATCATGGGAGAGATATGCAGCCAGTTTGAGAAAGATGGAGACAAAGACAGCACATTTGATAACATTCTAGAACTCATGCAAAAGGTAAAAAACATATAATTTTTAAATTGAGTAATCCAATTATTTTTATAATGATTTAGAGCCATATTTTCAGGTTTGTTTATATGTATGAATTACTTCATCTTTTTCTTGTACCCTTTTTACTTAAAAACATAATAATATAACTTAATATAATTTTTCAGAAATGTTACGTAACAGAAATGTTAATATTTTGTTAATAATGTTTTACCCTTAGCTGCAAGACTTGGGTCAACCTCCAAAAGAGCTAGCTGGAGAGGCAGTGAGTATTTTGTTATTATTATTATTATTATTATTTTACAATAGATATGTCATTTACATAATCAAAATGTTTGTTCTCTTATATTTTCAGCCTCCTGGCTTGAATTTTGACCCAGAAGCTCTGCACCTTCCTGGAGCACAAGGGATTCCTGGAGCAGAGCAGTGCTCAGTCATGTGATCTCAATGAGGTCAAATTTATGTATGTTTAAAAACTATACAATTTGGAGCTAATTATCTGAACCTGAATTGGACACAGTGGATCACGCTCCGCTTTTAAAGGAGTTTGTTTTGTGTCTGCACTGAAACTGTGAACTTCACTACATTAATTTGACCTTGTAGTTTTTGTCCACAGAGGTTCTTTTCATATTCATCCCTAATCCATTTACTGTTGTCACTGTAGAGCAGCTCTTAATGTTTTGAGTGAAGCTTGATATCTCAAGTGTGCCGACAGCTTGGTAAGAAAGAATCAAGGTCTTCTGAATTTAGACCTTTCTTGTGCGGTGAATTGTGTTTTGTATAAGTAGACACGAATGCATGGAGTGATGGGAAAAGTATTTCCAGTTTAATTTTACTTTTAAAATCTCAGAAGAATGGTCAGAGGCTACAAATAGCTTTCATCGGATTGATGAAATCATTTTAATATAAAATGTAATATCTATTCTATTCTCATACTGTATCATTAGTTTCATTTCTGTGATTTGAAAACTATTCAGTGACAAATTAATCAGATTAAGATTAATAAAAATAAAAAAACTAACTGCTTGCACTTCAGATCCAGGTTCATAATATATCCATCATTTCATTGTGTCAAACATAGGCTGCATTTGTGTTTGAGTGGAAAAATGATCTCTACTTGTGTCTTCTAATGGATCTGTCTGCATATAGATCAGTTTGGAGTAGTGAATTGCCAAGTAGATCTATATCATTCCCATCATTCCTGTGGTGGTGCCTCTGTGATGTGCTATTGTCATAATAATAATAGTCCTAATTTGCCTTGATTAAAAGAATATTGTTTCATAGTTCAAAATTAATACTCTGTATTAACACTCAAAGAACATCATCTTAAATCCCAGGATACCTGAAAAAAAAAAGGTTACATTTTGTAGTCATATGTTATTGAGGGGATGTTTACAGGCTTCTTTTGCATACAGGTTTGAATGCCTGGAAGTGGGATCCTTTCACAGGATCAAGTATGGAACTGACAGTTGACTTGCTTTCTTGACACACGTCATTGGTTATATGTAGTATGGTATTATCTGGCCAATATGAGAAGGATATAATAGGTATGATGAACAGGACAAAAATATCCAATGGTTACAACACTCAGGGGTTGCTCAAACACCCAAGCACTTAAATCAGCTCATCAATATTCTTTATCATGTTAAATATTCCCTTAAATGTACAGTTCATTGGTCTTTTCACTACATGAAAGTCTAATAAATGTTATAAACTCACATTATTTTTTGCCTGCTCGATTTTATTCCAGTCACATATCAAATGAAACTAAGACCATTGATTACACACAATTGTCTATGGTTGTTAATTTATATTTTTGTGGCTTTAACACTTAAAAAAAAAAAAAAAAACAGCAAGGAGGTAACCTTTGGACATTTTGTGGTTTGTTTATGGCCCTTTTATGATGTATGGAGTGTCTATGTGGGTAAATACTTAGATCTGCTGTGAATGAATACGTCATTATGATGATTACGTTACGTTTGATCACGTTAATATTACGTATTATGCACCAACCAATTTATCATAAAAATAATTTGACTTTAATAGCAGTTTGGGTTTTTTTATTTTTTATACAGAAATCCTTATTTAATCTTCTAATATCTTGATTCAATGAAACAAATAGTGGGACAGCATTCAAATGTTGGATTTTTTCCAAAGTTCCAGGTGAAATGTGTAAAAATTGCTGCAACATTAGCGACCGGAATGTAAAGTAAAATTTTCTGTCACGTTTTCTCTAGAATAATGTGATAATGAGATAATTTATTTTAAGTTATAATAAACATTGGAACTAATAATATGGCAAATTATGGAAACAACGTGATGAGTAACCGCAACAAAGAACAATGCAATATACTATTGTTTACTTATACACGCAGTGTTCCTGATTATTATTTCCGTTTATTGACAGTGGTCTGTCAAGTGACTGACTGATAAAAACGAGTTTTTCATCTTTTTAAAATGCAGATGACGAAGGCTCCATGACGTGGACTTTGTGATGTTGGCATTTGAATCGTCAAACTTTATTTGTTCGCGCACTGGAACACGCCACGGCCCGAGTTGAGTGCTGTGGATTGAGTAGACGTGTCAGCTACGGAAGTGGAGCCGCAGAATCCTACACGCATAATCCCTTCCTAACGGGGGATGTTTTTAGGATTTAAATTAACGTAAACTGATCTACATCTACATACATAACGCATTCCTATTCGGTTATTATTGTCAGTGGAAATGTTGACCAAATTCGAGACAAAGTCGGCCCGGGTGAAAGGTAAGATATCTGCTCTGGCTAACTTCCCTTGACTGCTTTTTAATGTAATTATTATGGTTCTCTTTATGTTCGTTTGTCTGATTTGCGTCTATTCTTAATCTTTGTTGAATATAATCCATTGTCTTTTCCAGCAAGCATTCAATTAAAATCGTGCTGAATACTGTAACTTCTGTCATTCGGCGTTAGCACAACGCTAGTATTTGTTGTTAGCCATTCAGACGTTGCAGTAAATATTCTCTTCTATGATGTTTTTTGTATTTTTGTTTCGTTGAGAACGCGCTGAATTCATTATCTTGACCAGATTATTATCATTTATAAAGGAATAATAATCTGGTTAAATTAATGTCAATGTGATTATGTTCTCATAACACCATCTTGTTGACTGTCTTTATATTAATAAATAGCTGAATTGATTATTGTTTTGTCTTTTTCTGTAGGGCTGAGTTTCCACCCGAAACGGCCCTGGATTCTCGCTAGTCTGCACAACGGCGTCATCCAGCTGTGGGACTATCGCATGTGCACTCTTATTGACAAGTTTGACGAGCATGATGGTATGAAACAGCCGATCAACTATTTCATTTCCTCCTGTCATTTATTCTGCGATCTAATGATGATGTGAATTAATTTAGGTCCAGTCAGAGGTATTGACTTCCATAAGCAGCAGCCACTGTTTGTGTCGGGAGGAGATGACTACAAGATCAAGGTTTGCTTGCTTCATTCTCAGTACTGTTGTTTGAGAAATTTGTCACCTGGCCACTGCTACTTAATAGTTGGATGGAGTCGGTTAGAGTTTCAATTTGTTGCTAACAATGAAGAACATTTCTAAAGCATTTGTTACATTTTAGTGTGTTTTAACAGTTAATGGACCTGAGCAAACATGAACTTACTTTTTAATTGTATTAGTTCACTCAAAAATGAAAATGTATTCCATAATTTACTCACCCTCAAGCAATCCTAGGTGTATATCACTTCTTCTCTCAGCCAAACTCAATACGAGTTATATTAAAAATATATATTCTGGCTCTTCCCAGCTATATAATGGTAGTGAATGGTACCTTGTTTTTGTAGCCCAAAAAAGAGCATCCACCCATCCATCATGAAAGTAATCCATATGGCTCCAGGGGGGTTAATAAAGGCCTTCTGAAGCAAAACGATGCGTTACCGAAAGCCTGTCATTACATTTTATATACATTTATTTATATATAATGCACTGACCTCTGGGAAGGAAATATAGAGACCGGACCTCTCTTGTAAATTGTTACTGAGTTTTTCTCACATGTTTTGATGTACTGACAGTTATTTGACTCTGATTATTAGGTGTGGAACTACAAGCTGCGTCGGTGTCTTTTCACTCTGCTTGGACATCTTGACTACATTCGTACCACATTCTTCCATCATGTGAGCCCTACTCGCATCCAACTTTATGATGCTCTTTAATAATTTTTTTTGTAATGTTTACAATAGACTAACTTCTAGCTATCTTTTTCAGGAGTATCCCTGGATCCTGAGTGCTTCAGATGATCAGACCATTCGCATTTGGAACTGGCAGTCCAGAACATGTGTCTGGTGAGTCTTTAGACAGCTCATGAACTAGTGGATTTGCACAAGTAATCAAGAATTTTTGGTTCCACTTAATTCCGATAACCCACTTTAGACATTCTGCTAATTATTTATGAAGAACTTTGCAACTACATCACATCTAACTTTAATTAGAGTATTAGTAGAGAGTTAGTATGTTAGAGTCAGGTGTTCGGGTTAGTAGAATAAGTTGACATGTAGTTACTTATAGTAGAATGTCTGCTGGGGGAACATCAAAATAAAATGTGAGCAGATATTAAGCAGACAGTCTACTAATAATCAAATGATTGATTGGTAGTTGACAAGTTGCAAAGTCACTTGTACTTTTTTAAATAAAAATAGACCTTCGAAATAGTGTTAAGTCAAGTCAAGTCAAGTTTATTTGTATAGCGCTTTTCACAATACAGATTGCATCAAAGCAGCTTCACAGTATTAAATTAAAATAATACAACAAAGTTTGTTTCAAGAGGAATTTATTGATTGATAAAATTAAATTAAATATCCCCAAAATATCCCCAACTGAGCAAGCCAAAGGCAACAGTGGCAAGGAACCGAAAAACTCCATCAAGTGACCTAATGGTGTCCTAAAACTCCATCAGGTGCCTTAATGGAGAAAAAAAAAACCTTGGGAGAACCCAGGCTCAGTCGGGGGCCAGTTCTCCTCTGGCATTGGATAGAGGCCGGATTGTAGTTTGAACTGTAGGATTATATGAATGCCTGGCTGAAGAGATGCGACTTTAATCTAGTTTTAAACTGGGAGAGCGAGTCTGAGCAACGAACAGTATCAGGAAGACTATTCCAGAGTTTTGGAGCCAAATGTGAAAATGCTCTCCCTCCTTTGGTGGTTCTGGATATCCTAGGTATGACCAAAAGCCTTGAATTTAGTGATCTCAAAGAGCGCGATGGATTATAGGGCGATAGAAGATCCGTTAAATAGACTGGAGCTAAGCCGTTTAGGGCTTTATAAGTCAGTAGCAATACCTTGTAATTAATACGGAACTTTATAGGTAACCAATGCAGTGATGATAAAATCGGTGTTATATGATCATATTTTCTTGATCTCGTAAGAACTCTAGCGGCGGCATTTTGGACTAACTGTAGCTTGTTTATTGAGGATGCAGGACAACCAGCTAATAAAGCATTACAGTAATCCAGTCTCGAGGTCATGAATGCATGAACTAACTTTTCTGCATCAGAAACTGATAGCATATTACGTAGCTTAGCAATGTTTCTAAGGTGGAAAAAGGCTGTTTTTGTAACATAAGAAATATGATTTTCAAAAGACAGGTTGCAATCGAGTATAACACCCAGGTCTTTTACTGTAGAGGATAAAGTAACAGGACATCCTATGATGTTAAAGTTGTATTGTGCGAGGTTTTGTGGGCGGTTTTTTGAACCGATAAGTATTACCTCTGTCTTGTCTGGATTTAATAAAAGAAAATTACGCGTCATCCAATCTTTTATATCTTTAACACACTCTGTCAATTTGGAAAATGTAGCGTTTTCATCCGGCCGTGATGAAATATATATTTGAGTGTCATCAGCATAACAATGGAAACTAATTCCATGTTTCCTTATAATATTTCCAAGTGGCATCATATATATTGAAAATAACAGGGGGCCTAATACAGATCCCTGCGGCACTCCATAGTTTACTGGAGTTATGATCGATTTTTCTCCATTTAAATAGACAAAATGGTAGCGGTCAGATAGGTATGATTTGAACCAGCTTAGTGCTTGTCCTTGAACACCAGTATAATTTTGTAGTCGATCTAAGAGTATTGTGTGATCTATAGTATCGAACGCAGCACTAAGATCAAGTAAAACTAGTATTGAGATACAGCCTTGGTCAGAAGCTAAAAGTAAATCATTTGTGATTTTAACGAGCGCAGTTTCAGTGCTATGATGCGGTCTGAATCCAGACTGAAACTTTTCATAGATATCATTTTGTTGCAAGAAAGAGCCCAGTTGAGCGGACACCACTTTTTCTAATATTTTAGACATAAATGGAAGATTTGAAATGGGTCTATAATTTGCTAGATTATTATGATCTAATTGTGGTTTCTTAATGAGAGGTTTTATAACTGCCAGTTTAAATGTTCTTGGAACATGACCTAAAGATAAAGACGAGTTAATAATATTGAGGAGAGGCTCTTCCACTACAGATAACACTTCTTTCAGTAGTTTAGTTGGTATAGGATCTAATAAACATGTTGTTGTTTTAGATGAAGTGATAAGTTTATTTAACTCTTTTTGTTCTATA
Source organism: Leuciscus leuciscus (assembly GCF_965113295.1). Classification (NCBI taxonomy): domain Eukaryota; kingdom Metazoa; phylum Chordata; class Actinopteri; order Cypriniformes; family Leuciscidae; genus Leuciscus; species Leuciscus leuciscus. The sequence goes on from NC_138730.1 coordinate 33,432,201, forward strand.
GTTGTAAAGCACTGTAATTGTTCTTTCGGGGTGATAATTGAAGCTGAATTGTAAGGCGCGATTGAAGATTGAACGTTTATAATTGTGGTTCTGATGCTTTCTATTTTCTCAGTGAAGTAGTTCATGAAATCATTACTACTGAACTGTAACGGGATATTTTGTTCGGGTGACGTCTGTTTATTTGTTAGTCTAGCCACGGTGTTAAATAGAAACCTTGGATTGTTTTGGTTGTTTTCTATTAGTTTGCGGAGGTGCTCAGCCCTGGCAGCTTTTAGGGCCTTTTTATAACGTGACATACTGTCTTTCCACGCGATTCTAAAGACCTCTAAATTAGTTTGTTTCCATTTACGCTCTAAAATACGGGTTTCTCTCTTTAAAACATGCGTAGTATTGTTATACCATGGTGCTTTATTTTTCTCTCTGACCTTTTTTAATTTAATAGGTGCAACCACATCCAATGTTCTAGAGAGAATGGTGCTCATAGTGCTAGTTAGTTCTTCTAGTTCATCTGTTTGTTTGGGTTCAGGCAGCAGCTGAGACAGATTAGATAAGCAATTTGAGAAATTATCTATGGTGGATGGAAGGATTGTTCTGCCTGGTTGATAACGCGACGCCGCATGACATATTACAGCAGTACGTAATATGCAAGTTACCATGTAGTGATCAGTGACTTCATCACTTTGTGGAATGATATCTATATCGGTTGGATCGGTTCCGTGTGATATAATTAAATCGAGTGTATGATTAAGACGATGAGTTGGTCCGGTGACGTTTTGCTTGACCCCAAATGAATTTAATAAATCTGTAAACGCAGCTCCTAACGCATCATTTGGATTATCTACGTGTATGTTAAAATCTCCAACAATTAATGCTTTATCGACATTGACTAATAGGTCTGAGAGAAAATCTGCAAACTCTTTTAGGAAATCAGCGTAAGGCCCTGGCGGTCTATATACGGTAGCCAAGGCTAGAGATAATAGGGATGTTTTTCTAACATCTAAGAGCGTAACATTTAGTACAAGTACTTCAAATGAAATAAACTTATAACCCGTTTTCTGAGTAACATTTAGAATATCTTTATAAATGGTTGCAACACCTCCGCCACGGCCAATCAGACGGGGCTCATGCTTATAACAGTATCCAGGAGGAGTAGACTCATTAATACCGAAATAATCATTTGGTTTAAGCCAGGTTTCAGTAAGGCAAAGTACATCGAAGCTATTATCTGTGACTATTTCATTTACAATAACTGCCTTAGGTGTGAGTGATCTAATGTTTAGAAGACCTAGCTTTAGAAATAGTTTTTGTTTACTAATAGCAACATTTTCTGTTTTAATAACAATTAGATTTTTCCTAGATCCTGCATTAGATTTATTATTTGATCTCACTAAACGAGGAATAGACACGGTTTCTATGCAATGTTCTACACTAGTATTTATATCAGTTGAATTGGTGCAGCAGAGACTATGATTTGGACTTTTGGTTACTAGTCAAAGGGTATTTAACATTTTGGAGATGTTATCTGACAGAAGATCCGCTCCGAATCTGCTTGGGTGTAAGCCATCAGCACGGAAAAGCCTAGGACGCTCCCAAAACAGATTCCAATTATTTACAAAGAGCAGTTTCTGCTCATTGCACCATGACATTAACCATTCATTTAGCGCAAATAATCTGCTGAATTTTTCATGCCCTAGTCGGTACGTGGGAAGCGGTCCTGACACAATGATCGTTGTTTCAGGCGATGTGCTGCGTACCGTATCGATTAGATTCCTGAAGTCTTTCTTCAGAATCTCCGTCTGGCGCAGCCTGATGTCGTTCACTCCCGCGTGCAGGACCACAGTTCCGACGCGCTCGTCACCGTTCAGGATCTCGGGAACGCGAGCAGCGATTTCAGAAACACGAGCACCAGGGAAGCAGGTGTTACCAAATTTAAGTAATTCATTTAATTATTAGGATATTGAAATTAACCTATTCTGCGAATAAAACCAAAAACTAAATTTCATGTACAAAAATTACCTGAAAATGCTCACCCCTTTTAAAAACAAATAGTTTGACCTGAGCAACACTATTATTACCTGTAGCTAAGTGAAACTGAGTTGTTCATGTTCTCTGTGCTGTCTCTTCTCTGTAGTGTGCTGACGGGGCATAATCACTATGTGATGTGCGCTCAGTTCCATCCCTCTGAGGACCTGGTGGTGTCGGCCAGCCTGGATCAGACTGTGCGCGTGTGGGATATTTCTGGTGAGGAGGCTTGGGACAGGATTGAGTGTTTTGGGAAGGCTGGGGAGGTGGGAATGGAGAGAGGGGATGAAGGAAGATAGAGGCTGCCTAATGGCATTCTCTTCCTCATGTCCTCTCTCTACAGTGTGTACAGAACAAAACTCTGTGGGCTTGAAGCAAAAACACCTCTCACTCTCATGCATCAAGCATTTGTCTAGTAATTTAAATTTTAAATGTTTTTTTGGGGGAAGATTAAAGGGATGGTTCACCCAAAATTGAAAATGTTGTTATTACTTACTCAACCCCATGTTGTTCCAAATCTGTAAGAGTTTCTTTCTTCTGTTGAACTCAAAAGAAGAGATTTTAAAGAATGTTGGTAACCAGACAGTTGATTGAACCCATTGACTTCCACAGTATTTCTTTTTTTTTTACTATGGAAGTCAATGGGTGCCGTCAACTGTCTGGTTACCAACATTCTTTAAAATATCTTCTTTTTGTGTTCAACAAAAGAAACAAACTCATACAGGTTTGGAACAGCTTGAGGGTGTGTAAATGATGACGACAATTTTCATTTTTGGGTGAACTATCCATTTAAATAGTGATGTTGAGACGACCAAATCACTGAGAGGTGATGTTTACATGGAACAAACAATTCATGAAACACTTAAAATAAAGGCTCAAAAGTCTTATTTAAGGAAAAGTTGAATGTGAGAGGTGTTTTTGAGATTCTGCATGTTTTAATGATGTCAATGTCTGTCTCCTTTGCTTTCATTGTTCTGAACCTCTTTCTTGCTCATTAACCTTTAACACCACTGCTGTCTGCACTGACTGAGATCAAATGCTCATTCCTTAACACTATACACAAGTTTGAAGCCTTAACACAAGTTCTTTCTCTGCCTATTTTCCCTTCACATAAAATATTAAGTGAATGTTACTGCATGGATAATACAAATACATGCAATGTAATTGTATTAGGAATTGAAAACTAATAATTCTTGACTTTTCTTGAATTTAACAGTGGTTCTCAGCCTTTTTCACCCCAAGGTCCCCCATTGTCCTAACAATATTTGAAGGCAATATTTGATAAAAAAAAAAAAAAAAAAAAAAGTTATTTATTTTTAACCCAGTAAAAAATTTAAAGCATAAAATAACTAGAAAAGGTTTTTTTTATATATACATTTTATTTATTTTTTTAAATACCCAATGGAGTTATACAAGTTTATTAATTTGCATTACCTCCAAGTTGATGCATCAACATGAACATAGATCTGTCATTTAATCATTAAATTGACTCTTAACACAACATGAATGCATGATTGAAGCCATGCATACTGCATTAAAATATGCAATAACAAATGCATGACTTAGCTGGAGTCTTTCTCGCTCCTCTAACATCCAACGCCCCTCCAGAGAACATTTGGACACGCTCCACCCCATCAATCCACCAGTCAGTTCCATCCCTGCTCTCTTCCTGTACAGCTCCTATGCCCCTCTGGAAACATCCACATCTGTACATTGGTTTCTGGTGCAGCTTTTGTTGGGCTTTTATTCATTTAGCTGACATTTGGAGTGCTGAGATATTAGACACACATCCTGCTCTCCTTTCCTTTTCTCTACGTCCTGACCTGAGTTAAGCCAATCACCTCCCTGTCGTTGATTTACATGCATCAAACCCAATCTGAAGTGATTTTGAGCTCTGTGATCACATTTAAACTGTTCTGTTTTGATTGTTGTCTTTGCTGTTAGTCTGGTGGTGAAGTTTACTAAACTTCCTTTACTCAGGTTTAGACCTAATGGAGGACATATGTTGTGTTTGTGTTCTCGAGTACCTGCGAATGTTTAGCAGCCCAACAAAATGTTTGTGTGTTTGCTGTCTCGCATATCATGTGTTTATAATCTTTGAGTAGCAGTTTTAATGTTGTTCCTCTGTTTTCCCTCCCTGGTATGTGGGTGATCCTGTGTAATTTTCAAATGGGTCCCCTGTGCGTGTCGGACTGTAAATGTTGCTTCCAGGTCTGAGAAAGAAGAACTTGTCTCCGGGTGCTGTAGACACGGAGGTGCGTGGCATCTCTGGTGTTGACCTGTTTGGGGCCTCTGATGCTGTTGTGAAACATGTTCTGGAGGTAAGAATATGGATGTAGTGGTCTTGGTGCTGTAAAGTGTGATTTGTGGTCGAATCAATTTTGTTGTTTGCTTGAATAAAAGTTTGTGTTCTCTTGCTCTGGTCTCAGGGTCACGATCGAGGCGTAAACTGGGCAGCCTTCCATCCCAGCATGCCTCTCATTGTGTCAGGAGCAGATGACCGCCAGGTCAAAATCTGGAGGATGAACGGTACGTGTAACTCTGCAGAATAAAGCTTTACATATAAAACAGTGGGCAGAATAAAATCAGTCACTTAACCTTTTCAATTTTAAATAACTTAAAGCTGCAGTCCGTAGCTTTTTTGGGTTAAAAATGATCCAAAATAAATTTGTGAGCAAGTACATAACCAGCCAGTGTTCAAAACTATCTGCTTGCTTTAGCTCGATTCAAAATGGTAAGCTTGTAATAATGTTTTTAATGTCATTACGTCACATCTGTACACATAAAGAAGGAGTCTCGGCTAGTAGGCTATATTGCGTGTGAGGATGTTGGAGGTGGTGATTTATAGCCTTTTCTCACAGCACTTGATATGATTAAACATATCAATTTGATGGCGGATCCAGAAAGGTTCAAACGACAATCACCAGTGACAACTGGAAATTCACCCATTGTAAAAAGCGAAAGAGAAAAAAAGAGACTGCAACCGGGCCCATGCGAAAACAAGGACAAAAATCGGAAGGGCATTAAATGTAGTCACGCAATGCTGATGTTGTTAGCATTAACAATTTGAAAACAAAGTATAATTTGCACGGTTTGACGTGATATAAGCGATCGTTAGATTTAATCGACACGATTTACTGCAATGCTTTTTTCCCTTTAGTTGGTCAGATGACATTTTCCGGTGAAAATTCTTATGTTGGTCATACTTCCAAAAAGTAGAATCTGTGATTGCCAATGACAGTATCCACACCACCAGAGCGGTGATTGACAGCCGCACATTCTCCTCAAAACATTGGATTCATCCGCGCTGTGCCATGCCGAGGCACAACGCACGTATAGTTGATAATTCCGCAAATAACTGCAATTGCAGATTTCGAACAGAGATGGCAACAAAAAGGAAAAACTGCGGACTGCAGCTTTAACCAAACGGCAAACAATTCCAGCAGTAAAGCTTTAGCTTCTTGGGTATCGCTTAATTGCTGTGGTTGAAATGCTTTAAAAAGCTTTGGCTTTCTGCACAAAATTAAGCTCTGGTGTAGGTCTACCTTTGCCAATTAACTCCAGCTTTTCTTTAAAAGTTCATCTTGAAAATGGCGTGGATAATAAATTAGCAACAATGTCCTCTTCATCAATGTTGCTTGCAGTTTCCTTAGCGAATAGCGCTAGCTATCTTATTAGCATTTTATTTTTCCCTGATCGAGTTCCTCGCAGCGGGCGGTATGCGTCATAAGCCTTGTGATAACAAGCCCCAACCATTTAGAGGGACAATATAATTGGTAAATTTTTCTGTCGTTTGAAATTAGTTTCTCATTGACTTGCTATGGCTTGGCCTCTGTAATTTCACAGCTGGACCACCAATCACAGAGCTGAAAGCGTTAGCCGAAGAATCCTAATATGGAAAAAAAAACGGACGTCTCTTTCAGGGCCTAGAGTTCCCTGACGGTTCCCCTCTGATATAATGAATAAAATGTGGAAAAATTTGGTTTTTATTTACATTTTGTTTTGTAAATTATCCCTTCTTCTAGAGTCTAAAGCGTGGGAGTTAGACACCTGTCGGGGGCACTACAACAATGTGTCCTGTGCGGTGTTTCACCCTCGTCAGGAGCTCATCCTGTCCAACTCTGAGGACAAGAGCATCCGTGTGTGGGACATGTCCAAGAGGACTGGCGTGCAGACCTTTCGCAGAGATCACGACCGTTTCTGGGTTCTAGGGGCTCACCCCAACCTCAACCTGTTTGCTGCTGGTAGGTTACTGTTAATAACAGACGAATGGTTTTGGCGATGACATGATATGCATTAACGTGTTATTCTGTTACCTCTCAGGCCATGACAGTGGGATGCTGGTGTTTAAACTGGAAAGAGAACGTCCAGCTTACGCCGTGTATGGTAACATGCTATACTATGTGAAGGATCGCTTCCTGCGTCAGCTCGACTTCAACAGCAGCAAGGATACAGCCGTCATGCAGCTACGCAGGTTTGTGAATTTCAGTGTCTTTTCTACTTTGAGTTTGAAGACCGTAAATGTGCACCTACAACAGGTTTGAAATTTTCAGTTGAACTGTTTCTTTTATATTCGCAGTGGATCCAAATTCCCTGTGTTCAGCATGTCCTACAACCCCGCGGAAAATGCTGTGCTGTTGTGCACTGTGAGTATTGCAGAATCTTTTTAGTCTCCTCAATCAAATCAAGGTGCATTTTTGTACTTGTGCATTTCTTCCTCTTTCCCCTCCAGAGAGCTACTAACCTGGAAAACAGCACATATGATCTATACTCCATTCCCAGAGAGAGCGACTCCCAGAATCCTGATGGTAACATTTGATCTTTTCTCTTTAGAAGTCCTTAATCCAATGTGCAAAACAAAATGTTAAATTCTTCTGTCTGTTTTCAGCTCCTGAGGGAAAGCGCTCCTCTGGTCTGACTGCAGTTTGGGTGGCCAGGAACCGGTTTGCCGTTCTTGACCGCATGCACTCAGTAAGTGAATCAAGCAAAATTTATCTAAAAGAAAAGAGTATTGCAGTATTGACTTATTTTTGTAGGCCATCCCGGAAGTTAGCAACATCCTGGATCTCTTGACAAAACTTAATAGGATTTTTCCATTGGCTTTTGGATTATTGCTGAAAATAAACTCTGTGAAAAGTTTGATTCTTGCACATTTTGTTCATCATGATATTAATCACAAATGAACAGCTTTTATGAATTTTGAAGCATAAATACAACTGCCGGAAGTAAAAAGTTAAACGTTGGCTATAAACAAACTACACCACGGTTGCATGACTTCAACACCATTAAGCTTCTGACTCTCAGACATTGATTAAAAACATTTTAATTTGAGTTAAAATATTTTGCAAGAGTGCAAGTATAAAGTCAACAAGCCTGTAAAAGCGGATTAGTGAGTAGAACGACATGATGACGTTTAATGTTCCTGACAACCTCTGTAGTCCTGTTTTGCAAGTTGTTAACTGTCTTTTTCAAGACAAGTAAAAGCTTTAGAAAATTACAAGGGGGTAAAATATATTGAGCTTGTGCAAAAATGTGTCATCCTTGCAGCATTAAATAAAGGAGTTATGACCATGTACTCAAACAACTTTTTTTGTCTCACCGCAGCTCCTGATAAAGAACCTGAAGAACGAGATTGTGAAGAAGGTCCAGGTACCAAGCTGTGAGGAGATCTTTTATGCTGGAACTGGGTCACTGCTGCTGCGTGATGCTGATGGAGTCACGCTGTTTGATGTGCAGCAGAAGCGCTCCCTTGCCACGGTTAAAATTGCTAAAGTCAAATATGTGGTGTGGAGTTCAGATGCCAACCATGTAGCCCTGCTGGCCAAACACGGTACTGCAAACTCAAAAATTGGTTGTATAGGCTTCAGCATATAAAAAATCTCCACCCTTAAGGGTTGTTCAAGCATTTTTGCCTTGTAACAAACTAAATAATTCCATATCATGTCACACACATCTGACCCTCTGCTCTTGCTTGTTCAGCCATCATGATCTGCAACAAGAAGTTAGAGAGCCTATGTAACATCCATGAGAACATCAGAGTGAAGAGTGGCGCCTGGGCCGAAAACGAAGTCTTCATCTACACCACCTCCAACCATATCAAATATGCTCTCACCTCCGGGTAAAGCTCCAATAGCCTGACACACAACTCTTTCCATTAAGAAAACCATACTGTTTTTGCCTAACCTGATAATGGCATGTTATTCATATTCCATTTTTTTTTCTCAGTGATCATGGTATAATCCGTACATTGGATCTACCCATCTATGTGACAAGAGTCAGAGGCAACAGTGTGTACTGCCTGGATCGTGAGTGCAGACCGCGAGTGTTAAATATTGACCCCACTGAGTACCGTTTTAAACTGGCTCTGGTCAATCGCAAATACGAGGAGGTTAGTGTGCATTTTCAGCCATGAGACTTGTTTTATTTATTTTGTTTTTTTTATTTCAATTTTATTTATTTTCCATTTTAACTTTTAATTATTTTTTTTTAAATGTCACAAATGAAATGTTCCTATTACCTGACAGATGTCCCTGAAACAGGTGTTTTGTTTCTTTGAAGTTTTTTTATATATTTATTTTTTTATTTTTTTATCAAGAACTCTGCCTGTGAGTCATTTTGCACATTCGGATTTGCCTTTAATGACTTTTTTTCTACCCAACACCCTCAGGTTCTTCATATGGTGCGTAATGCTAAACTGGTTGGTCAGTCCATCATTGCTTACCTACAGAAGAAAGGTTACCCCGAGGTTGCACTGCACTTCGTCAAAGATGAAAAGACCCGTTTCAGCCTGGCACTGGAGTGTGGAAACATTGAGGTATACTTTAGTGATATTTATGGAGGTTGAAGGCTGAAGCCTTTTACCTGAACAGGTGTTTATTTTTTATCTGTTTCTTCCTGCAGGTGGCGCTGGAGGCTGCAAAAGCCCTGGATGAACGAAGCTGCTGGGAGCGTCTCGGCGAGGCTGCGCTTCTACAGGGCCATCACCAGGTGGTGGAGATGTGCTACCAGAGAACCAAGAACTTCGACAAGCTCACATTCCTGTACCTCATCACTGGAAACCTGGCCAAGCTCAGGAAGATGATGAAGATAGGTGAGTGATGATGAAAATAGCAGTAAAGTACCATTCAAAGGTTTGGGGATGGTAAGGACATTTGGTTTTTTTTAAAGGTTTTTGAAAGAAGTCTTGTATGTTTAATAAGGCTGTGTTTATTTAAACAAAAATACAGCTAAAACTGTTATGTTGTTAAATATTACGATTCAAATAAGCGGTTTTCAATTTTAATATATTTTAAATGGTAATTTATTCCTGTGATGGCAAAGCTGAATTTTCAGCAGCATTTACCCCAGTCTTCAGTGTCACATAATCCTTCAGAAATCATTCTAATAAGCTGATTTGCTGCTCAAGAAACAATTCTCATTATTATCAATGTTGAAAACAGTTGTGCTGCTTAGTATTTTTGTGGAAACAGTAAAGGCCCTGATAGTGATATACCTTTGCAGCGGTGTACTGTTAGCGAACATCCAGACTCCCTAAAAGCGGTGTGTAGATGAATGTTAATATGTGCTTCGTGTTTCCTCTCAATGACAAAATAAATGCACAACAAAAATGACAGCAGTGAGAAAACGGCAATTAAGAAAGCTGTATAAACTGCTTTTAAACATGATGTGGATGTTTGCACAAGCTCTGCAATTCTGCACTTCAGTCAAGTAAAGTCACGTTTATTTATATAGCAAAACATTAAACCAAACAGCTTTACAGTATTAAACATGAAAAACTGTCAGTGTGGCTTACAATTAGAATCGCACTTCAATTTCTACAATAAAGCAGCTCTCCAGTGTTTTTCATTTGTTGACAAGTCTGACCTTGACGGACTCAACAGAGGAAATTAACCGGAGAAGATTTCCACATCACAGAGTGCATCTACCTATAATGTAATCGCCTCAGACCAATGGTATTTCGAAGGTGTTTACCAGCCAGAGCGAACTTTTCAAACTCCGGAACGAACTCCTAAACGAACTTCGTTAGGGCCTGATTTTGTTCGAAATGATGTCACACGAGTTCATTCTTCGATTATGCTTGAAGTATATTAAGGCCTTAATATTTTTTTTTAAGGATTATTTGTTAAACAGAAAGTTCAAAGAACAGCATTTATTTGAAATCAAATGTTTTGTAGCATTATATACATGTCTTTAACTTTTAATCAATTTAAATCATCCTTTCTGAATAAAGGTATTAACTTCTTTCAGCAACAAAAAAAATCTTAGTGACCCCAGACTTTTGATTAAGACTTTTAGAATTAATTCCTGTGGATTGGTTGAATGATGTTAATGATTTGTTACAGCTGAGATAAGAAAGGACATGAGTGGACACTACCAAGGTGCTCTCTACCTGGGTGATGTCAGCGAGCGTGTGCGGATCCTGAAGAACTGTGGACAGAGTGAGTGCTGTCACTTTTTCATTCACATGATTGTTTTAATGCGATTTATTTAATGAAAATGTATCACATTCATTCTCAGAGTCTCTGGCTTACCTGACTGCTGCCACTCATGGGATGGATGAGGAAGCTGAAGCCCTGAAGGAGACCTTTGACCTGGAAAAAGAAATGGTATGATCTATTCTCATTACTAACAGAGATGCACATATTCGCTGATGAATGATTCCTCAGAATGATTGAACTGTTCATGTACAGGTGCCAGAGGTAGACTCCAATGCTCAACTGTTGCAGCCGCCACCTCCCATCAACCCCTTAGACACTAACTGGCCTCTGCTAACCGTCTCCAAGGGCTTCTTCGAAGGAGCCATTGCTGCCAAAGGTGACAGACTGTTTTTTGAGATGCTCATACTCGTTTACAGTGTGTTACCTGGATTTATAAAGTTGGATGGATCTAATTTTTGAAGAATAGCAGCATGAATTGTTGTGTATGTTTGGATAGGACGAGCAGGGCAGATGACTGCTGACCTGGACATGGATGCTCAAGGAGATGAAGGCTGGGGAGAAGATGCAGAGCTTCATCTGGATGAAGGTATTTACTGTAGTATTTTATAGTAAAAACCTGTTCTGCAATAAGACAATATTTTTGAAGCAAGAACCCAAACCAGACTTAAAACTTATGACTTATGAACTTACCGTTCATACCAAGGACGATAACTATAAAGTTTTAATAATCCACCCAGAACACTTTAGAACACTATAGCAACACCCTGGCGACCACCTACACCCACTGTCTTACGATCTAAACAATCATCTATCATGCTCTCCTCAGATGGATTCATGGATGCTCAAGAGGGACTGGGCGATGAGGGAGCTATTGGGAAAGATGAGGGAGGAGGATGGGAGGTTGAAGAAGATCTGGATCTCCCACCAGAACTTGTACGTTTTGTCTAAAACTGCAATAAAAATCAGTTCTGTCTGTAAATGAAACTAGATCTTAAGTAACCTCATCTTGTTGTCTTTCCTTTAACCAAAAGGATGTACCTTCTGTTGGAGGAGGTGGTGCAGAGGGCGATGGTTTCTTTGTGCCGCCTACCAAGGGCACAAGCCCCACCCAGATGTGGTGCAACAACTCTCAGCTGGCTGTGGATCACATGTTGGCTGGCTCTTTTGAGACTGCTATGAGGGTAAAAGGATCTCACAAAACCGATTAGGGCTGCACAATCTTGGGGGAATATTTGAATTGCTTTTATTTTATTTATATATATTTATTCAAAATAAAAATATTTTCGAACAATATAAATCTTTACTATCACTTTTTATAAATGTTACACATCCTTTCTGAATACAAGTAATAATTCTTTTTTTTTTTAAGAAAAAAAAAAATTACTGACCCCAAACTTTTGAACGGTAGAATATACTGTTACAGAAGATTTCTATTTTAAATAAATGCTGTTCTTTTTTTTTTACTTTTTATACATTGATAATAAATCGGCATATAAGAATGATTTCTGAAGGATCATGTGACACTAAAGATTGGAGTAATGACTGATGAAAATTCAGATTTGCATCACAGAAATAAATTATTTTTGAAGTGTATTAAAATGGAAAACCATTATTATAAATAGTTATAATATTTCACAATATTACAGTTTTTTTCTGTATTTTCGATCAAATAAATATGAATAAAAAAATAAAAAGTAAATATATTACAATACAAATAAATATATTACAATACAAATATTGTTTAATATTTGTATTTAAAAAAAATACATATCACTGGCAGGAAGGAATATACACTGATGCACCTAAACTACAAAACTGAAATGTGCCAGATGGTTTTCTGCTGTCTCTAATGCATTTCATTCTCTTTTCCACAGTTACTGCATGACCAAGTTGGTGTGGTTCAGTTTGGACCCTATAAGCAGCTTTTTATGCAAACTCTGTCCCGTGGCCGCACCTGTTACCTGGGCCTGCCGTCTCTGCCCTCCTTGCACAGTTACCCCCATAGGAACTGGAAGGACAGCGGGGCTAAAGGGGGTCTGCCAGCGGTGGGTCTGCGTCTCGCTGATCTCATTTCACGCCTGCAGCAGTGCTATCAGCTGACCACAGCAGGACGCTTTGAAGATGCGGTCGATCGTTTCAGAGCCATTCTTCTCTCCGTACCACTGCTTGTGGTTGACAACAAACAAGAGATCGCAGAGGTGTGTTGTGATTCAACATGAGTACTTTTATCAGGGTTTTTGTAGGGTTCGAGTACTAAACATTCTCTTTACTTTCACTTAGGCACAGCAGCTGATCACTATCTGTAGGGAGTATATTGTTGGCCTCACCATGGAAACGGAGAGGAAGAAACTTCCTAAAGACAGTCTCGAACAACAAAAGAGACTTTGTGAGGTAGGTGCATTTCTTTTCAAACATTAAAATCTATAGATTTAAGATAATTTTAATATACATTAATACATCTTTTTTGTGTGTTTCAGATGGCAGCATATTTCACACACTGCAGTCTGCAGCCTGTCCACATGGTTTTGGTATTGAGAACAGCTCTCAATCTTTTCTTCAAACTGCGTAACTTCAAAACAGCAGCGGGTTTTGCTCGCCGTCTGCTTGAGCTGGGCCCCAAACCAGAAGTGGCACAACAGGTAAACAAATAATGCTTTTGTCATTTTCAATTATTACAAAATATTACTTCTTAATGTATTTAAACTATCTTGTGGCCCCTTTAGAAGTGTGCTGAGGCTCCCTAGTGGGCCTGAGAACCACTGATGCAAAAATTAGTAAAAATGGAAAAATAATATTAGAAGGGAAATGATTGGTAGATAGGAATGTTTTTCAAGCCCTTGACATAGATCTAAGATGAATACTATAATGTTTAGTTTTTTTATGATCCACAATTTTTATTAGGGTAATTCAGTTAAATTACATTAAACATCCAATCGTGTCGTGTTTTTACGCATGTAGTTTTGTCACAATACTGGAATTTCAAACGTTAATACGATGCCTTGAAAAATTTCGGTATTTGATACCATTTTCGATACCATGGGGAAAACTACCACATATATACTTCCATACAGATGTATGTTTTTGACCATAAAAGCTGCGAAAACGTTGTTAAATTTGGACTTTCGATCTGTTTGAGGCAGCTTTATGAGAGCACAACTTTTATATAGATCAGTGATGCGCACGCTTTTGGTGTCAATATCTGTCAAGATCAATATTTTTGACAACACAATCCCAATGTGTACATTATCTGTTATTCATAACCTGTTGTTCCCCGTCTTTACTTACTCAGACACGAAAGATTCTTGCAGCATGTGAGAAGAGCCTGACAGATGCTCACCAGCTAAACTACGACCCCCACAATCCCTTTGACATCTGCGCCGCCTCCTACACTCCCCTGTACCGTGGGCGGCCAGTAGAGAAATGTCCCCTGTCTGGAGCCTGCTACTGCCCCAAATACAAAGGAGAGGTCTGCAGGGTCTCACAGGTTAGTTCTAAGCCTTTGTGATGTCAGTGTTTAATAAGTGTTGGTTTATTGAAGGGAGAAAGTCTTATGTTGTCAATAAGTGAGAAAGCAACTTTACTTTTCCCCTTGTTCAATGGTTTATCTCATCATGCGGTGCTATAAAGTGAAGAATCCATTTAATTGGCTGTCTCTCTCTCCTGTTTTTCTTTTTTTTTAGGTAACCGAGATTGGTAAAGATGTGATTGGATTGCGCGTCAGCCCACTGCAGTTCCGTTGAACATGCATTGCATAAGCATGGATGAAAATAAATACGCTCTGTTTTCTCTCATATGTACTTTTCCTTTATAAGATGAAGTAACAACAACTTTGAGATCAGAAAATTCTAGAAAATACCTTATGTGACTAATCTCTCTGTGACTGTCCTTTCTATTATATATCGAAGGTCTCTACAGTCTGTATTCTTGCGTTTCATTAATCTAAATAACTAATTGTACATCTGTGACCCTGTCAATCAGTGAAAAAAGTTTCAAATATTGAAATAAAATTCTGGTGATCAAATGTTTGACCACTTATTTTTTTTCTCCATGTAGGGTGATTATCGTTAACTAAAACTATTTAAAAAAAATATTACTTGAGAATAAAAAACAAAAAATTTAACTCAAATAAAATTTTGGAAAAGGCTCAGGAATTTCTCATTTTTGTTTAAGTTAAAGTACTAAAATAGCTAAAACTATGTAGCCGTTGTTGTTTTGTGGTCTTTTATAATAAAAATGACAACATAAAATTACTAAAACCTTAAAATTAAAACAAAAACTAAATCTAATTCAAAATATATCAATGATTCTAAAATAACACACAACGACATATATAGTTTTCTCGTTTCAAAATGGTACTAAGGAGTGAATGGAAGGTACTTGATGATTTCATATATATATTTATTAAATAAATAAATACAATTTTATTTATATTTTTCCTTTGTGACCACAAGGAGGTGCAAAATGTCACTGAGAATCAAGGCAAGCAAGTTCACATGGTTTTGGTTAGTGCTCTAATTTATTTTGATCAATTGGAAACTTGTGTTTTCAATTCAGTACAAAACAGATGGATTACATTTCTGGTTCGCAAAAACTTGGGAAAAGTAATAAATCCAAGACTTTGTTAAATTAAACACTTTCATAATCCAAGCAGTGTTTAAAATGAATAGTATACTACTTTTGTAGTCCGCATGTTGTTCAACACAAAACATCACAACATTGAAAATGGATTTTCCAGTATAAGACAGTCATTTAAAGGTATTTGTCACATCCCTGCTGTCTGCTTAAGATCATCCTGCTCACATCGATGTTGTTATTGCTAAAAACCTCTTTTCCATGGTCGACGGTGGCAGCAGGCAGGGATCGGGTGCGGCCCAGAATCCAAGCGAAGTCTACATGAAACAGTCTCAAGACGTCAGTGCATGAATATACCAGTGCTGAATTCTCATAGTCAGTGGACAAAATCCAGTATGGAGTGTAGGGCAAAACTGTAAATTCAAGTAGAGAAGCAAAACGTGAAATATGATTCAAAATTAATGAAAAATACACATGGCAATGCCATAGCATTTGATCTAGCAAATGCTCAAAAAAGGAAAATCAGCTTCGTACCATAAGAAAAACTGATTCCAAGCTTTGCAGGATTTTTTTTGTCTTCCACCACAGCTGTCCCGTCAATTGTTCTTAGCTCTCCTTTTCTAATAAAATAAAGTTTATGGTTCATTTATTATTTATTATACAATTGTGTAATTCAATAAAGCATATGAAATTATAGCAAAGTGACCTTTTAAATACTGCTTGACTTGTTGGTACTCACAGAATTTCTGAGCTCGCTACGTGAGCCGTTCCATCCAGCTTAAGAGTAAAGTTAGTCTCAATGCATCTCCCTCGCTCAAACTGTGCTGGAAGTTTAGCGATCTCAAACCACCTGCCCATAAACTACATTAGGATGCAGACAAGCAAAAAAGATTTAGAGCAGAATAGAAGACCTGATCATTGCATATGTTGAGGTGTAATACGCTACCTTCTTTAGGTTAAAGGCAGGTTGAGTAGTAGGTTCTGGGCATGGCCCCCAATGAGGCACCTGGGCATTTATGATGGGCAGAAAAAGGGCCAAAACAACCAGAAAGGCCTTCATTTTACTTGCAATGCCCATTGCCAAAAAAAGAAAAGAATAGATTAGTAAAATATTTGTGTTGATAACTAAATATTTGCATGCATTCTCAACAGCTGACACAAATAATGGAAAACATTTTCTAAACTTAACTGTCATATCATGTAAAACAAACTTAATTTATATATTATTAATTCAAGTTGCATAGCATAATTTAAGGCTTCTAAAAACTGTAGTATTGTGAAATATTATTACAGTTTAAAATAACTATTTTCTATTTGAATGTATTTTCAAATTTAATTTATTCCTGTGATGGCAAAGCTGAATTTTCAGCATTATTACTCCAGTCTTCAGTGTCACGTAATCTTTCAGAAATCATTCTAATATGCTGATCTGCTACTTAATAAACATTTCTGATTATTACCATTGTTGAAAACAGTTGTGCTGCTTAATACATTTGTGTAAACTTTGTTAAAAAAAAATGTACGATTCTTTGATTAATAAAAAGATGGAAAGAATAGCGTATATTTGAAATAGAAATCTTTTGTAAAATTACAAATGTCTGTAATGTCGTATTTGATCAATTTAATGCATCCTTGCTGAATTGAACCTAAACATAAAATGCAATAACATAAAATGTTATTGACCCCAAACCCTTGAACAGTACTGTACATATTAAATTTCTTGGTGAACAACCATTGTAAAGAAGACAGTTTGACAAATACAAATCCTTACCTCTTAAAGATGTGCTGAATACTAGATGGACTGTGGAGCTCTGAGTATTTATTTGAATCATTCTCTCTCTGGGATCATGTGACTGCAGAAAAGACATGTTATGAAGGCGTCTTTGTGATGCCACAGTTTATTCCCAACATGAAGTAAGTGATTAGGCAAATTGAAGTCATGAGAGGATGTTCCATTAATAAATATCTAAACTAAATGTACACTGTCGCTTTGTCTAAATGTTCTTTTTTCTTTATAAACATTCCATTTGTGTTTTTTGAAGTTCAAGTTTAGGGCATAACTGTCAGGGGAAAAGTAACAGTAAGTTGTGATGATCTGTGACAATGAACCTGTGCTTCCAAATTGAGCAGCAGGCTGAATGATTGTAATGGTGATGCCGACAGATAGAGGGCGATATATATGTAACTGTTATGAGGATGCTCATCTAATCTGTCTGACTCTGATCACAAACGCTTCGCTGCCAAAAACAAGCGGTGACACTTCATAGCTTTCTATCTAACTTTCTATTGTCCCTCTTCTCAAGGTCCTGTATGTTACTATGTTATTGTTATAAGCTACTCGTTGGGCCCATTAGGAGCCAGGGAAGGGGGAGGCACACGTCATGAACTCTCTTTCTTAAATTATATAAAAACTGCCACGTGTATTTCCCCCCAAAATGTATGCAGTAGACATGTGTCTTTACAGAAGGACTGTATCCTCACGTGTTGTGTGTTTTGCATGTTGCGATAACTAAAACAACAGTGTGATAAGAACATAGTGAAGGATACACGTGTGACTCAACCTCCTGTTGAGGACTCAACAACATTGAGTTTCATAAAAGGATGAATGGAAAAACATTGAATAACATCTTTGATGTTATGAGAAAAAAAAAAAAATTACTTAAATGCAATGTAGGTGTCTTAATTATTTATTGGCCAATTATTTTTTTCATTTGTGTATATCATGGGTAACAAACAAAACACCAGAACTCAAATTTATGGAGTAATGAGAATAAAGTTATCAGACTTGAAAGCCAAGTGCTTTATCAACATAAGCTCTATTGAATTGTGGAACTATAAAGCTTGTTGGATTCAGGCAGTTTCTTGAGAAAAAGTCAGTCGTGCACAATTGTCATGTGTGGTTGTTCAGAAATGACGACTATAGGATCCAATTGCAGTAAGAAAGTCTTTATTGACAAACATAACCAAAGTAAACCCAAACAGAGCGAAAGCAGCAAAGGGTAACTCCAAACAACGAGCAAAGAAAATCCGAAACAAAAGCTGAACAGGGAAACATCCACAATCGACAACACCAGACAAAGAACATAGGTCTTATATAGGTAAACATTAACAAGATAAGACACAGCTGAACGTATATTACAACATAAGCACAAGCAATGGACAGAGGGCCAGGTCTGTGGAATGGAAGCAGGACTGGAGACTGAGGGGCGGAGCAGAAGACCACCACAGCAGAGTAGAAGGGACTGAAGAGCCCCACGGCGGAGCAGAAGACCTCCAAAGCAGAGTAGAAGGGACTGAAGATCCCCACGGCGGAGCAGAAGACCTCCACAGCAGAGTAGAAGGGACTGAAGATCCCCACGGCGGAGCAGAAGACCTCCACAGCAGAGTAGAAGGGACTGAAGATCCCCACGGCGGAGTAGAAGACCTCCACAGCAGAGTAGAAGGGACTGAAGATCCCCACGGCGGAGTAGAAGACCTCCACAGCAGAGTAGAAGGGACTGAAGATCCCTACGGCGGAGTAGAAGACCTCCACAGCAGAGTAGAAGGGACTGAAGAGCCCCACGGCGGAGCAGAAGACCACCACAGCAGAGTAGAAGGGACTGAAGATCCCCACGGCGGAGTAGAAGACCTCCACAGCAGAGTAGAAGGGACTGAAGATCCCCACGGCGGAGTAGAAGACCTCCACAGCAGAGTAGAAGGGACTGAAGATCCCCATGGCGGAGCAGAAGACCACCACAGCAGAGTAGAAGGGACTGAAGATCCCCACAGCAGACCAGAAGACCACCAAGGCATAGTTGAGGACCACCACGTGGAGCAAGTGGGACTGTAACAAAGGGCACAGAAAGCTCAAGGTTTATATAATACTGGGACTGTATCAAAACAGGCAGACAGTTCAGTAATGGCCTCTGTGGCCATAGCAGGACAGGCTGGGAGTTCAAGGGCGACTTCCATGGTCATAACGGGACAGGCAGAGAGCTCATTGACGACATCCGTGGTCATGATAGGGTAGACAGGAAGTTCATGGAAGTTCTGTGTTCGTGTCAGGGCAAACAGAGAGTTCAGGGACAACCTCCGTGGTTGTATCAGGGCAGACTGATAGTTCATTGATGACTTCCGTGATCATGTTGGAGGGAACAGAGAGTTCATGAGCGACGACGACGCCTCGGGACGAGCTGGAGAAGTGTGTACGACCCACACGCACAAGATGGCCACCTCAATCACTGGCAAACGCACACAACGGTAGAAGAGTCTCAGAGACCCCCAGACTTGGGACTATCTGGCTGGGGATGCTAACCGCTCGTACTGATGTTAGCGGTGGGTCTGCCACACGGAAAATCACCCAGAAACACCCATGGATAGTCTTCCTCAGTTCCGGAATGTCGAACATGAAGGTTACAGGTTCTGGTATGGTGGCCGTGACAACAGGAGAATCTGCCGTGGCGCTCATGACGGCTGGAGACACTGGCATGGTGGCCGTGACGATTGGGGACTCTGGCGGGTATATCATGAATGGTGCGTTCATCTTACATGACACCCACAGTTAAAGTAGACCTCCTCCTCCTCCTCCTCCTCCTCCTCCTCCTCCTCCTCCTCCTCCTCCTCCTCCTCCTCCTCCTCCTCCTCCTCCTCCTCCTCCTCCTCCTCCTCCTCCTCCTCCTCCTCCTCCTCCTCCTCCTCCTCCTCCTCCTCCTCCTCCTCCTCCTCCTCCTCCTCCTCCTCCTCCTCCTTCTTCTTCTTCTTCTTCTTCTTCTTCTTCTTCTCTTTTATTGGCGTAAAGTAGACCCACTCAGCTGCAATGCATTGGTTAACATAAAACCATAATAGCAAGAAACAGCTGAACATAATCACAACAATCATGAGCACAGGCAATGGACACTGGGAAATGAAGTTCACAATGATAAAGCACTTCCGAGAGGAGTGCCCACTGGTATTGATCAAAAGGCACTCCAACTGGTGGATGTAACAACAATGATTCAGAGTGCTGGAGAATTAAATTCTAAATGAGAAATTGCAACCCTTTTTATCAGTACTTTGATTGTCTTTAGCTTAAAATGCATTTCTTCAGGCTAAATTGTTAGTAACGTGACAGATATGGGACTTAGAGTATCACATTCACACCAATTAACGCTTTTATGTGTTCTGTCACAAAATTAATCATTTTATTATTAAAATGTACAATTATGTAAAATTAGCAAAATAATTGGTTATTAAAATACTGACGGCACATGGATTCTCGGGAAACCTTTTGAGTTTTATTTTAAAGCTTTAGTTTCAAAGATGTGGAAAGCTATACATGTGACTTGTTGATCACCTTCTTCTGAGAAGTTCAACTCAAGGTGTGTTTACTTAACCTTCAACATCTGTTTGAGCAGATGCCCAGGTTCCCCAAACCTATTTTAATTAAATTTTTTTTTTAAGTTGAAGAGGGTGGAGTTTGTGATATAACCAAAAGATGTAACGGTCTATATATACTAAACTTTGTCACTGTTCGTTACCTTCCACTCTTGAGTCCAAACAGGTAAGGTGATTGTTTTGAATCTACAACTATCCAACCTTTAATTCACATTAAATTGTTATGCTCATTAAGTATGAATTTCTGTTTTTTCAGGTTCAAACTGAAAGAATGCAGGCTCTTCAGGTTCTGTCTCTGACTTTGCTGTCCGTGCTGGCGGCCAGCGCTCAGTCCATCAGCTCTGGAAAATGTCCAGAACCTCCTGTTCAGCAAAACTTTGATCCTGCTAGGGTAAGCGTTTGCTTATACACTGTAAAATATTCCACCTATTTAAAAACTTAAGTTCAGCTGCTGGCTTTATGATTAACTTGGTTGTACAAGTCATTTAAAATTAAATTACATTACACAGCCTTAAAATTTTGTTGAATCTCATATAGCTTACAAAAAAAGTTGAAATTGCCTAAATTATTTTGATGAGTTAAAGTAATGTAAAAACATAAGTTACCATGACTTAATGATCATATCATTTTTTATTATTATTATATATTTTTTTGTAAATGTTTCTTAATCTGTATTTACTTTTTTAGTATCAGGAACATACTACAATCATTATGACCACTTTATCATACTAAAGCCAAGAGGAACACGTTCATATGAAACTTCATTTTCATCACCGCACAAAATCATGTAGCATAACTTCTTATCATTTTGTTCTTAAATAGTACATGGGCAGATGGCATGAGATCATGAAAATTCCATCCCAGTTCCAGTTGGGCGAGTGCTGCCAGGCCACTTACACTCTGAGTGACGGCATTGTTCTGGTTCGAAATGATGAGCTTCTGTAAGTATTGATGAGCAAATAGTACAATATAAATAAAATATCATACAATTGTTAATATTCAGAATATAACAAGTATATAAAATAAAAAATGAAATAAAAGGGATTCTTATATTCAGAATATTCAAAAGAGTTTTGCACTTTCTTCTGAAATGGCTTAAATGAACCTAATATCTTTTCTCTGAACATCCTCACAGTGCTAATGGCACTGTCAGCTTCATTGAGGGAACTGCCAAGATTGTAGATGCATCAGAGCCTGCCAAACTTGAAGTCAGCTTCTTTGAAGGTAAGTCTAAACAAATCATTATTTTCAGCTGTTAATTTGATTTTATTAATGAATCTTTGATTTGAGTTATCCATGATGTTCTCTTTCAGATGCTCCTCCTAGCCCCTACTGGGTGCTGGCCACTGATTATGATGAATACACCCTGGTTTATTCATGCTCTGATTTCGCCGGTCTCTTTCACGTTGAGTATTCCTGGATCATGAGCAGGACACGCACGCTTCCCAAGGAGACCGTCTCTGCGCTGTTAGACATCCTCAAATCCCAAGGCATCAGTACTGATGGTTTCACTGAGACCGACCAGACACCGGGACTGTGCAGCAGCATGCCTTAATACAGCCTTGAATAATGAGCTACTGTGAGATGTGTTGTGGTCTAATTACTTTTCAGTTGGCATTATAAAGTTAACCAATATTCAACTAGCTATTGTGGAATTTTTGTAGGCTATACTCTTGCAAGAAATGCATCCTTTCTAAAATGTTGCCAATAGTTAACTATTTTAATGATGACATCCAAATGAGATTAATACATAATTTGAAAAAGACCTTAACCTTAAACCAAAATTATACCGTTTTAACTTCTGTTAACATAATTGCAAATCCAACCATTAACTATTATGTTTGTAGCGTAATCCTTTCAATTTTACTCTTTTTATAGAAAAGAGTTCCACACTTATGGAATGGAACTTTTGGAACTTTTGGAAAATGGAACTTTTGGTTCAAAGTTTGTTTTTATAGATTTTTGCAATATAAATCACATTCACAGTCCCCCACCCCCCACCATCAAACCTCTAGAATAGCGTCCATACTGCCCATTAATTCAAAATGGGATTGTAAGAACCGAGCATACATACAATACATACAAACATGCTAACAAACATTAACCTCCTACCAAATACATACATAAAAAAATAAATTTTAAAAAAGTGTCAATAGTAGTTGCATTATTTAAACAGACTTATCAACAAAAAAACGAATACCTAGTTTTTTCGAGGCAGAGACAAGACATCATATCTGTAATCCATTGACTATGATATTGCACTTTAATAATATTGCTCTACATGCAAGCAGGGAAGAGATAGCAAGGACTTTACACATTGATGCTGACAACCGTACGTCCTCTGGTGCAACTCCAAATAATGCCAGCAGAGGTTCTGGCTCTAATCTATGCTGAAGAACCGCAGAAAGGGTGTGAAATATCGATCGCCAGAAATGCTCTAATTTGGGGCATGTCCAGAACATGTGAATTAACGTTCCCTCAGCACATTGACATCTATTTCACATAGAGCTAGTACCAGGAAACATTTGAGCTAGTTTAACTTTAGATATATGAGCTCTGTGTACTACTTTAAACTGTATAAGTGAATGTTGAGCACACATTGACGATGAGTGGACCTGTTTAAGGACACAGTTCCATGTGTCTTCGGAGAGTGATCTGTCAAGGTCTTCCTCCCAAGCTCTCTTAATGTTATCCAGGGATGAAGATGCCAGATTGATCATTATATTATAAATAATAGCAATCGAGCCCTTGGCTAATATGTTACATGAAAGGAACCTATCCAAAGGATTTCCGGAAGGCATCGCTGGGAAGTCTGGTACAAGTGACTTAACGTAATGTCTTACTTGCAAGACTCTAAAGAAATCTGACTTGGTAAGACCAAAACGTACCAATTGCTCAAAAGAGGCAAATAAATTATCCAAAAATAAATCTTTGAAACATTTTAGCCCCTTGTGAGACAAACCCTTGAATGAACCATCCCGCAATGAAGGCAAAAAACAAAATAATTACGGAACACAGGGATAAGAAGAGAGGGATCCCTAAAACCAAATGATTTCCTGAATTGGATCCAAATCCTCAACGATTTCAAAAAAGACAGGGGAATAAATAAAGGTAAACACTGAAAGAGATAAAGAAAATTTAGGAAGCACCACCATTTTAATGGAATTAATGCGCCCAATGAGAGAAATCTTTAAAGGGGACCATTTAGAAAGACCTTTCTTAATCCATTCAAGAAGCATGCCAAAATTATGTTTAAAAAGATGCTTATGATGGCGAGTAATACAGACCCCAAGATAAGTGAGCTTATTTTTGACTTGTTTCAGTGGTATGTTGGAATACTGTAGTTGCGTATCTACCTCGTTAATTGGAAAAAAATCTTGTGCAGATTAAGCCTGTAACCAGAAAACCCACCAAAATTCTCAGGCAAAGATAGAGCTGCGGGTAAAGAAGTTTTTGATATAAAAAGCAGTAGATCGTCTGTATATAGATTTACCTTATGCACGCTCTCACCACAAGTAATTCCAGTGATCTGCTGACTCATAGGGCGATTGCTAAAGGCTCAATAGCTAGAGCAAATAGTGGGCTTAGCGGACAGCCCTGTCGAGTTCCACGGTGCGTAAATGGGTTTCTTGCAAGAAGGCAACCTTTGCTTTGAGCTGTCGAAGATGAGCAAGAACTCTGTTTCTCTTAACCGGATGGTTTAAGCCCTTGACATTCCAACTCAAAAATCTCAAATCTCTACCCATTAGAGTACCTATCAGAAGCCAGTGATCAGAGAATGAAAATAAAAGAATTACAAAAAGTAAAATAACATAACATCAACAAATGGAATGGAACTTTTCTGGGAGTGGCCTGTGGGATCATCTGCTAAATTCCATGGTCTGCATTCCATGAATACTCTAAATTGAGCTCAATCACTGCTCTGATTAGATCATTTATATTTCTTTGTGATATATGTCTGAGTTGTGCAGCTGTGAAATTGATAAGCTAGCGATGGATAGTGCTTTGCAGTCCTTTGTCTCATGGGCTGATGATGACTAGGCCTACTGGATGTTGTGGAACAAGTGGGATGAAGTGATAAACTGGGGCCAGGAAGAGAAGCCCACTCCATGACCGCCCAGTTCACAAAGTGCTTTACAAGAGACATATTTTTATAAAGTCTATAATATTTTTAAACTGTGGGACAGGCCCTTGAGAAAAAAGTAGGATATGTCAGAAAAGAAAATGAAGACTCAAAAATATTTATAGAAACTTGTTTTTATTAATCAGTTTGGGTAAAAAAATTATAAATATTTGTGTGTGTTGTAAAGTGGTTAGAAAAAATGAAATCGGAATCGGCTCAAATCTGTATCGGCAGGTCAAACTCAATGACAAATCGGAATCGGCCTAGAAAATTGTAATCGGTGCATCTCTATAATCTTTCTGATTGGCTGGTATCAAACACCATCACATAATCTGATGTTCACTGTTTTATTTATTTATTTATACATTTGCCGTAGTATTGTCGATGGGTTCAATAACACATCCTGCAAAAGGGGGGCCTTGGCCAGAACCTAGAGGTATTTGGGGGGCCTTGTCATGGAAAAGTTTGGGAACCCTTGGCCTAGCCTACTAGCCTAACTTTAGTGTACAATCCCAGCAAACACAGAACGTTGGCAAAAGATTGCTATAACTACGCTGTGTGGTGAAGTTGTTACAGCATAGTCACAATGTTGACATTGAGCCACCATTCAGGGCCATTGCTTAAAGGTGCCATGTGTATTATCTGGCAAAAAAATCAAGTCATACTCCACATTCCATAACAGATGGGGGCAGTATACCTCCATAAAGTGAATTGGTCTACTCTAGAGTAACAGACGAGAAACGGCATAGTCTCTATGCTCCGCCCACCTTCACAACAACCCTAGAGCCATAGCCGAAGCCTAAAGGCCAATTTATACTTCTGTGTCGAGTGTACGCCGTAGTGTACGTCGTAGGATACGCACGTAGGCGACGCTGTCATGAGCATTTATACTTCTGCGAATGTCTGTGTTGCTCTGCAGTTACACCGCCGAAACGCTAGTTGGCGCGGGTGGGTTTTAATGTTCCAGTTCCACTGTGTTTACATTCCTCGCGGCTGTTTTGAGTTTAGGTTTCTACGAGCAATGGCGACTGAAGGAGTCATACAGATGGCTGTATTTCCGCACTTCTTCAAGCAATCTCTCGGTCACTTGGTCTATTTCCATGGCTCTTCACTGATCTTCGGAATTTAAAAATGGCGGGCGGTGCAGAGTGCAGAAGATCATTCCGGAAATGCGTAGGAGGAAACGCGATGCTATCCAGCCGACCAATCACAGATCTTGCGGTCCGCGTCGCCGCGACGCGTAGTTACATTTTTGAGGAGGTGCGCGTCAGGGTACGACGTATGTTACACGTCAATGCGTATGCTACGCCGTACCTTCTACGCGCACCCGACGCAGAAGTATAAATTGGCCTTAATAGAGGACGTTTTGCCTCCAGAGGAACGTTGGGTGATGTCAAGTGATTTTGAAACATGACATCTTCAAGCTACTCCCCTTCACCTTTACCAGTGAATATGTTCATATTCGTTTTGTTCATATTACATTTTGAGTTGTATATACACATTGTTTGAATTAAATTAATTTGACAGACAGCATTCTGTCAACATCATTGGTCAACATCAGACAGCGCACGTGAACCGATCATCTCTACTATAGTAAAAAACATGAACACTGTTGAAAGATACAGTAGGCTACAAATGACCTGGTCGCGCCACAAATTGTTCTCTGTCCTTAGCGACCGAGTCATTGAATGTGAAACAGCCGGCTGCTGTCGTCAGCGAGCAGCAATATTCAGACAACGAGGGCGCGCGCGCCGCGTTGATACCTCGTTTCAGTTTCTCGAACCCGCGCAGTGCGGCGGTCAGAACACGGAGACCATTCTGCCCCTAGCTATGCGTGCGAAAGCATGGGAAGCGATCCCGGGCGTGTCAGAATGGGTGCTGAACGTTGTAAAACAGGGCTATGCGCTGCAGTTCGCTCGCCGTCCCCCGCGCTTTCGAGCCCGGACTGTGACGAGCGGTCCTTTTCTTATCTGATTTGATTTGTGCTTCAGAGCGCGTTTTTTTCCCTGCAGCGGGTGGTGGTGGTAGGAGTCTTTTGCCAAGGGCTTCAGCCATCCTTCCGCTCTCTTCCCTGAATTGAAATGAAGTAGTGGGCTGTACTTTCCACACGATTGACATCAGGTTCAAGTACGCCCACAAGCCGTGCGAGTTATTCGTGTATTGCAGGTTGGCTGGTGGTTATGTTGCCCGCATACCGCCTCCCATGGCCGAAACTGGTATTACGACACCTGTCGGGCCGTGGCTAGTAATGCTAATGCTAATTAAGGTTGATATCTCTGCAGCACTATAACTTGACATTTTTTTAATGACATCATCGCCCTTATTTCTTCTCATTCTTTTGATGCGTGTAGCTAATTTTTTGGATATTTTTACCTCAATTTTTACACATGGCACCTTTAAACCAATGAGCATTAAGCTGTGTCGTCAGCAAGTCGTTTCCCATCATGCTTTTGATCAACGCAGTCGGTGGAGAGCAAAGCTGCGCTCGACTGCAGAATCCGACACGTGCGCCTTGCGCTCGCGAGAGATTTTTGACATATGTCAGCATGACATCAGAGCCAGGCGGACCGTACTCGGACACATTTCTAACCGGCATGCATCTCGCGCTGATCACCGGTGATCGGTTCTGCGCAGATTTTGCTCATATCAAACAAGCCTAATGACTTTGACGTCACAGCGCTGTCATCATCTGTTTAGCTCGCCTCTGGCCCGCCTATATCAGATAACCCGATGTGATTGGTGCAGCTCGGATACAAGGGCATATTTAATGAGCATCATTACTCAACGCCAGAGTAACTCGCTGAGCAAATTCAACTTGTGCACTCGCGAGAACTCTGGATTTCCAGGGTAGCAGTTCCTGGATGTCGATGTTGAATTTACTGTCGAATTTGAAACACTGAATTTGTGGAAGCGAATTTGCAAAGCTTACATTTTTTAAACAGTTTTAATATTTTGGAGGTGAAATATGAAAGGTGAATATGAATTATTGATTTTTTTTAATAATGAAAATGTGTTTGAAATGTTTTGAATTGAAATATTCTCAGCTTAAATATTCAATCATGTTGAATTTCAGCCCATAAAAATGCAAGCCCTAAAAATACAATGCATTAAAGTGCAAGCATGGTTAATGCAATGCCTATTTTTTCAAGTAGTGCATTTCAACAGTCACGTGCAGGCTATTTCTCCTCAAATGTATGCAGTAGACATGTGTCTTTACATAAGGACCGTATCCTCATGTGTTGTGGCTTTTGCATGTTACAGGTGTTTGTGATAACTCAAACAACACTAGTGTGATAAGAACATATGATGTGTGACTCGACCTCCAAATAAGGACACAAGTTTTGTAACAAAAGGATGAATGGAAAATTATTGAATAACTTCATGGATATTATATGAAGAACTCAAAAACTTTTGAGTTTTATTGATATATTGGCCAATTTATTTTTTATTTAAATATTTCATGGGTAACAAACTAAACCGTTATTTTCAAAGTTTTGAACCTTCATTGCAGACTAAAAAGTCCAAATGTTTGAACATTAAGGGTGTAATTTAATTCTAGAAAAGGATAAACAATATTCACCCTGAAAGTTGCAAGATGCAAAGTGACAAAACATAAAATCCAAATTCATGGAGTAATGAGAATAACTGTCAGACTTGAAAGCAAAGTGCTTTATCATAAACCAACATAATTGTAAAACTATAAAGCTTGATGGATTCAGGCAGTTTCTTCAGGAAAACGTAAATCACAGATGTGCACAATGATGGTGCTGGAGAATTACATTTTAAATGATGAATTGCTACCTTTTATATCAGTGTTTTGATTGTCTTTAGCTTAAAATGCATTTCTTCAGGTTAAAATGTTGCTTACGTGACCGATATGGGACTTAGATTATCACATTCACACCAATTAAAGCTTTAATGTGTTCTGTCACAAAATGTATGTTTTTTTTTTTTCTTATATAAAATGTACAATCGTGTAAAATGAGCAAAATAATTGTTCATTCAAATACTGGCGGCACATGGATTCTCAGGAAACCTTTTGAGTTTTATTTTAAAGCTTTAGTTTCAAAGATGTGGAAAGCTATACATGTGACTTGATGATC
Organism: Leuciscus leuciscus; assembly: GCF_965113295.1. Lineage (NCBI taxonomy): Eukaryota > Metazoa > Chordata > Actinopteri > Cypriniformes > Leuciscidae > Leuciscus > Leuciscus leuciscus. The sequence goes on from NC_138730.1 coordinate 33,460,811, forward strand.
ACCTTCTTCTGAGAAGTTCAACTCAAGGTGTGTTTACTTAACCTTCAACATCTGTTTGAGCAGATGCCCAGGTTCCCCAAACCTATTTTAATTCGGGGTTTTTTAAAGTTGAAGAGGGTGGAGTTTGTGATATAACCAAAAGATGTAACGGTCTATATATACTAAACTTTGTCACTGTTCTTTACCTTCCACTCTTGAGTCCAAACAGGTAAGGTGATTGCTTTGAGTCTGCAACTATCCAACCTTTAATTCACATTAAATTGTTATGCTCATTAAGTATGAATTTCTGGGGGTTTTTCAGGTTCAAACTGAAAGAATGCAGGCTCTTCAGGTTCTGTCTCTGACTTTGCTGTCCGTGCTGGCGGCCAGCGCTCAGTCCATCAGCTCTGGAAAATGTCCAGAACCTCCTGTTCAGCAAAACTTTGATCCTGCTAGGGTAAGCGTTTGCTTATACACTGTAAAAAATATCCACCTATTTAAATACTTAAATACTTGTTATTTTATAGTACATGGGCAGATGGCATGAGATCATGAAGATTCCAGCCCCGTTCCAGTTGGGCGAGTGCTGCCAGGCCACTTACACTCTGAGTGACGGCATTGTCCTGGTTCGAAATGATGAGCTACTGTAAGTATTGATGGGCACATAGTTCACTATAAATATAATATCATACATTTGTTAATATTCTGAATATAATAAGTATATTTACAAATAAAATAATAATACAATTAAATTGATTCTGATATTCAGAATATTCAAAAGAGTTTTGCACTTTCTTCTGAAATGGCTTAAATGAAGCTAATATCTTTTCTCTGGACATCCTCACAGTGCTAATGGCACTATCAGCTTCATTGAGGGAACTGCCAAGATTGTAGATGCATCAGAGCCTGCCAAACTTGAAGTCAGCTTCTTTGAAAGTAAGTCTAAACAAATCATTATTTTCAGCTGGTTAATTTGATTTTATTTACAAATCTTTGATTTGAGTTCTCCATCTTTTTTCAGATGCTCCTCCTGGCCCCTACTGGGTGCTGGCCACTGATTATGATGAATACACCCTGGTTTATTCATGCTCTGATTTCGCTGGTCTCTTTCACGCTGAGTTTTCCTGGATCATGAGCAGGACACGCACACTTCCCAAGGAGACCGTCTCTGCGCTGTTAGACATCCTCAAATCCCAAGGCATCAGAACTGATGTTTTTACTGAGACCGACCAGAGACCGGGACTGTGCAGCGGCATGCCTTAATACAGCCTTGAATAATGAGCTATGAGATGTGTTGTGGTCTAATTTTTTTTTTTTTTTTTAAAGACCTTACATTATTATTATTTTTTTTTTTCTGTAATATTCCCACAACATATTCTTAATCAGTGGTCTGTGGCATGAGAATGTGAATAAATATGTTCTGAATCGTAGGTCGCAATGTAAACTAAAGCTTGTAGTTTAATCCTATTTATCCATTGCTGATGTCACTTTTCTTTCTTCAAACAGTTGAATGTTGTCTAGATAATATATATTGTGTGATAAATCAAAAACTTTGGATAAGACTTTGAATAAAGGACAACATATCAAAATGCTGCCTTTTGTCATTTGTTTTGTTATAGGTTTTGTTCAGAGCCATAGAGAGAGAGAGTTGCGACACTCTTTGATGTCGCCGCTATGGCTGTCACGTGGTTCATGTAAGCCCCAATAATAGTTCCAAAACGTACGCTGGCTGTCATGTTCTTCTATGGGACAGACAGCAGCGATTGCATTATTGAACGGTAAATATAAAATAAAACACACACCCAAGTACTTTTTCAGCTGTTATTGCATTATTGCATTTTGTTAATGTCAGTTTTGCATTTGGAGATAAGTTTTAAGCTATATTTTTGGAGGGAAAAGCTTAGTGTTCATGTTCGCATGGGTAGTAGCACTGGCTTTAGCGGCTCTAACTTAACTTTTCCATATCATTCATCTGATGATGGACGTCTCATATTTATTTTAGCACAACTGGGCTGTATTAGGCTATTGATTCCCGTGATTTTGCTTATAAATTTTGATTCAGCCATTAGCCTACCTTCGTGATCACGCAAAGAGTTCTGCCGTGGCGGTCCGTTCAGAATTCGCTTAGAAGCTAGCTCACTTCTTCTGATGAAAGTGGCCACCCCCAGGACCACAACGTGAAACATGATCATGTTAAGACTAAGAATATTATTTTAAGATTAAGGCCATACACATTATCAAAACTATAACAGATTAAAAACGAATTTAAGCATGGCTGATACAAATGAAGGTTTTCAAATAAAATATTTTTTATTAAACAATGACAGACAACAAAAATGTGTGCTTGTGTGTGTGAACAAGAAAAACAAAAACCAGGGGCAGGTGATCCATGAAACAGACAGGACTGGTGATGGCCATAACAATCCTAAAGGTCCAGCATTGTTCTCACAAGCCGCTTCACTCAAGACAATAATAACATAATGAAAAGTTAGTATATCCCAAAAAATTTAATTAAATAAAAGTTGCTATAAAGGTGGTAGCGATTCATTACCGAACTCTTAGCTGACGAAGTCACGCTAGCTAACTAACGTTAGCTAGCAGGCAGTGCTTGAAAATTGGTTGAAACAACCAACATAAAATATAAATAATTACGCTGTGCATGTACAAATGAAGACCAGTATAAGCATCGCAAAGGGCCTCTGATACAAAATAGACAGTTGACAATTCAAAAGAGGTCGATATTTCGGCAACTTAACTCTGGAACAACTCGACGCGCAGCAATGTAAGTGAATGGTGTCCAACGCCCAAATGACAGTGTTTGGAACTATTCCGATCTTCATATCCCGGAAGTAGGCGGTTAAAAGCGCCGCCATTATTTACAACGGAGGTCTATGGGAGTGTCGCAACTCTCTCTCTCTATGGCTCTGGTTTTGTTATAAGATGTTCTTGGCATTTGCTTTGCATAAAAGCACCTGTTATTTAGTAGTAAAACGTTTGCTTTTTGACCAAAACAATACGTTAATAAGGTAATAAGCTGACATTATAAAGTTAACCAATTTTCAACTAGCTATTGAAGAATTTTTGTAGGCTATACTCTTGCAAGAAATGCATCCTTTCTAACATTTTTCCAATAGATAACTAAGTATTTTAATGATGACATCCAGATGACATTAATACAATTTGAAAAAGAAGAGAGAAGAGTTCAGGAGCAGAAGAGCTTTTAAAAGGCTGATCCGCTGTCCTGCCAGGCGCACTGTGCCACCAATTGCAAAAATGGGTGAGGACAGCGGTGATTCCATGCTTGATGAAATCCGAACCCTTGTCCATTGGTGAATAGCCAGCAAAAAAAGACCCCAAAGATTTCCTTAGCCACCTCCAATGTCCAAAGGCATGCCAAAACCACCTTTGAACGATGGAATGAGTGAAGGGACTGAGATGGAGAGAGGCAGCAGCACAGCAGAGAAGATATAACCTACAGAAAATCTATGCTATGGTTGGCAGAGCTCAATGAGCCTAAAAAGCATTAAAAAGTATTTCTTCCTTGGTCTTAACATTTTAATGAATGAATGAATAAATGAAAATAAATAATATGTTTCCCTCCTCTACAGAGGTAGCTATCAGGTAATGTTTGTGAATACATGGAGCTTCAACACATTTTTTAAAAACTTTAAAAACTTTTTTTGCTACCTGCAGTTGACTTAGCTCATAGAAAACCTCATACAAAATATAAAAACTCATTAAAATGTACATGTGTGTGAACATAAAATATAGATATGAATTAAAACAGACCAGATCACTGTAACTAAAATCACTAATAATAGCATCTCCTGGAGAGATGAACATGCAAATGTAAATTGTTCGGATCAGTATTGATCAGCAACTATTTTAATAATTTATTATTATTTTTATCTGAGTATGCATCATTTTACATGTTTCAGAATATATTGTGCAGGCATAAGTTACAAGATCTTGCTTCTGTATTTTTTTGTCACATGTCTCTTCACAGTATTACTTTGTGAAGCAATGTAGTTGGACTGAGACTCTCAACTCTGAGACAGAGTGTATTTAGGCCACGCCCACACCCAGGGGGAAAACGTACTCGGTTACTAACGTAACCTCGGTTCTCTCTAGAAGAGGGAACGAGTACTGCGTAAGTATCTTACGCTAGGGGAAAATCCCTTTTCCGCCAGATATTGAAGCCAAAAAATTATCCTTAATTTGTATTATTGTAAAACGCGTTGCGGCAGCATACAGACATAGGCAAGACAGCTCGCGTGCCTATTGGCTGTCCTGCGGCAACTGCAGCAGCCTATCGAGCGAGGCCTAGCGTGACGTCAGACCCAATGAGGGTGCTTCGCGCCCACTGCGTCACGTCCCGCCGAAACGGGCGTGGCTTAGGCCTATAAATCCGGCTCGCAGGCAGCTGATATCTGGTTTTTCATCGCCGAAGCGAACCAGAGCGTGTGCATGCACGGCAAGATACGCAGTACTCGTTCCCTCTTCTAGAGAGAACCGAGGTTACGTTAGTAACCGAGTACGTTCTCTTACGAGAGGTCTCTCGTACTGCGTAAGTATCTTACGCTAGGGGACCCAATGTAAAACGCCGTGCGTGCTGGGATCTGACACCAAAGACCCAAGGGCGAAAGCCCGGGGTTCATATAGTGCATAATCACCAGGGGAACTCACAGGGAGTCCGGGAAGAGGGAGGGGCGGAGCCGCGCTTTTCCACATATAGCAGCGTCCCTTAGACGCAAATTACATCATACAGACAGGGCGGAGTACGGCCTGAGCTGATGGAAAATTGTGGGTCTTATTTATTTGCCCATAAGCATTTTGCGGTCGATCAGCGAGCAGTGCTCATCGAGCAGTGCTCAGCAGACACAGTATTCTGAACCGATAGCATCAGAACAGACAGTACTGGTATATTTAGACCGACAACAACCTGGCCTGTAAGGCGGGAACCTCTAGGTTATAAAACCTTATAAATGTAGACGGGGAGGCCCAGCCTGCTGCCATACATATATCTTATAAGGCAATCCCACTTGACCAGGCCCACGACGAAGCCATGCTTCTCGTGGAGTGCGCTCTGACACCCAACGGGCACTGCATACCCTTGGAAGTGTACGCCAGCGCAATGGCGTCAACTATCCATCTGGATAGGCTCTGTTTCGACGCGGCTAGTCCCTTGGAACGTCCGCTGAACGAAACAAAGAGCTGCTCCGTCTGTCTGAAGACAGATGAGCGAGACACAATGGGCCCTATCTTGCACCCAGCGCAAGTGACTTTGTACACCGACGCATGTATCATTCCTATTTTGCACCCGCGCAAAGCGGACTTTTCCCTCCACAGAAGCACGTCGGTAAGTTAGGAAATACACTTGCGCTCCCGGGGGCGGTTCAGCGCAAAGAGGAGGCGTGTTCCGGCGCAAACGTTCATTCATGCTATTTTGCAGGTTTAGAAAACAATTGCGCCACTAACCAGGAAAAAATAGTTTAAAGTCAGTGGCGCGTTGCGCATGTTATTCATATGCTATTTTAAGGGCGCATGCTTGGCCATAATCAATGTAGCGTGTGCACAACGCACATAGCCTACACTTTGATTCTCTCATCTACACAGAAGCAGCAGTTTTCATTTTTGAATACATTATTACGATAGATAGATAGATAGATAGATAGATAGATAGATAGATAGATAGATAGATAGACTATTTATTATAAAAGCATACATCTAGCTTACACATTTACCCAAATTATCATACGCCTGTTTAACCGAAGTTAATTTGGGTGGGTTTCTCCATTTCAATGTAACTTCTCTCTTTTACGGCCGTGACGAGAGCGTTGCTCTCCTTGGCTGTGAACCGCTCCTGGCGCGCGCCTGGCAAATCCGCCGTTTCAATAGCAATCCGCTATGGAAAAAGCGCGTTTGCTCTTAAAGGGAATGTGAGATGACGCTCTGATTGGTTTATTTCACGTTACGCCCAAACCACACCTATGAATAATGAAGCTACTTCAGACCAACCCATTTTAGATTTGCGCCTGGCGCAATAGTCATTTATCCCGCCGGGAAAATAGCAACAGCGCCGAGACCCGCCCACAAAGTTACTTGCGCTTTGCGCTTTGACACTTGCGTTTCAGATCGTTAAAATAGGGCCCATAAGCTCTTAATGCCCTGACTGGACAAAGGAAGCTCACGTCTCCTTCCTCGTCAGAGACCGGTAGGGCTGACAGGGAAATGACCTGCGCCCTAAATGGTGTGTTGAGGGATTTTGGAACATAACCGTGCTTAGGTTTGAGTATAACTCTTGAGTCATTAGGCCCAAACTCCATGCACGTCGCGCTTACTGAGAGCGCGTGTAAGTCCCCTATGCGCTTCACCGAAGCGAGAGCCAGAAGAAACACTGTCTTGAAAGACAGGTGTTTAAGCTCAATCGTCTGTAAAGGCTCGAATGGGCCACCTTTCATGGCCTCCAGTACCACAGAAAGGTCCCATACGGGGACTGAGGGAGGTCTGGGAGGACCTAATGACTAAATCGTTCCTTCCTATTGACTGACCATGCGTTGTTTTTGAGAACGCTGCTATGGCCGCCACATAAACTTTGAGCGTGGAAGGGGACCTGCCCTTGTCCAACAGCTCTTGTAGGAAGGAGAGAACCTCCGTCACCCCACAGTCTGGGGGCGACACGCCACGAGCTGTGCACCAGCTGGAGAACACTGACCATTTTGAGGAATAGAAACGTCGCGTAGACGGAGCTCTAGCCTGCGTGATCGTGTTTAACACTCCGCTTGGGAGGTCAGCGGGTACCCGTTGATGGCCCAAACATGAAGGGACCACAGCTCTGGGCGCGGATGCCAAATCGAGCCCTTGGCCTGAGAGAGGAGGTCCCTCCTCACTGGCACTGGCCATGGGGCAGTGCTCGCTAGCTGCATCAGAACTGGGAACCAGGGTTGGTTTTTCCAGAACGGCGCTACGAGTAGCACTGAGCATCCTTCTTCCCTGATCCGCTCTATCACCTGAGGCAGGAGAGAGACGGGAGGAAAGGCATAGAGCGGGCGGCGGGGCCATACATGAGCCAGCGCGTCCCTGCTCTTGGAGAAATCTTGAAAAAAAAACGCGTCAGCACGTTGTCTACTGCCAGCATTTCGAGGCAGTTTATGTGTAGAAGCTTCTCCCGTTCTGACCATTGGCCGAAGAACAGTCTGCCCTCGAGCAGCGCTCCCCATCCCGAGGTGGATGCGTCCGTAGACACTACCTTCACACTCGAGGAAGTCCCCAGGCTTACACCTGATTGGTACCAGTCGTTTGCTTTCCAAGGTTTCAGAGCTGCGATGCATTTCTGATTGACCTTGAGACGAAGCAGACCGGAAGCCCACGCTCGACGCGGCACTCGCGCTTTAAGCCAGAACTGTAGCGGGCGCATGCGAAGCAAGCCCAGCTGAAGTACTGATGACGCTGAGGCCATGAGACCTAGAGGCTGCGAGAGGCTGCCTCCTTGTCATTTCTTGCTTCTAACAAAAGACAGACAAATGCCTAAAAGCTGCTGTGTGACAAGGTGTACAGAAAACAAGCTAAAAAAACCAGAAATACGTTTTTATTAGCTCTCGACCTCAAAAAACGAGTGTTTAGTACATAAAAGTGGATACAGGCAGTTGAGACAGAGCGTCACGTGTCTCATTACTCTGAGAACTAACGTACGCCCGCCGGAGGAGACTGTAATCGGCAACACAGGATAGTTTATCTTACAGAAATATAATATATAAAACTGACATTTGGATATTTGACTCACCAGTGACCAAATGTTTAACTTACTGCACACGTAGTGTATTTTAGTGCATACTGAGTGTCAGGATCCCACAATTTACCCATTCGTTCCAGCCTGTATCCACTTTTATGTCCTCAAACGCTCGTTTTTTGGGGTCGACAGCTTATGAAAAATTATTTCTGGGTTTCTTAGCTTGTTTGCTGTACACCTTGTCACATAGCAGCTTTTAAGCATTATTCTGTATTTTGTTAGAAGCAAGAAATGACAAGGAGGCAGCCTCTCGCAATGCAAAGTCAATGGAGACAGTTGGTTTGTTTTTCCCCTTGGTGGGCGTGGTCTTCAAATTATGACGCGTTGCGCTCTGTCTCTATAGCCATAGATATCCATAAGGCTAGATGTCTTACGGCATCACCGGCGGCCATCTTGTCACAGGCAGGCTTTCTGGCGGACTCTGTGGTAACGTTACCTGATGCAAGGTGAGTGATCAGCACGAACACAAATACTCTTATCTCGCTGAAATCTTGATCGATTTACAAACGTTATTAAAGGTACAATATGCAACATTTTCTGCCGCTAGAGGGCGCTATATTCCAAACAACAACAACGGCGTAGCTTGATGACGATGTGAAGGAGCGTGGAATGATGGGAACTGTTGTTTTCAACTCCACCGTGGATGTAAATCAGTCAGACGGGAATCGAAAAATCATGTTCATGGATGTTCTATTTTTATAAATGTTGCGTTTAATGACATGCTTTTTGTGGCGAGGGGGGGCGTGGTTCAGCGCGGTCTGTAACGGGAGAGATAGAAACAAGACGAGCGGGACGTAAGTAGGTCAAGTGCAAATGACGAACACCTATGTCTTTTTGCAGTATTATTAGCGTGGAGAGACCGTACTGGAATCAGAGACTGGAGAGAAAATTGGACGCAGAGAAAGAAAACCGGTGGATCCGAGCTCTCATTTTTGAACTGTTTTGTGCCGTCGCCACGGTGAATGCGCGTTGTGCGCGACTTTTGTTTGTTTTGTTTTATTTTAATAAAGTACGAGTCCCAGTCACGCCGACCCGTCTTCTTCCTGACTCTTGAACCTCATCACACTTTTATTTCATTAAAATGAATTAACAGCAAGAAAAGTAAGGTTTAATACTAAATTGGTTATCACAGATGTTACTGTATTTGTCGAATTCATTGTTGTGATAACGCTGCGCAGTTCTCTTACGAGAGGTCTCTCGTACTGCGTAAGATATCTTACGCTAGGGGAAAATCCTTTTCCGCGAGATATTGAAGCCAAAAATTATCCTTAATTTTGTAATAATGCAAAACGCGTTGCAGCAGCAATGCAGACATAGGCGAGACAGCTCGCGCGCCTATTGGCTGCTCTGCGGCAACTGCAGCAGCCTATCGAGCGAGGCCTGGCGTGACGTCAGACCCAATCAGGGCACTTCGCGCCCGCTGCGTCACGTCCCGCCGAAATGGGCGTGGTCTAGGCCTATAAATATCGCTCGCAGGCAGCTATTATCTGATTTTTCATCCTTCAAGCGAAGCACACGCATCGCTGGAGCTGGATAAGAAGCCGCGCCGTCTGAAAGAGAGCACCTTCAGCGGGACGAGTCACTGAAGTCGCTGGCCGCGCCGCCTTCCTTGCCTTCCTGCTGCGCTTTCCGGCATTATATCCTTTCTCTGCTACTGTGTTTATGTATGTGTGTGTGCTCGCCGCCGCGACACACACTCCCATTGCACTAAAAGAGCTGGGCGTCTTTTTCAAGACGCCCCTTTTCCTGTTCACGCAGCTCTCGCACTCGCTCTGCCTATGGTGACTCTGAGGACTCACCTGGCTCCGAGACTGCTCCTTCCCTGACCATGCGACTGGAAATATCAATATTGCAGCAGGCGAGCCTGTTTTAATACAAGCGCGCCTGCAAGCATACGCCGAAGAAAGCATGTGACGCTCTTATATGCTCGTGCATCCGAAAACCTTTGCGTTCCCCCCCTGTGGCTCAGTGGCGGAATCATTGGTTTTTCTCACGAGAGACCGGAGTTCGAATCCCGGTCTAGCGGCAGTTAAAATTATGCCGCCAATGCTTCGCTCTGTCAGTTCCCTGAAAAGCGACTGCAGACGTGCATTTTGCAGCCAACGAGCGCGTTGCACAACCTGCTCGCCTGCACCCAAACACCGTTTCTATGGTTTCCGTGCGTCACTGGCGAAAGGAGAAAAGAGCGTTTTCTGGTCCCCCCGCGGACGGACCGACCTCCTCTTTCTCGTACATTTCTCATTCCCCTCTGAAGTTCGGGCGACTGGAAATGTCAGTATTGCAGTGAGCAAGCCTGTTGTAATACACGCATGCCTGCAAACAAACGCCAGCACGTTGACGCTCTCTTATGCCGTAAATGCTCGCTCTGTCAGTTCCCTGAAAAGGCGACTGCAGATGTGTATTTTGCAGCCAACGAGCGCGTTGTACAACCCGCTCGCCTGCACCCAAACACCGTTTCTATGGTGTTCCGTGCGTCACTGGCGTAAGGAAAAAAGGGAGTTTTTCTGGTCCCGCTGCGGACGGACCAACCTCCTTTTTCCTATACATTTCCCATTCCCCTCTGGAATTCAGGCGACTGGAAATGTCAATATTGCAGTGAACAAGCCTGTTGTAATGCACGCAGGCCTGCAATAAACGCCAGCATGTTGACGCTCTCTGTTTCTATGGCAACTTCTCGCTCGTTCAGTTCCAGTAAATGTGACTGTTCCAGTGTATCCTGCAGTAAACAAGTCGGTTCTGTCACCCGCTTGCCTGCACACAAACGCCGTTTTTACGGCTACCCAGATAAATCCCATAAGTGTGAATTTTTCTGGTGTCCCGGCCACGGCCGATGGTGCTTTATGTGTAAGAAGAATGCCCACTGCCCAGTGCCCATCTCTACACACAAGCACAGCCCGTCACACAGGGCTCGCGCACATGAATCGACTCAGACCGATTGCGCTTCAAACATGGTGAATGTGCCCACTAACACCACGTTATGCATGTCTCACGGTTTCTGTAAAAACTAAACCAACGTGCACTCGCTTCACGCAAGCGAACGATGCTTTCGGTGTGATAAATGTGCCCGCTGTCCCGCGCCCACATCCACACATAGACATGACAGTTCCCACGGGAACCGCCCAGCCCTCCCCCTCGCGGTTAACCACCGCAGAGGAGTCGAGCGCGGGCAATCTGCCCGCTGTCATCAGCGCGCCCCATGCCTCAAATGTCACGAGCGACACGCTTGTGTTACAGCACACCGAAGCTTCTCCATCGCTGAGCGAGCGGAGCGCGCTTCGTATTCGACCCCTAGCTATCCATGCAGAAGCATGGGCAAAGCTACCCGGGGTTTCGAAGTGGGTGCTGAACATTATAGAAAGAGGCTATTCGCTGCAGTTTCGCCGACGCCCTCGCCGCTATGTGGCGCGCGTCGAGACCACGGTAAAAACAGAAGTAGCACATCTACTTCGAGCCGAAGTGACGAAACTATTGAGCAAAGGGGCCATAGAACCTCTCTCTCAAGATCAGAGCGAGGGAGGGCTATACAGCAGATACTTCCTGGTACCGAAAAAAGACGGGGGTCTCAGACCCATACTAGATCTAAGGCAACTGAACAAAGTGCTTGTGAAGCGACAGTTCAGGATGCTCACGACCAGGCAAATCCTTGTGCAGATTCGCCAAGGAGATTGGTTTGTGTCAATAGATCTGAAAGACGCGTATTTTCAAATACAGATAGCGTCACGTCACAGGCGATATTTGAGATTCGCCTTCGAGGGCCAGGCATATCAGTACACAGTCCTGCCGTTCGGTTTGTCCCTAGCACCCCGTACATTTACGAAGTGCATGGATGCGGCGCTCGCACCCCTCAGAATGAGAGGCATGCGAGTGCTGAACTATTTGGACGATTGGCTGATTCTAGCGCAATCTCGCGCAGTGCTCATAGAACACACAACCATTTTACTCGATCACCTCGAGGATTTGGGTCTGAGTGTCAATTGGGCGAAGAGCTCCCTGTCACCCAGTCAGAAAATATCTTTCCTGGGCACAGAACTGGACTCACTATCCATGATAGCGCGACTATCACAACAGCGCGCGGTAGACATTCGACGCACAGCGAACTCTTTTCGCTGCGGCGCGTCTGTCCCGCTCAAGAGATTTCAGAAGATGCTAGGTCTCATGGCCTCAGCATCGTCAGTGCTCCAGCTGGGTCTGCTCCGCATGCGCCCGCTGCAGTTTTGGCTGAAAGCGCGAGTCCCACGCGAAGCGTGGGCACCCGGTTTGCTTCGCCTCAGGGTCAATCAGAAATGCGTTACAGCTCTGAAACCCTGGAAGGCGAACGACTGGTACCAATCAGGTGTAAGCCTGGGGACTTCCTCGAGGGTGAAAGTGGTGTCCACGGACGCGTCCACCTCGGGATGGGGAGCGCTGCTCGAGGGCAGACCGTTCTTCGGCCAGTGGTCAGAACGGGAGAAGCTCCTGCACACAAACTGCCTCGAAATGCTGGCAGTAGACAACGCGCTGACGCGTTTTTGTCCCCAAATAAAAGGTCACCACGTCTTGGTCCGTTCGGACAACATGTCTGTGGTGTCCTACATAAATCGCCAGGGCGGCATCAGATCCGAGAAACTGTACAGGCTGGCAGAACGCCTCCTGGTATGGGCTCAGTGCAACCTGCGCTCGCTCAGAGCAGCGCACGTGCCAGGGATCTTGAATATAGGACCGGACAGACTGTCCAGGAACAATGTTCCGGCAGGCGAGTGGTCTCTACACCCACAGACAGTCCATCTGCTGTGGAAGAAATTTGGCAGAGCGGAAGTGGACCTGTTTGCGTCTCAAGAAAACGCTCACTGTCAAGAATTTTTCTCCAAGAGCAGGAGCGCGCTGGCCCATGTGTGGCCCCGCCGCCCGCTCTATGCTTTTCCCCCCGTCTCTCTCCTGCCTCAGGTGATGGAACGGATCAGGGAAGAAGGATGCTCAGTACTGCTGGTAGCACCGTTCTGGAAAAAAACAACCTTGGTTCCCAGTCGTGATGCAGTTAGCAAGTACTGCCCCGTGGCCAGTACCGATGGGGAGAGATCTCCTCTCACAGGCCCGCGGCTCGATCTGGCATCCTCACCCGGAACTATGGTCCCTTCATGTCTGGGCCATCAACGGGTACATGTTGGACTCCCTAAAGGAGTATTAAACACGATCACGCAGGCTAGAGCTCCGTCTACAAGACGACTCTATTCTTCGAAATGGTCGGTGTTTTCGGGCTGGTGCACAGCCCGTGGTGTGTCACCCACAAACTGTGGTGTGACGGAGGTGCTTTCCTTCCTACAAGAGCTGTTGGATGGGGGCAGGGCCCCCTCCACGCTCAAAGTTTATGTGGCGGCTATAGCAGCGTTCTCAGAAACAACGCTTGGTCAGTCAATAGGAAGGAACGATTTAGTCATCCGCTTCCTTAGAGGAGCTAAGAGACTGAATCCTCCCAGACCTCCCTCAGTCCCCGTATGGGACCTTTCTACGGTTCTGGAAGCCATGAAAGGTGCGCCATTTGAGCCTTTACAGTCAATCGATTTGAAACACCTGTCTTTCAAGACGGTGTTTTTGCTGGCTCTCGCTTCAGTGAAGCGCATAGGGGATCTGCACGCGCTCTCTGTGAGCGCGGCGTGCATGGAGTTTGGGCCCAATGACTCAAAAGTTATACTCAAACCTAAGCACGGTTATGTTCCAAAATCCCTCAACACACCGTTTAGGGCGCAGGTTATCTCCCTGTCAGCCCTACCGGTCCCTGATGAGGAAAGAGACGCGAGCCTCCTTTTGCCCAGTCAGGGCATTACGAGCTTATGTGTCTCGCTCGTCTGTTTTTCAGACAGACGGAGCAGCTTTTTGTTTCGTTTAGCGGACGTTCTAAGGGACTAGCCGCGTCGAAACAGAGCCTATCCAGATGGATAGTTGATGCTATAGCGCTGGCATACGCCTCCAAGGGCATGCAGTGCCCATTGGGTGTCAGAGCGCACTCCACGAGAGGCATGGCCTCTTCGTGGGCCTGGTCAAGTGGGATTGCCTTGCAAGATATTTGTATGGCGGCAGGCTGGGCCTCCCCGTCTACATTTATAAGGTTTTATAACCTAGAGGTTCCCGCCCTGCAGGCCAGGCTGCTGTCGGTCTAAATTTACCAGTATTATCTGACCTGATGCGATCAGCTCAGAATGCTGCGTCTGCTGAGCACAGCTCAATGTTCGACAGTATAAAGCTGGGCAAACTGTGTAAGACCCACTTTTTCCCCATCAGTTCAGGCCGTACCCCGCCCTGTCTGTATGATGAAATTCGCGTCCCATCGACGCTACTATATGTGGAAAAGTGAGGCTGCACCCCTCCCTCTTCCCGGACTCCCTGTGAGTTCCCTGAGTGATTGTGCACTATATGTACCCTGGGTTTTCGCCCTTGGGTCTTTGGTGTCAGATCTCAGCATGCACGGCGTTTTACATTGGGTCCCCTAGCGTAAGATATCTTACGCAGTACGAGAGACCTCTCGTAAGAGAACGTACTCGGTTACTAACGTAACCTCGGTTCTCTCTAGAAGAGGGAACGAGTACTGCGTATCTTGCCGTGCATGCACACGCTCTGGTTGCTTCGATGATGAAAAACCAGATAATAGCTGCCTGCGAGCGATATTTATAGGCCTAGACCACGCCCATTTCGGCGGGACGTGACGCAGCGGGCGCGAAGTGCCCTGATTGGGTCTGACGTCACGCCAGGCCTCGCTCGATAGGCTGCTGCAGTTGCCGCAGAGCAGCCAATAGGCGCGCGAGCTGTCTCGCCTATGTCTGCATTGCTGCTGCAACGCGTTTTGCATTATTACAAAATTAAGGATAATTTTTGGCTTCAATATCTCGCGGAAAAGGATTTTCCCCTAGCGTAAGATATCTTACGCAGTACTCGTTCCCTCTTCTAGAGAGAACCGAGGTTACGTTAGTAACCGAGTACGTTTTACGTGTTCTAAACAATTGTTGTAAAAGTACATTCGAACATGCCCACATCATTTGCCAAAATACTGATTAATCTTTATGTATAACACATGCTATATTTATTTACATGGCCATAAACACCAGACGTGATAAACAATGTCAATAAACTAAATACAAACCTAAAGCAATAATACTTTCCTTGCATAAACATAACTATTACCGAATGCTACATTTGGAAAATATAAAATTAAGCATGTTTTGTCGACAGAACCAGCTGCAATCAGTAAATAATAATTGTGTTCCATAACGACAGCACGAAACAAGCTAACGTTTGTTGCTTGATAGACGCTACAACTAGGCCTACAACTTCCGCATTTGTCCAGGACTCCACGCAGTACGAGCGGAAACCGAGGGTAACGCGGATATGACACAATTGACTGGCGACTCCCAGCTCCCCCCTGCTCTAACGCCCCGTTTCCTTGGTTAAAATCGCAATTTTCTCATTATTTAAAAATAGTTGGAAATATTTGGGATATTGTAAGTAATCAACTTAACAAAATATATAACACTGGCCTTGAGATTTTGGGATATTTTAATGCAAAATTCTTACATATTGTACCTTTAACGTGGCTATAATTCTGAATGCTTGAACATAATTATTCATATGTATGCAGTGTCATAACTACATCTCTGAAGTTTATAACAAACCAGACTGTTTGAAAATCGGTAGAAAATTGAGCAAGTTATGGTTATTTAAAAGGAACATGCGGTATTAAAACACAATGTTATGAGTAAGCGAGCTGCCTGTGGCAAGATGGCCGCCACGTGCGAGTAAACGAACAGCTAACCACTCGGTGAGTTGCACAGTGAAAACGAACGTTAAGGGTTGTTTTAAGGACATGTTCGTGCATGTCCATAGACAGCCACTCTGAAGCGGTCAAAGGCGATTCTAAAAGAGTCAACATTTCTGTGTCCACCACTCTAGTTCATCCAAAACAAACTACAAAATAGAGTTATCCTTTAATTGCCATTGGCTCGTGTGATAGTAATATGGTTCTTAGTAGAATTTTAAAGGGATAGTTCACCCAAAAATGAAAATTCTGTCATCATTTACTCACCCTCAAGTTGTTTCAAACCTGTATGAATTTCTTTTTTCTGCTGAACACAAAAGAAGATAGCCTCCATTACCTTGTAGCTTTCGTTATGGCCCCGTAGAAGCAATTTTTGTAAAAATAGGCTAACGATTGTGTCATAACCACGTGACTCTCTGTCGCACAGTAGAGAATTACCGTATGGACAGGAGGAGAAGCTCGCAGGCAATCGGGGGGACGTGGAGGCAAAGTGACAAAATAATTAAAGCTGCCGTCGGCAAAAAAATTTTGATCATATTCAGTGTAATCGACACTATAATCCGACAGAACAACATAAATAAGGTGGTTTTAGAAAAAAACCCGAGCTTCTAACTCCACCTGGAGCGTGTTATTTGTTTTGCAAAAATCCAGCGCTCCCGCTTCATCAGGTCCAATCAGCGCAGGGGGGTGTGAGATCTGACTGTCAATCACAGGTCATGCACACGTCACAGATCTCCCCTCACTCGCGCACGTTAATATCACATGCACACGCCACGCCTGAAGTTCCTGGAGATTGCATGAAGCGTGATGGCGGAGAGAAAATCTACTAACAAGCTTCCAATTCCTCGGTTAATTGCTATCTATGGATAGATTAGCCAGGGCAGCCTACCTCCGAGTCCATGGTGTTGATAGATGCTGAAGAGACGGACGCGTTCACAGAAAATCAGGTACACACGCACAGTGACGCACTGACGAGCACGACCTCGATGGGAGGGTGCTCGCTGGTAGTGGGGAGGGGCATGAGAATTGTAAACATTCAAAATTTTGGCTAATCGACCCAATCTGCCAGACTTGCCGACGGCAGCTTTAATCAGAATACATAGCAAAGTATTCTGATAGCAAAGAAAAGTTTCTCCTGCTCCTAGCTTATGGACACCTCCTACTCACACTCTCCGCCTCTGCAAGTTTCGGAAGGGAATGATTTAGATTTCGCTTGGCACAGCTACTAGAAGACAGACGGGTTGCTCACGTCACATCTACGTCGTCAAGCTCAGTTTGAGTCTGCGCAGTACGCTCGACCCCCAGGAAGTAAGAGCTTCTAATTGACTTCACTTGTCTCCGTTGAATCCAATGGGGTCGCTGTGTCCAGTTTATATACTGTCTATGGCCTGTATCCACCTTATTCTAAATCGGCCAGCTCGAGGGGCGGCACCAAGCATGCATTTGAAAATCTCACTGCACGCAATTGTATAACACTATGACCAATCACAACAATAAGCCCCATATGCTTAGCTACCAGCGGAGCTAATTGGTAGATTACTCTTGCTGTATACGGTTGGCAAAACAGCAAAAACGCCCTTCTTGCAAAGGAACGATTAGAGCGCCGTCTCTAAAAAGCCAAGTCTAACTCGTTCATTGTAGCAGCCAAAGAGGTTTCAAATAACTGGTGTTCATCCAGCCATCTTGCAATGTTTACTAATGACTTTGACGTCACAGCGCTGTCATCATCTGTTTAGCTCGCCTCTGGCCCGCCTATATCAGATAACCCGATGTGATTGGTGCAGCTCGGATACAAGGGCATATTTAATGAGCATCATTACTAGACACCAGAGTAACTCGCTGAGCAAATTCAACTTGTGCTCTCGCGAGAACTCTGGATTTCCAGGGTAGCAGTTCCTGGATGTCGATGTTGAATTTACTGTCGAATTTGAAACACTGAATTTGTGGAAGCGAATTTGCAAAGCTTACATTTTTTTTAAACAGTTTTAATATTTTGGAGGTGAAATATGAAAGGTGAATATAGATTATTGAATTTTTAATAATGAAAATGTGTTTGAAATGTTTTGAATTGAAATATTCTCAGCTTAAATATTCAACCATGTTGAATTTCAGCCCAAATGCAAGCCCTAAAAATACAATGCATTAATGTGCAAGCATGGTTAATGCAATGCCTATTTTTTTCAAGTAGTGCAATTCAACAGTCACGTGCAGGCTATTTCTCCTCAAATGTATGCAGTAGACATGTGTCTTTACATAAGGACCGTATCCTCATGTGTTGTGGCTTTTGCATGTTACAGGTGTTTGTGATAACTCAAACAACACTAGTGTGATAAGAACATATGATGTGTGACTCAACCTTAAGGACACAAGTTTTGTAACAAAAGGATGAATGGAAAAACATTGAATAACTTCATGGATATTATATGAAGAACTCAAACTTTTGAGTTTTATTGATATATTGGCCAATTTATTTATTATTTAAATATATCATGGGTAACAAACTAAACCGTTATTTTCAAAGTTTTGAACCTTCATTGCAGACTAAAAATTCCAAATGTTTGAACATTAAGTGTGTAATTTAATTCTAGAAAAGGAAAAACAATATTCACCCTGAATGTTGCAAGATGCAAAGTGACAAAACATAAAATTGAGTAATGAGAATAAAGTTGTCAGACTTGAAAGCAAAGTGCTTTATCATAAACCAACATAATTGTAAAACTATAAAGCTTGATGGATTCAGGCAGTTTCTTCGAAAACGTAAATCACAGATGTGCACAATGATGGTGCTGGAGAATTACATTTTAAATGATGAATTGCTACCTTTTATATCAGTGTTTTGATTGTCTTTAGCTTAAAATGCATTTCTTCAGGCTAAAATGTTGCTTACGTGACAGATATGGGACTTAGATTATCACATTCACACCAATTAAAGCTTTAATGTGTTCTGTCACAAAATGTATGTTTTTTTTTTTTCTTATATAAAATGTACAATCGTGTAAAATTAGCAAAATAATTGTTCATTAAAATACTGCCGGCACATGGATTCTCGGGAAAACTTTTGAGTTTTATTTTAAAGCTTTAGTTTCAAAGATGTGGAAAGCTATACATGTGACTTGATGATCACCTTCTTCTGAGAAGTTCAACTCAAGGTGTGTTTACTTAACCTTCAACATCTGTTTGAGCAGATGCCCAGGTTCCCCAAACCTATTTTAATTCGGGGGTTTTTAAAGTTGAAGAGGGTGGAGTTTGTGATATAACCAAAAGATGTAACGGTCTATATATACTAAACTTTGTCACTGTTCTTTACCTTCCACTCTTGAGTCCAAACAGGTAAGGTGATTGCTTTGAGTCTGCAACTATCCAACCTTTAATTCACATTAAATTGTTATGCTCATTAAGTATGAATTTCTGGGGGTTTTTCAGGTTCAAACTGAAAGAATGCAGGCTCTTCAGGTTCTGTCTCTGACTTTGCTGTCCGTGCTGGCGGCCAGCGCTCAGTCCATCAGCTCTGGAAAATGTCCAGAACCTCCTGTTCAGCAAAACTTTGATCCTGCTAGGGTAAGTGTTTGCTTATACACTGTAAAAAAATCCACCTATTTAAAAACTTAAGTTCAGTTGCTGGCTTTATGATTAACTTGGTTATACAAGTCATTTCAACTTATATCACATTAAACAGACTTTAAAAAAATAACTTGCACAAAATATTGTTTTGATGAGTTTATGTAATGTAAAAACAAGTTATCTTGACTTAATCATATCTTCATGTTTCTTAATCTTTATATTTACTTTTTTAGTATCAGGAACATCATTATGATAACCACTTTGTCAACATAAAATAAATCCCATATTGATAACAAAAACAATGTAGCAGAAATAGTAGAATATTAGCATTTGTTCATATGAAACTTCACTTTCAGCCACAAAATTACCTGTATTATCACAGGAAAAAAATCTTGTTGCATAATTTTATCATTTATTTAAAATAACTTATCATTTTGTTATTTTATAGTACATGGGCAGATGGCATGAGATCATGAAGATTCCAGCCCCGTTCCAGTTGGGCGAGTGCTGCCAGGCCACTTACACTCTGAGTGACGGCATTGTCCTGGTTCGAAATGATGAGCTACTGTAAGTATTGATTGGCAAATAGTTCACTATAAATATATCATACATTTGTTAATATTCAGAATATGATAAGTATTAACAAATAAAATTATAATAAAATAAAATTGATTCTGATATTCAGAATATATTTTAAAGAGTTTTGCACTTTCTTCTGAAATGGCTTAAATGAAGCTAATATCTTTTCTCTGAACATCCTCACAGTGCTAATGGCACTGTCAACTTCATTGAGGGAACTGCCAAGATTGTAGATGCATCAGAGCCTGCCAAACTTGAAGTCAGCTTCTTTGAAAGTAAGTCTAAAAAAATCATTATTTTCAGCTGTTAATTTGATTTGATTTACAAATCTTTGATTTGAGTTATCCATGATGTTCTCTTTCAGATGCTCCTGATGCCCCTTACTGGGTGCTGGCCACTGATTATGATGAATACACCCTGGTTTATTCATGCTCTGATTTCGCTGGTCTCTTTCACGCTGAGTTTTCCTGGATCATGAGCAGGACACGCACACTTCCCAAGGAGACCGTCTCTGCGCTGTTAGACATCCTCAAATCCCAAGGCATCAGAACTGATGTTTTTACTGAGACCGACCAGAGACCGGGACTGTGCAGCGGCATGCCTTAATACAGCCTTGAATAATGAGCTACTGTGAGATGTGTTGTGGTCAAATTTTTTTTTTTTTAAATACCTTTCATTTATTATTGTTTTTTTCCGTAATATTCCCACAACATATTCTTAATCAGTGGTCTGTGGCATGAGAATGTGAATAAATATGTTCTGAATCGTAGGTCGCAATGTAAACTAAAGCTTTTAGTTTAATCCTATTTATCCATTGCTGATGTCACTTTTCTTTCTTCAAACAGTTGAATGTTGTCTAGATAATATTGTGTGATAAATCAAAGACTTTGGATAAGACTTTGAATAAAGGACTACATATCAAAATGCTGCCTTTTGTCATTTCTTTTGTTATAGGTTTTGTTATAAGATGTTCTTGGCATTTGCTTTGCATAAAAGCACCTGTTATTTAGTAGTAAAACGTTTGCTTTTTGACCAAAACAATACGTTAATAAGGTAATAAGCTGACATTATAAAGTTAACCAATATTCAACTAGCTATTGAAGAATTTTTGTAGGCTATACTCTTGCAAGAAATGCATCCTTTCTAACATTTTGCCAATAGATAACTAAGTATTTTAATGATGACATCCAGATAACATTAATACAATTTGAAAAAGAAGAGAGAAGAGTTCAGGAGCAGAAGAGCTTTTAAAAGGCTGATCCGCTGTCCTGCCAGGCGCACTGTGCCACCAATTGCAAAAATGGTTGAGGACAGCGGTGATTCCATGCTTGATGAAATCCGAACCCTTGTCCATTGGTGAATAGCCAGCAAAAAAAGACCCCAAAGATTTCCTTAGCCACCTCCAATGTCCAAAGGCATGCCAAAACCACCTTTGAACGATGGAATGAGTGAAGGGACTGAGATGGAGAGAGGCAGCAGCACAGCAGAGAAGATATAACCTACAGAAAATCTATGCTATGGTTGGCAGAGCTCAATGAGCCTAAAAAGCATTTAAAAGTATTTCTTCCTTGGTCTTAACATTTTAATGAATGAATGAATAAATGAAAATAAATAATATGTTTCCCTCCTCTACAGAGGTAGCTATCAGGTAATGTTTGTGAATACATGGAGCTTCAACACATTTTTTAAAAACTTTTAAAACTTTTTTTGCTACCTGCAGTTGACTTAGCTCATAGAAAACCTCATACAAAATATAAAAACTCATTAAAATGTACATGTGTGTGAACATAAAATATAGATATGAATTAAAACAGACCAGATCACTGTAACTAAAATCACTAATAATAGCATCTCCTGGAGAGATGAACATGCAAATGTAAATTGTTCGGATCAGTATTGATCAGCAACTATTTATAATGATTTATTATTATTTTTATCTGAGTATGCATCATTTTACATGTTTCAGAATATATTGTGCAGGCATAAGTTACAAGATCTTGCTTCTGTATTTTTTTGTCACATGTCTCTTCACAGTATTACTTTGTGTGAATGCAATGTAACACACTTCTTTCATTAAAATAATCTTGGATCTATGACACATGAATCTATGTTTTGGTAGACTTTCTCTGACCACACAGTTCACACAGTGCTTCACAAGAAACATATTTTTATAAAGTCTCTATATAATATTATTAAACTGTGGGACAGACTCTTGAAAAAAGGGCCTCACTGCTTTATTTACAGAAGTTCTTTATCCATTGGTATCAAGATTTGACATCTGAAGCCAAAGGCACTTCTTTCATGAAAATGATTACACAATAAAGTTTACATATTTGCATTTAAAAAATAGGGCTATAGCAAAATACACATTAAGAATAACAGTAAATGAACGCTCCGGCTACTAACATAACCTTGTTTCTCTGAGATAATGGGAACGAGCATTGAGTGAATCACCGTTTTCTCAGAAAACTGAAGCCCGATTCGACTGAGAAGCGGCAGCGTTGACTCGCATGCAGCTGTAGAGCACAGCAGAGCACGCTCGTTCCCGTTATCTCAGGGAACCAAAGTTACATTAGTAACTGGAGCGTTCCCTTTCGAAACGGTCTCTCCCATTGCATGAATCACGTTTTGGGGAACAATACAACATAGGGCCGTACAAGCCCAGAACAAAAGCTGTCCTACGAGCCCAGTCTAAGGGAGCCAATACGAGGACCCTAGGAAACTAATTACGAGGCTCAGGCCACAAGGCTGGAGCCTCAGGAAACACAGTCCAGACCGGCAACATGCACTGCCCTCAGGGAGCCCAGGTTGCACTGTGCCCATAGGAGAAGACGTCTTGCCATTTTGTAAAGAGACCACAACCTGAGGCCGCCTTGGCAATTTATGAAGACCACCACCGCCATGTTGTCCGAACAGACGAGGACGTGGTGCTAGGGATGGCTGGAAGATTAATTTCGAGGCAGTTGATATGCAGGCATTGCTCCAGGCTGGACCATGAGCTGAACTCCGGTCTGCCCTCGCACAGAGTTCCCCAACTCGAGTTGGAGGCATCTGTCGTGACAACCTTCCTTCTGGAATTCAGTCCCAATTGGACGCTTGCCCAATATAGGCGAGGGTCCTCCGAGGAGCCACAGCTGTGACACAGCGATGATCCACCTTGAGGCGATGGAACTTTTCTCCTTTTCCTTCACCAAACCTATTCTTCTCACAGAAAATCTGAGGATATTGTAATTTGATGATTTTTGTAAAATAATGTCTATTTTTGCTTTTCAAACTCCGAATGGTTTCAGTTTAATGTTACAGGCTCATTTATTGATAATAAATAATTAATAATAAATCATATTGATGATGATAAATAACATAATAATATTGGGCTTTTTAGGGGGCTTGTTTTTGAAGCTGCAGTTGCTTATTTGTCTTGCAAGAGTTGGCAACACTGTTCAGGAGCCTGAGGTCGAGGGTGGGCCTGAGCCCTCCAACTTTCTAGGAAATAACGGCAGTAAAAGCCTGACTCATGAGCCCATCGCCAGCAGACACTGCACTTCGGAGTGGAGAACGTGAGCGTCGTTGTCCTGAACAGAGGTTTAAACCACATCCCTGAAGCGGGGAGGCCTGGGAGCGAATTGAAGCGAGTTCCCTCGTTTTGTAGTCGGCCCCGTTCGTTTTGGCAGGCTGAATAGGCAAACGTTAACAAATCAGGCTTTAGAATTCAGAGAAAATGGAGGTCCAAAGCCTGATTCACGCAATATGTGAGACCGTTTCGAAAGGAATTATTTGAATTATTCACATTTTTTATTTTTCACATTATTCACATTTTTAATATGCACACATTCACACTTACTCATTTGCCTGCCTAATAGGCCAATGTCGAAAACGGTTCTGTTAATGTTTCTTGTCTTGTCACATTCAGTTATGATTTAACTTACATGTCTCCACATCTCCTCTTCAAATATGCGAAATCTGACAAAAACTCGAGTAGTTTGCATTACTGGAAATTTTACCTTAAACTCTTCTCTTTTTTCCTGTTCTGTAACTGATATAACCCACACTTCATCAGTAAATCACTGACCAATTAAGATTAAGAGTTCAAATTAGTAATAGCTAATCTCAAAAATTCTGAACAACAGTTTTAAATTACAAAAAATGTTGAACTATTAAAAACCAGCAAACAAATAACATTCACTCAGTCAGTAAGGGAGTAACTCACTCATTCACTCATAGTCAACTTACTATGGAGTTACTAATTGTGGTATTAGATGAAGTTGTTCATCCCAAATGTCTAGGCTTTAAACGCATCCGAGACAATATGATTCTACAGCAAGTACAGTTGATACAGTGGCTTCCAGCAGCTGTACCCCATGCACTGACCATAGCACATTTCTCTAAATTGCACAATAACACTAAAATAAACTAACATCAAACATACAGTACATTATTCAGTCTTTGCAATCAAATCATTTGCATAGATAAAATCAATGTATGAATTGTTCTTATTTTAAATTATATGAAGACAGATAATCTTTTCTATATGGCCACATTTACAACCCTTGATATAAATATTTATATAATCTTACAAATCGTCTTTGTAATTTGTTGTTGGGCTTAAAGGAAGGGAAAAGGGCATTTAACGAGAAAACTTTCGGGATTCATGCCAAAAAAGAGTTATGTTACACAACATGCAAAAATAACTTTTTATGTAATGTACGATTACACAATGTTCAGAGTAATTGACAATTATTGAGAACTAGATGTCATTTATTTATTCAATGTTAAATGTCAGTTGGATGTGATAAAATGTACCAGCTCTTCTTGAGAATGAAAGGATCAAGGTTTGTTTGAATGACCTTTGTGTGAAACAAGCCCCCTGTATGAACAGATGTGAAGAGCCCCAAACTTCCCCAAGAAAATCAATAGTCCAGGGGGCAGGGTTTACTGCCATAGCATGGATTATATATATATCCTTCTAGATCACACCCAAGATCACAGGTAAGATGAGGTTTGAATGTCCTCCTTCTCTATTACTTTTACACAGGATAAGAAAGTTTCACAAAGTTTCACAAATGATTTTGGCTAAAACTACTTTTTGGTGTTTATATCCATTCAGGTGAAACTGAGAGAATAGGCTTGTGGCGAGCAGGACGAGGCAGAGGGCCGCGAGAGAACAGCGTGAGGCCGGTGGCGTGATTACTGACAAGCGGTCTCGTATCTCTCACAGAAGAGCGGAAGCAAAGGTGGAGCGACGACAGTGAAGAGCGAGAGAGGAACAGGCCTGGACTTATGTTGTGTTTTGTTTTATTATAATGTGGGTGAACGTGATTTCACCAAGTACCACATGTTCCTGGATCAACATCTTTGTTGATCCTGGATGCACGTTGGTCACCACACATTTGATTTTGGCGGACAGAAGGTTTTACAATATTAATATCTGAAAAATTATATATATATATATATATATATATATATATATATATATATATATATATATATATATATATATATATATATATATGATATGTCTATCATAGATAGACTTGATACATCTGAACAAAAAAAATACACTGACCAAAATCCAACCAAAATGCCCTTTAGTTTAATAAATAAATAAATTAGAATCAAATAAAAGTTTTTACCTGAGAAAATGTGTTTTCTCCAAAACTTGTTTTTGTGATGTCTTGATTCCAAGTGGCTGCAAATATTATTTAAAATGGTGGGTTGTTTCAACCCAACAAACCCAATCGTTGGGTTTAAAAAAAAAAAATTTAAAAAAAAAAAATCCATATTAAACAACCCAGCATTTTTTTAAGTGTAGTTGCAGAGTTTACATGTCTACTTTACTGTGTAAAGAATTATAAAAAATAATGTATTATGAAACTAAACCAGTATATCCATTTGTCTAAAAGCCGTCTTAGTTCATACTGCAGGTACAGTATGGGGGCAGAGGTCACAGGTCTTCTGCATTTGGTATGTATTAGTGGTCACTGGTTACACTTTGTGTTTATTTATGTCTGTTTATTTATCCGTTTAATTTCAATGGAGAGTTCCCTTATCCTTTAGCATAATTCGGACTTCACAAACAGAGTTGTTTTGGGGTTAAACCCCACGTTATCCCTTTGCCTCACTGTGACTCTATAATACAGTGCACAAACAGGCTGGGCAGAAATCCCTCTTAAAAAGCTTACTCCTCATAGATTCTTAAATTAGTGGTTTACATGTCTTAATACTCTGTTCTCTCGAAGTCTAAGCACTTTATTCGTGATTCTCTCTTTTTGGCTGATATGAGTCCACAACATGTGCAATGTTTTCATCTAATCGTGCATCTCAGCAAACACTCAACTGATGACCAATAAGAACGGCTGATGTCTGAATTATGATGTGTGTTGAGTGTTACATTTGTTATTCAAGCACACCAAGCTATGATTCATTGCAGTCCACACTGCAAATCATCTGACTCAGTTTTGAGTAGTTTCAAAAAGGGGGAAACATGCACCTTTTTCCAAACAGTAATTCCAACGCACACAGTAAAATCACAAATTTTTAAGGTGAAGATATTGTTTAATTTATGCCATATTGGTTTGTAGTTATTTGGATTTTTGATTTAAAACAATGTAAAAAATTAAGTTCATCCAAAAAGATTGTGATAATTTGTGATCTAATCATGTAAAAAAAATTAAAAATTAAAAAAATTAAAAAAACATCTTTGGTTCAAAGAGTATTTTTAGTTTCAACTGACCATAGAAATTTGATTTGTTCAAACAAAAAAAAATTCAGTTGAGAAAAAGTAAATCGATTACTTGTAACCATTTTATTTGTATTTTTGTATTTTTTTAACTTTGATCCAACGAGACAAAAGTGTAAAAATGCTACTAATAGATCTATGGTTCGTTCAGAATTTTATTGTAGATATTGTTTTTATGAGTGTTTAGTCAAACCTGTGTGAATGACTTGAAAATATGAAAATATATGTTTTAAAATTAGGATTAATAAGATTTAATTTGTCTTTTTGTGTGAAAAAAATCAGATTTTTGTGTTGAATTTAGACTGTCCAAAAATATTTTAAAAACAATATTACACAGAACTGCATAATTGTCAACTTCAAATAATTTTTGCTTTTTGTCAGTAAGATGTTTTAATTTAATGCTTATGCCCAACAAGTCTGCATTTATTTTTAATATATATATATAAAATAAAATAAACAGTATTATTGTGAAATATAATTAAAATTTAAAATAACTTTTCTATTTTAAAATATTTAAAAATGTAATTTATTCTGACAAAAAACTGAATTTTCGCATCATTACAAGTCTTCATCACATGATCCTTCAGAAATCATTCTAATATGCTGATTTGATGCTCAAGAAACATTTTCAGAAACAAAAATAAGGCAGTTGTGCTGCTTAATACTTTTGTGGAAACTGTCATTCAGGAATCTTTAATGAACAGAAAGTTCAAAAGAACAGCCTTTATTTGAAACAGAAATCTTTGTAACATTATAAAGGAGGTGGTGGTGGTGGCGCAGTGGATAAGACACATGCCTTTGGTGTGAGAGACCCGGGTTCGAATCCACTGTGAGACACCAATGTGTCCCTGAGCAAGACACTTAACCCCTAGTTGCTCCAGAGGCGTGCGACCTCTGACATATATAGCAATTGTAAGTCGCTCTGGATAAAAGCGTCAGCTAAATGAATAAATGTAAATGTAAATGTCTTTACTGAAATGTATCCATTTCTGACCCCAAATCTTTTTTCTTTTTTTTTAAATGGTACATTGGCTACATTGTATATTGTAATTTTCAAGGCCTCAAGTTCAAATGCCATTTGATGAAATACTATAGTAGTAATGTCATCAAAAAGCACTTGAGATTCCTGCGGTTTTACAAGCATTTATTTACTCATTTCTTACAAAGCTCTGCACAGCACAGGAGGTGGTGTGTGGGGCCATTTATAATAATCAGCAAAACAGCTTTATTAGCCCTCTGTCAGCTTATCCCCACGGGAGGTGAACACTTGCCGCCAATCTCTGCGTCTCCCCAAGAATCTGTTTTCCAGCTAAACGCTCATATGCCGCCCAATTGTGCGCACACCTATCCCTGTACTAATTCTCCCTGATCCTCTCAGTGTTAAAAAATATAAGTCTGGGAACTGCAGACGATGCTGTATGCATGTGGTGAGCACAAACTGTCAGATTAACAAGTCTGAGCACATGATCATCCACAACATAGTCAGGAGGGCAGGCGCCCAATTAATGCAACCTGATAGTCTCTGATTAACACAATGAGAATGACTTCTATGAGTTGCACTTGAAAGGCACGTGCACATCCTGCTTGGTTTCAATTGACTGTCTTTTCCATGGAAAAGGAAGCTGAGCGTTTAGGTGTCTTACCCTCTGTCTTAAAGTGCTAACAGGGGATTACTGAGGTAAATGTTGAAAGAGGTTTAGCCACTGTGCTTAGGCAGTGCTCTTAATTACATTTCAGCAGAGTGTCCTGCATGCAGTTGGACGAGAGATCATAGTGATGTCAGGTAAGGGGGGGCTTAAGCAGGCAGATAAAGCCAAGCTAATAGAGATAACATGAATCTGTAATTAAAGGTCTTTTTTAGTTAAGACAAGGAGCTGGCACTTGTTGGCCAAGGCACCTGCGGCAGGACTGAAGACTTGAGAGTCCTGAGAGTTGTTGACTTGCTTCCTTTTTTGTTGCAGCTTCGGGTCTCATACTCATTTTGGAATCATTTTTCTTGTTTGGAATGAATGTATTGATATTTACTTCCTGACTAAAAGCCTGGACAGATTCCCATTTCTCCGGCCAACATTCAGAGGTGAGTTTAATGTCTCATCTGTCTTTATGGCTTCACTTTTCCTTCCATTTGGTGTTTTTCTAGTTTTTGCTGTACATTTTTAACCTGTAATGTAAGGTTAATGATTTAGACTGTATTTTAAACATGTTAATTTCACTGTAGAACCATTGCAATGGTGTGCAACATTGTCATCGCACAGTATAGAACTTTAACAGTATAGAACTGTGATGTCATCAGTATATCACTTTTTTTCTGCAGAGCTGTGCTTTATAGATGACTTGAACTGATTCCATAATAATTAATTAACTTTAAATCAACACTGAACTGATTTCATTTGAATAATGACACTGTTGTCTTTTTAGAGCTGCTTTACAGCAGAATTTAATTCTGTTTGATTCACTGAATTATTTTCCTGTTTATCACTGCAGCTTCTTTGAAACTATCTGTAATGTATAAAGCGCTATCTACATAAGAGTGACTTGACTTGACTAGAACATGCAATTAATATTAACCATCTTTATTCCTTTAAATGTTAATATTAAATTTAACTCTTTGTTATGTGCCAAAGAAGTGATCAAAGACAAGGTAGTTGGTAGTGTTCGTATCATTGTCACTTCTGTTCATAACTGTCTTAGACTTGGATGTGTACCATTGGAATTATTGTGTGCCCTTACCGTACAAAGGAAGTACATTAGACCAGATGATTATTATCTATGACCTACCCAAATGCAAGGCTTGATTTAAGTCGTCAGCAGTTTTCCCTTAATTTATTCCTTTAATGAGATTAGTCCCAAGCAAATCCATCCATTTCAAGTCTGTGACTTGGATATGGCATCACTTGTCACATGTGTGACAAGTGATGGAATAATGTATTTATTACTCCAAAAGGGGGGTCATATTTATATGAAGAACATTGTTTGTCCAAAAAATCATGTGTTCATCAACATCAACCTATGTCTATGAATTTTCAAATGATATGAATTCATATGTTTGGGTATTATTTGAAAATATATTGACAGATACATTTTGATAAAAGTTATCAAATGAATTTTGAAAAAAGTATTTTAAAAATGATCTATAGAAATATGCTCATAGATAATAAATATAATAAATATCATTCTTTAATTCTATAATAAACAGACTCTTCTGTGTATCAGGGAGGGTTTTAACACTGTTGACGGAGTGTCTGCCTGCACCACATTTAACACATAAACCGATTGTATCCCAGATTTATCCCCAAGGTGTTTTTAGGACATCTCTGGGGCTAATGGAGGCTAATAGGCTTAGCACTTAGGGTGTATTGTCCGGTATGCTTACAGGCAAGGTTTGCTGAGGGTAAAACTCTAAACTCTGGGATTACCTCCAACACATCCCTTTAAAATGCTGTATAGTCAGGACTTAGCTAATAGGATCTGAGGGGGGAATAGGGGCCCTGAAGGTAGTTTGGGGGTTGGCTGAAAAGCGTACCGCACGCATGCAGGTCAGCAGATGTAGCAGGCAGACTGCTGGACTAACAGGAGGATTACTGGACTCAGATTAGAACGGCTCCTCATAACGGGTAATACGCACAGAGGCAGTCCCAAGCAGAGCACAGGAGAATTATCCAGTAATAAAGATCTGTATAGATCGAATTATCTAGACCATGTTATTATTCCAGTAAAGAAAATCTTGCAGGTTGAGAAATAGACACCCAATAAGCCTACATGACAATCATCATAATATAATATAATATAATATAATATAATATAATATAATATAATATAATATAATATAATATAATATAATATAATATAATATAATATAATATAATATAATATAATATAATACATTATGATATAATATAATATAATATAATATAATATAATATAATTAATATAATAAATTGTCCTAATTGTTATAGCCCTGGTTTTTGTTTGGCTCTGAAATTAGACTACAGGAAATAACGGGGGCAAATCCCAACTTCTTATTACACTAAACAAGCTAATAATTTTAACTGGAAATCTCAAACTACTGAGGAACAAAAGTGTTGACAAATTTGTTACAGCCTATCATTTTCCTTCTCTATCTGGTTTCTCAATATCAGACTGAAAGGAGCGACGTTACGGAAATATCTTACACCTGAGTGAGTGAAGATAAAGCAAAGGAGAAGTGAACAGGTAGGCTACTTTATTACATCACATCTCCTTTATAACAGTGACATTTGAGTTCTTGGAATGTTTTTATTGAATCTTAAATGCGTGTCGTTCACTGACCTGACAAGAAAAGAAAATCTTTAGTAGGACTGTTAGAAAATAAAAAAAACTATTGCTCTATTAGCCCTGAAGAGTCGCTGTGATCGGTTGTGTGTGAATACTATGCCATTTGTCTCTGTGCTATTTCAGTAGTGACTGTAAATAGTTAGACTACATCATGCCAAGTACACAATGTTCCATACGTTCCAGACAGTCTGTGCATTAAAGGGATAATTCACCCAAAAATGAATGTTTTTGTCATAATTTACTCACCCTCATGTTGTTCCAAATCTGTATGAGTTTCTTTCTTCTGTTAAACATTAAAGAAGATATTTTACCAACATTTTTCCAACAAAAATATTGTCTTTTGCGTTCAGCACAAGAAAGAAACTCATTCAGGTTTGGAACAACATGAGGGTGAGTAAATGATGACAAATTTTAAATTTTGGGGTGAATTATCCCTTTAAAGGCCAATAAA
The DNA here is from genome assembly GCF_965113295.1 of Leuciscus leuciscus. Taxonomy (NCBI): domain Eukaryota; kingdom Metazoa; phylum Chordata; class Actinopteri; order Cypriniformes; family Leuciscidae; genus Leuciscus; species Leuciscus leuciscus. Next base: position 33,492,003 of record NC_138730.1, read on the forward strand.
AAATGTAACTTTTGTGATCATTTACTCACCCTCGTGTTGTTCCAAACATGTATGCATTTCTTACTTCTTTTGAACTCAAAAAAAGATATTTTGAAGAATGTTGATAACCAAAAGGTTTCATTTCCCATTGACTTCTGTTGTTTTTTTGTTGTTGTTTTTTTGTCCCTATAATGCAGTGTGTTTTTTTTAATTAGAGATTTTTTTAATTAGAGAATGTGTATGTTTGTTACACTCAAGGAGGAAGCAGTGTCATGACCCCACGTGACCAGCTGAGGAAGATATCAGCGCTGGGAGAGCAAGGCGCCCTAGATGAGAAACACTGGTACCGACTGATCAATGGAATGTCTGCTGGAGGTGAGAGTTCATCACGGAAGTGGCACTGTCCATGAAACACGTTATCTAGAGCTGATCACAGTCTTGACAAAAAATATGGCTAGGAAAGAACTAATACTATTACCGACACCTTCATCTTTACCCTGCGTGTGAAACAGAGTTGCGGCAAAGGCAGGAGCTCATGATGAGGAACCAGATGGCCATGGCTCCACAGATCTTGGCTCAAGGGCAGCAGAGACTGCAGGGTGTTCCTGCGCAGTTTGATCCGCGCTTCATGGAGAGGTCAGTTAGAATGAACTCTAAAACTAGCAAGACAGTAAAAGAGAATCTCTAATACTAAGAATGAGATTTAATTGTTAATGGACAATTTCAGTTATTACTGTACTCATGCAATGGATGTAGGCCAGTAAGAAACCTGTGTGTAAACCTCATTCTCTTGGCCTCAAGAGGCGCTCTAACAACTGACGCTAGAGGTCTTTAGCTTCCTTGTAAGCGTGCTCGCCTCCCACACCAGAGACTCTGGTTCGAATCCCGCTCAGAGCGGGTCGAGTAGGACCGGTTACATTTGGTGCCGTGACCCAGACGTGAGTGTGGTTTAGGGGGGTGAGTGTAACGGACATAAGCCAGTAAGACCTTATAAATCTTACTTCCTTTGGTCTCAAGAGGCGCTCAAGGGGCTGAGGTCTTTAGCTTCCTTGTTACCGCACCCGCCTCCCACGCCAGAGACCCCCAGTTCGAATCCTGCTCCGAGCTGGTCGAGTAGGACCGGTTACACTCACTACAGTACAAGAATCATGTGTGCAATGTAAAGTACAATAATAGTACTGCAGTTCATATTTACATTGAAAATAAAATTGCAGTTAGTGCAAAATTAAATCGATTAAAAAAGTAAGAAAAAAATTCAGTGAATAAACTATGCAGTTTCAACTAGACTAGAAATGTACATACTTAAATCAAAATGTAAAAAAAAATGTGTCCCACACACAGTATGACAGAAGGACATGCTTGGTAATAGAAAGAACAGGAAATCCAGAAAAAATAGAACATGCATAAGAATAAAATGTTACAGTAATAGAATTGCAACACAATGTAGAAAATAGAAATATATTAGATAGCAGAATAAAGTCAAACAAGATGTAAGCTGGACTTTAATGGTGATGGAATCCTCTTTATCTGCAGAGAACTGGTGCAGCCCACTGAGATGGTATCAGCTGATGGTAGACAAATGCACATGGGTGCCCACCTCGGCCCACCTCTGCCCCAAAACTCCAATGTTATTCAAGGCAGGGGATTCCCTGGCACAGGTTGGAATGGAATAATATACAGGTTAATTTTAGAGAATAGGGGAAGCTCATTGAGCAAACTAATTTTATTAATTTTATTAATTTCCAGGTTACAGCTTCCTTCCAACTGAAACCATGGAGACGGTTGCCAGGCGACAAGAGTTAATTCACAAACAGAACATAGCCAGGTAAATGTCTGTGTATTTGCCTGCTATGTAAAACAATATTGGAGTAAAAAATATGAATACAATACAAAGCTATTAACAAATGTAATAAATACGTTTTTTCTTTTTCTTTTTTTTTTTTACGAGGATGGAGATGAATGCTATCCTGCATCAAAAAGAGTTGGAGAACGCCCACCAAAAGGGTCTTATTGGTATGGAGAATCCCATGATGTACCAGGGCATCCAACCCAATCCAATGGCCTTCAGGGGCCGCCAGCGACTCCCAGATGGTCATGATGTATTCGTCCACCGCACCACACTTGAAGACCTGCATGCAAACAGTCTCCTCATGTCAAGCCCTTACCCACAGATCAGCACACTGCAAAGGGAGCGAGGACGCAGGACAGGCAGGAGGACCACCAATCATAAGAGCTCAGACAGCAACATCACTCTCCCTAAAGGCCAATCAGAAGAGAAGAACATCGAGCAAAGTCCAGGAGCCACATCGGGGGAAGAGAAGGAAGTTGATGGGAAAGGTGAAATGAGCAGTGAGGCCACCAGCAGCAAACCACACCAAACCAAAGTAGAAACAGAGCTGTCTTCAGCCAGCAGTAGGAAAAGTTTTAAGGAAGGAGAGCCAGGGATTCGCAAGGCATGTATTAGTGGACAGGAGGGTTGTGCAGAAGTCAACAACTGCAATGTCGGCACCAGTGAAAAAGACATTTCCAACCCTTGCTCGGCTTTCCAAGAAAAGTTTCTGTACCCATCTGCCGCCGGCCCTCTCACAGGGATGCCCTACATGCTCCCCGTGCCAGGAAATGGACTTCTACCACTTGGTGTGTTTTTATAATTTAATTTAAATTAGCTTATATTTTAGATAAAGTTTTAATTTTGTTACGTGCTTTTTATTTATTTAGTTTTATTTAGTTTTAGCCATTTTAGTACTTCATCTTTATCTTTTTAACTATTTATTTCAGTTATCCAAATGCAACATTTCGAACTTTCGGGTTTCTTAATAAAGTTTAGTTCGTTTTTTCATCTAATATTTATATTTTATTTTTTGCTTTATATCAATTAAAGAAAACATTTTTAATAGTTCTAGTCAACAATACAACACAGGTGTTTGGCTGTTTGTTGGGCATGTTTTGTGAGCCAATATACATTTCTCTTAAGAAATATTAAGATGATGATGACACATTATAGTCAATGCTACCTATTAATTTGTTTTGTTTTCAACTAGGTCCTCCTAATATGTTTCTTAATGGAGAAGAGATGTCTGATATTCGCAAATGGACAGTTGATGACGTCTTCAACTTTATTAGTGAAATACCAAGCTGCGCTGAATATGCACAGGTAATAGAAATGTAAAATGACAAAATGTAATTATAATTTTAAAGCTGTTTTTCAATCTTATTCTTTTGTGTGTCATCCACTTCAGACATTCAAAGACCACATGATTGACGGAGAGACGTTACCTCTTCTTACAGAGGAGCATCTCCTGGATACACTTAGGCTAAAGCTTGGGCCGGCGCTCAAGATACGATCACAGGTATTTACAATGTTTTAAAAGGACAAGATTCTCTACATATAATATCCCAATAAGCAGGTTAATCATTCAAATTAAATTAAGTTAGTATTAAGAAAATTAAATATATTTTAAAATCAAACAGAAGTTGCAATAATCTTTTCTTTCCTGTTGTATATATCTGAGTAAAAAGGCTTCTCAAACAAGAAAAAATGTAGGGCGGGACTTGATTTTGTAGTCGTTTGCTATTGGTCGATCTCATGTGAGTGACAGGTTGACTGTGAACGTCATCAGAGAAGAGAAGAGATGTTACCGCAAGAGGGAGTTATTTTGATGAAAGATTATGAGGTCGCACAGAGTTTTTTAATTGCAGAAACACTGCAATATTCCATCAAAAAGAATTGTCAATTCTGATGTCATGGTGTATTTAAGGGTTCTTTCTATCCTCCAATGGGTCCTTGATCTTCAAAAGGTTAAAGATTTTTAAAGAATTACCTCTAACTCTTTTTACTCATTAGGTTATTCTACTCTTTTTTTAGTTGTCCCGACGGATGGGTAGCATGTTCTACAACATGATGAACTTGCCCCTGCCTGTCTCTGGCCTGCAGCCTCCACCTGAGAAAAGTGGGGACAGATCATCAGACATCAGCTCCCCCCTCAACTGCAACAGCGTGGAGCTTCTCAGCAGCCCCAGAGACACAGAGGCTCTTAAATCTACGGAGCCTGTTAGTGAGGCTGATAATCCTTCACCGACCCAGATGAGTGAGACCACCTGAAAGAGCACAACTATTGGACTTCTTTTTATTCCACCTCAAAATCCTTTACTGTTTTGACACCTAATGCATAAGGTAGACAGAAACTGACATAGCGAATATACTGATCACATATATTTTTAAATCACAAATATATAATGATCTGTGTAATACAATAGGTTCAAAATGTGCTCCAACAGACTTAGTAGACTGTTGAATGTTGGGTTTTTCTACGTACAGTATATTATGTATATTTTGTAATAAATTAGCAAATCAATTAAAACATTTTGTCCTTATTATTTTTTATTGTAAAATTGTATTTTGGTTTTTACTTCAAACTTGAATTATTCTCTATTGTTGTGTGTTGTTTGCTGTGAAGTAAATAAAAAATAATTATTCCTTTGATCTTTGTTTGGTTAAATTGGTATGTCAATTTTTTTTTTTTCTTTTTTTTTTATACAGCATTTTCCACACAAGAAATGCACAAAATCTATACTATTCTTTTCTTTTTCAACAAATGAAAATATATAATTTTTGATATGACTGAATAAATCCCTTGTGATTTTTTATATTTTCTAGAAATAAACAAAATCCAATGTAGCCTTAATTAAGTTGTTACTCACTATAGGGCTAGCTAGTTTGTAGCAAATGCTGTTTTAAAATTGTTTTATATTTTTTTAAATGTATATATATATATATAAAAGAATATTGTTATTCTTACAATAGCTTAACACCTAGATTAACACAGCTGAATGGTTGAAAGATTTATTAATGCATTCAACATAATTTTTTGCAAAAACTTAAGAAAATGGTGGATTTATTTATTGTTTTTCCCTCTGTGTTGTTGGTTCCAAATTTTTGTGTTATTTTAGGATAACTGATATACTATACAGTTTTTAATAATATTTTAAAATATTTGTTTTATTTTGTAGGCTATATTTTCCATTTTCTTTTTAAGTTTAGTTAAAGTTTTAGTCATTTTGTTGTTGTTGTTTCATCAGTTTTTATAATTTTTTATTTTAGTTTTATTTATCATCAAGTTAAACTAAATGAAAATGAGAAATGTTGCCTCGGCAGCTAGCTTAAATAAAACAAGCTAATACATAAATACATAAATGTATTTTAATTGTATAATTTATAACAATTATTTAATGATTGTTGTTAACTATATATATATATAGTTTCTTTTCTTTTTTTCTTTTTTTTTTTTTTGTTAACAACAGTCATTTTATTTAAGGTTTAGTTAACTAGTAACAACCCTGGTTAAAATGTTTCTTCTAAGGTGTCAAACATTTAAGGAACATTATGTGTTAATTTTATGATAGATAATATTTTATCATCTAGTTCTCACAACAAAATTGTGGGATTTGTCAGGCTTAGAATTACACAATACTGTGACTGACAGACAAACTAAACGCACCTGTTTCAGTGTTGTTAAATTGTGGAGATTTTCATCAAGCAGTTTGCTTCGTTCCATCAGTTGCATTAACAATATTTAAAAGGACTTCAATGCACTGACGCACTTTGTGTGCCTCACCTGCACTTCAGATGGCAGTATTCACCCTTTCAGATTTCAATCTGCAAAGCGAAGAAGAAACTGATCACGGGCTATTCGAAATATCGCGAGATCTCCCTCCCCACTCTGTTCGTGACCACGTCAAGGGAACCCAGAAGTTAGAAATCATGGCGGAGCGCAGGAGACACAAGAAGCGAATTCAGGTACCAAATTCATGTAATATTTGCTATCAGATGCTCAATCTTAGATGGCCTCTGCTTGGCATTGTGTCATTTCTCGAATTAGGGTTTTATTCGACATAACATACAGTTGTACAATGATCCGTTATTTTTGCAGTGCTTTCATATATATATGGGAGGTGGATTATTTATCAGTGTTGGCGCACTTTTTGCGCCTTTCTTCGGTAATGCAGTGTATCTCTTGGCAGGTATCTAAACACTTATACATTTACTCGATGTATTTGATGTGAGCATGACCTGATTTGAACGTCTCTCCCCTGTGAAGAGTATGTGTCTGGTGGCACAGCTGATGGAGTTGGCCATCTTAGCTCGGCACAGACTGCTCGGTTTGCAGGCTGTTCTTATTATTAACCAGCTGCTGTCTCAGATGCTTCACGAATTTGACCAAATTTCGCCCATAATACGTAACTTCACAACGATTGCACAATCGCCACATTTGTTTTTATTTGCAGTGTAATTAAACGGACATTTCAACCCAAAATAAAATTTCTGTCATCATTTAGCTGCTACTTGCCCTCATGTTGTTTCAATCTCATTTGACTATCTTTCTGCGTCGAGTACACAAGGACTTGTGTGCCTCAGTCACCTTTTACTGCATTAAAAGTGAACTCTCCATAACATTTGACCTAATATCTCATTTTCCATGAGAAAACGCATATACAGATTTCAAACAAGTGAGAAAATGCTGACAGGATTTACATTTTTGGGTGAATTATCCCTGTAAGGCCATTCTCCATCATGCTATATTATGTGGATCTGCCACTGATTTAAAACCTAGTGTGCTACCACTTAGACATCATTTTTGGTCATAGTCAGAATGCGTTTATCATCCCTAAAAAACATTGTTAGGTTGGTAACTCCTTTGGCTTTGAGACAGCCACTGTGTGTTCCTGGAAAAAAGATGGTGTTATGTAAAAGAACTGTGGAGTTTTGAGTAATGACGTGTTGTCTTGATAAGAGAGTCACTCTTCATGATCCTTCCAGCGTGTTTGTTTATGCTCTTATGCAACAGGTTGAAATCCACTGTCATTGCTGGTCAGTTTTCTTTCAGTGCATAAACATGTAATTTATCCCTGTGATGCAAAGCTGAATTTTCAGCATCATTACTCCAGTCTTCAGTGTCACATGATCATATGCTGATGCTGATTTTCTGCTCAAGAAACCCTTCTTAATATAATTATTTTAAAACCGTTGTGCTGTTTAAAATTAGTTGAAAACATGATACTTTTTTTCAGGATTCTTTAATGAATAGAAAGTTTAAAAAACAGCATTCATTTGAAACGGAAATGTATTGTAACATTATAAATCTCTTTACTGTAATTTTTGATCAACGTAACGTGTCCTTGCTGAATAAAAGTGCCACTGTAAAGGCCAAGTAAATTAAAATGACATTTCCACTCTGAGTGATAGCCTAGATGAGAAATCCTGCATTACATTTACTTAATAACATCAATAGGAAACCTAAATCAAATCTTTAGATTTTAAAGTTTCTAGCTAAAACAAGTACTGAATGTGTTTCACTGTAAAGATGCCAATTAGATCAAGAGTTACAGGGAAGTTCACCCAAAAATGAAAAGTCTATCATCTTTTATTTACTCATGTCTGTACGGTTTTCTTTTTTTCTGTGGAATACAAAAGAAGATATTTTTTTAAATGTTTTTTTTTTTGTCAATACAATGAAAGTCAATTGCAACAATGACATATTCAAAACATAATCTTGTGTTCCGCAGAAGAAAGTAATACAGGTTTAGGACGAAAGAAATGAGTTATTATCCCTTCAAGCAGTTTATCTGAAGTCATCAGCCTGTCTAAAGTAGTACAGCTTTCACTGAGAGACCACCAAACCGTAATGATAACAAGACCAGTTATTATTTACCAAGGTGAGTGAGACAATATAATCCATAAACAGTTAGCTGGCTGACTTTACAAAATCCAAAGGAATATCAGGCAACGTGCCAGAAACTCCCAGACAAAAATACCATGTTTATATGGTCTTCACTCTTCATTGAATGTTTCTCTGAGCCGTGCAGGAGACATTCTGACCAAATAGAGTATGACTGAAGGATTGTGGAGCCTATACTGAAACCTCAGGCTTATGAGTGTTGTTATGCCTGATAGTCATTCATTACTCAAATGAATGATATCTCTATAGGCTGGAGTTTTTTTGTATAGTGGTCACACAAGTAATGATCTTTGGCTTAATAAAGCAGGTCAGTGAGTACTCTGTGTGTCTGAATGGAGTCGTGATTACAGAGCACAGCACATCAGTATGTGGTGAGCTGAGGCTTTTAATTAGTTCACATTCATTGAGTCCATGATCGACGAGGGTCCTGCTGCAGTGCAGGAGGTTCATTTCAAAGCTTTTTTCAGAGGGTTAGCTGGATTCCTGCACTGCTGTTATCCTAAATTCTCTTGATATCATTTTTCACTGGAATTAAGGGCTGTAGCCAAAGGAACAAACCAGCTTTTTGTCTTTTTTTTTTACATCTATGAGTCTTTTAGTATCTAGGTCCACTCCCATGGTGTCTCAAGTCTCATTGGTCCAGAATTATGCTCTACATATAATAGGGATGCACATATTACAAATTTTTTTTTTTTTTGAAGTTTCGGCCGGTATTACAATTCTATGCTATTTTGTCTGAAGTAATTAAAAAGTAAAACAAATAGTTTCAGAAGGTAATGTCAGCATTACAACAATTTGCTGAAGATATCATTTAACCGTGTTATTAAATTATTAGTGTAAAATATGCATGTTAATTTTTCCTACAATTATACACTACCATTCAATAGTTTGGGGTCGGTAAGATTTCTTTAAAAAAAAAATTATGCTTCCCAAGGCTGCATTTATTTGATCAAAATAAAGAAAAAATATTGTGAAATATTATTACGATTTATCCTTTTTTCTATTTTAAAATGTAATTTAGGATTCTGTGATGACAAAGCATCTTTACTCCAGACTTCAGTGTCTCGTGATCCTTCAGAAATCGTTCTAATATGTTGATTTGCTGCTCAAGAAACATCTTTCTTATCAATGTTGTTAATATATTTTTGTTGTTGTTGTTGTTGTTGAAACCGTGATGCATTTTTTTCAGGATTCTTTAATGAATAGAAAAAGGAAAAGGAAAAAAAAGCAGCATTTATTTGAAATATAAATCTTTTGTACGATTTTAAATGTCTTTACTGTCTTTTTTGAATAATTTTTAAAAATAAAAGTATCTATCTTTAAAAGATTCACAAATTTCAGCTGGTAACCAATATGGTACTGAATTTACCTATATATTGTACGTTCTGACTGCATAGCATTATAGTTAATGTGATCTGATTGCAGATTCAGATGGATGCTTGTTTAGATCTTCAGCAGACCAGTTTTATCATCTTTACAATCTTTATAATTTTTTTTCAGGAGGTCAATGAACCTACCAAGGAGGAGAAGGCGGTGGCCAAGTACCTGCGCTTTAACTGCCCCACCAAATCCACCAACATGATGGGACATCGAGTGGATTACTTTGTCGGTCAGTGCACTCATTCCGGTCTTGTTTTCTTCTGTGCCCTCAGCATAGGGTTTATATCAAGGCTTCTTTTAAAGACCCCCTGTGGTAAAAAAAAAAAAAAAAATTTTAAATGTTGTTTTCTATGTCTATATGTTGTTTAATATTCCTTAAGGCAAACCATGTGCAAATTCATAAGTCAACACCATTGCTGAGTATTTTTTCTTTAAAACTGCAGTGATCTAAAAAAAAAAAAACTGTTTGAAATCGCTGGTGTTTCTTATGTCACAAACTACCTTGTAACCAATCGCGTCAACGTGTGGGTGGGCTTTAGCATATCATTAACTATGACTTCTTTGAAGCAGTGGAGTCTCAAGAGAAGCCAGGTTATCCCGGTATATTTTTCTGTTGATACTCTTACAATTCATGGATCCGCATATACTAAATGACACAAGGGTGTAGAGTTACATTCAAGCTAATTAAAGGTATGAAGAATTTGTTTTCACAGGAAAATACTTTTAAATATGTCAATTTGGGTTGTAAAGAGGAGTTTTAAGGGATACAATTATTGTTGATTACAATTATTACTCCAGGGGGACTTCATTTATTTTTTGCTTCAGATGCTGTCATTAAACCAAATGTTTGTTTTCTGCTCATCAGCCTCTAAAGCAGTCGAATGTCTGCTGGATTCAAAGTGGGCCAAAGCAAAGAAGGGTGAGGAAGCTTTGTTCACAACCAGAGAGTCAGTGGTGGACTACTGCAACAGGTAAACCTAGTCTTTTTCTCTTTTTATGATGCCGAATGTGAATTTTCTGTAGTATTTGATATTACAAAGCTGTTTATCGAAATTAGTTGAGATATCGAAGCTAAAGAAAAATGAAATAAGTCTCTTATGTTCACTAAGGTTTCATTTATTTGATCACAAATACAGTAAAAACAGTAATATTGTGAAATATTATCAGAGTATGCAGAGTTGGCATATTAGAAACATTGGTTACACTTTATTTTAAGGTGTCATTGTTAGTGTAATTATATATTTAAGTACTGAGTAATATTAAGCAACTACATGTACTTACTATAGGGTTAGGGTAGGATTAGGATTTGGTTGAGGGTTAGTTGCATGTAATTATGCATAATTTACTGTTATCACTATGGTAAGTACGTGTAACATATGTAACAAAGAGACTGTAAAAGTAAGTGTTACCGAAACATTTATTATTATTATCAATGTTGAAAACATTGTTGTGTTGTGGGAAGACCGTTTTAATATAGAAATCTTTACTGCCACTTTTGACTTGTAATTTAATAACTTTTATTTAATTAAATTACAAATGTCTTGTAAAATTCTTCAATTCCATAATTTTGTGTACGTCTCATTTTATTTTATTTTATGATACTTCTCCATTAGTCTACTCTGCTCCCATTATATCTGTATTTGAAAATTAGTATTTTGAAAAATACTAATCAACCACTAATTTTAACTCTTCTTACTATTCACAGGCTCCTAAAGAAGCAGTTTTTCCACAGAGCCCTGAAAGTGATGAAGAAGAAGCCAGAGAAGGATGTAAAGAAAGAGAAGGAAAAAGAGAAAGAAAAGGAAAAAGAGAAGGCTAAAAGTGACAGTGGCAAGGAAGAGGAGAAAAAGAGCAAAAAAGACAAAGACAAAAAGAAGGATTCTGAGGCTGCGGACACAAAGAAGGAAAAAAATGTATGACTAGAACATCTGAGAGGATGAGTGCTGTTACATGTCATGAATCTTTATTTTGATGGCTTATTTCTGTGTGTTTAGGATGACAGTCCAGGATCTCCAAAGAAGAAGAAGGATGTGAAAAAGAAGTTCAAGCTGGAACCTCATGATGACCAACTGTTCTTGGATGGCAGTGAGGTCAGGATGAGTAGCATTCAGAAAGTCATATCTAACAGAAGCTTGTAAATATAAATCTTGCTTGACGATGAATTGTCATTTGCAGTTAACAATTTAATTGTCTTTATGCCTGTCGTTCCTAACAACGCCCTTCAGCCGTTACTTATTCACAGCACAGCCTGTCGCACCTTATTGCTGTTATAAAACGCTTACCACACAATACAAATATTAAAGCCAAAAATATGTATCAATGCTACTTTCATGAAGTAAAATCCCTAAATGCCCTCCTTCCGCTGGAAAAAATACGCCATTTCATGGAGCTCAAATAAAAACAGACTTGGAACCGTTCTCATATGGCGCTTTTCCACTACACAGTACCAGCCTGCCTCGGCTCTGTTTGGTTTTCCACTGTGTAAAAGTTGTACCTGTACCTGCTTCCAGGTACTTTTTTTCGTACCACCTCCGGCGAGGTTCTAAGCGAGCTGAGGCGATACTAAAATGTGACGTGAAAACACGGCAGACTGCTGATTGGTCAGAGAGAATCGTCACTATTCACTGCGTCATCATTGCACGCGCCAGACGGAGTATCCTGAATAAAATAATCCTGAATATTATTTCCTCACAAATACTTCTTATACTTTTATAATGACTATTATTGTTCATTTTAATATTATTGTTCATTTTAATATTATTGTTCAATAAATAGTATTTTATTTCATATAAATAATATGCCGTAATTTGTATTGAAAAAGGGTCTGTTAGTGATTGGGTTTTTCGACTTCAGTGAAAGTTACATTGTTGCGTCATTAGATGGTCCGTCATTAGAGTCCGTAGCAAAGACTTGTATATTGAAAGTTCCTGGAACAAGGTTGTAAACGGATGTTGTTTTTACTTTAAACAACACCTTATAAGATACAATCAACAAATGCATGGACTAGTCATGGAGAATTCCCTTAACTGTTAAAAGGAAAAAGACAAAGATATAGCTTTTCTCAGCAGTAGTGTTGTCACGGTACCAAAATGTCAGTATTCGGTACCGATACCAGTGAAAATCCACGGTTCTCGGTACCAATTTCGGTACCAAAGCTTAATTTAGATTAAATTTACATAATTATATTAAAGTGTATATCACAAAGATGGAAACTGTAGTATTAAAAACACTTTACAATAAGATTCCATTTGTTAGATAACATTAGATAAAATGACCTAACAAAAAAAACAATAGTTATATACTGTCGCAATTATTCTCCTTTAGGGGTTAATTTAAAAATACATTTTTAAAATCAAAAGTTAACATTATTTCTGTTAACATTATTTAATGCACAATGAATGACCAATCAAGTGTTTTGTATTAAATAACATTCACAAACATTAATTAATGTTGTAAAAATATATTGTTCACTCAATGTTATGTTAGATAACGCATTAAGTGATGTTAATGAATGGTATCTTATTGTAGCATTACCAAACTATACAGGAGATAAAATGTTTTATTTGACTTGACTATACTTTTATTTAATCCAAAACTGTATTCATATTTAACTTTAAAAGGGCTTTTTAAACCTGCTAAGAGTTATCCAGCCAAGAATAAGACTATAACTGCTTTTCTGACGGACTGATATTAATGACGGCTTTTTATTTCTCATCTCCATAAATATATGTAGTAGTAAAGCTAATGCAAGGGCTAGAAATCAATTAATAGGCCTATGTCACACTTCCTCGTCGTCATGGAGAGCGCAGTTCGCACAAGCGTTTGTACTCCCGTGGCGTCTGTCGTTGCTATACATCCATGAACGCACATGGAAAAGCGAGCGCGCCGCTTCTATTATGAGCGCACTTGCCGCGCGCCATTTGAAATAACGTATCTGCACGCGCAAAAACATCAGCACCACATCAGCAGCAGCACCGCCGATCGCCATCAGCGCTTTTATGAAGAGGACGCAACTGCACGCGCTTCGGGCATGCACGCGCATCAAGTACCGGGTTTGAGAAAACCTGGTACCGTGACGTTTAAAAAAAATTTGTACCGACTTGGTACCGAAGTACCGGGTCTTTTGACAACACTACTCAGCAGTCATTGCAACTTATTTTTGGGATATAAGCTTGACTAGAAGAATGAATGGTATATCAGATGCAGGTAATACACTCGCTTGGTCTCTCTCTCATAATACTTGTACTTATAATACACAATACATAATACATGTAATAATAATTTCAGCACTGGAGCATGACGGTTCACTTCTCCAAATTGTTACTCAAACCACTCATCTACTGTCATGCCGCCTATGAATTGAAAATGTACTTTAAAATTTTTTGCCTTCTAATTATGTTTTTCTTCAAATAAGAAAAAAGATATGTTTGTTGCGCAGTGATACACAGAACCGTTGGGTGAAGAGCTCATAGTCGTGCCTTATCGTGAATAAAACAGCTATTGACCAATCAGAATCGAGAATCGAAATAACGCTTACAGTGTAAGAAAAATACACCTTACCTTATATAGTACGATTTTTTTCAACATTTAACTATTTTATGGAATAAAACAATAAAATATTGCACAGGGCTAGTATACAGTGTTATTTTGGTATAATTTATTTTTATTGTTTATTTTAGCTTTTTTTATAATTTCAGTTTTCATTTTAATTTTAGTTTGTTAGTAATTTTGTTATGTGCCCCTGTCATTTTTATTCATTTTAAATTTGAGCTTTAATAAACAATATCCACACTAGTAGCATAATAATTATTTTAATTATTTACCTTAATATTTAATAATAACATTGTTCATATATTAGTCTTTCTTATCATCTTAATATTATTACTGTTGTTATTATTTAAAATAATATAATTCAATTTACACTGTTTTTGGAACCCAGCCAACCTGAATATTATATTGTATTATATTATAGACTTGTGTAAAGCAGGGGTTCCCAAACTTTTCCATGACAAGGCCCCCCAAATACCACTAGGTTCTGGCCAAGGCCCCCCTTTTGCAGGATGTGTTATTGAACCCATCAACAATACTATGGCAAATGTAGAAATAAATAAATAAAACATCTAGGTGAACATCAGATTATGTGATGGTGTTTGATACCAGCCAATCAGAAAGATTATAGAGATGAACCTATTACAATTTTCAAGGCCAATTCCGATTTGTCATTGTCAATTTTTTCTAACCACTTTACAGCACACACAAATATTTATTTTCTATATATATATTTTTTATAAAACACCACTTTTATCCAAACTGATTAATAAAAACAAGTTTAAATGGGTACATTTTCTATAAATATTTTTGAGTCTTCATTTTCTTGAAGCCTACTGAAGTTCTTGTTAAAACACACTATACATGCAAATTATGTGCATTTTTGGTACTTTTTGTGTGAAATCATATTTATTTTGTCCATCAAAAGTGTGCTTTCACTTTAACTGAGCGTGAGCAGCGCAGCAAAAATAGACTCGGCGCCGAAACCCTCCGCTTCACTACTGCTCACAGCACGCGACGCTCCTGCTTGACGCTCACGCGGTGCTCCTGCTCGCGGTGTGAATGCACTCACTGAACATGCACGCCGAAAAAAATTCGCGCTACTCACGCGACGCTCGTGGTCTGAAACGGCCGTAATTCACAAGGTTTCCTACATGTGCGTTCTGTGTGCACGTGTGATGCTGATGTTGCGCGATGTTAATCATGCGGCGCCCGAGTGCATTTGAATCGCCATTATGTCAGACTGAAAATCACGTGAAAATCGGCCAATTCTGGTCACCAGCTGATCAATCAGTTCATCTCTAAAAGATAAGCATTAAAAGTATAATGTTCAGATAGGCTATGCAACAAATTATTAAAATGTTATTTTATAACAATACTCATATTAACAATTTTTTTTTCCAACTTGCTGCGGCCCCCCTGGCGGCCCCCAGTTTGAAAACCCCTGGTGTAAAGTAATAATATAATATTCAGGCTGGCTGGTTATTGTTATTGTGTTGTGATAAAATGAAAATATTCTGTTATAGATTCTTCGTCTTTTTTTTTCCTAATGAAAAAGTTCAAACATTTGTCTTCCCTACAGGTTTATTTCTGGATTTACGATCCAGTCCACTTTAAAACCTTTGCCATGGGATTGATTCTAGGTAGGATCTCTTCTGCTACAGTATCTGTCGTTTGACTGGCTCCAGTCCTGATTCAGAGCGTTGTGTGTGTTTGCAGTCATTGCCGTCATCGCAGCCACTCTGTTCCCTCTGTGGCCTGCTGAGATGAGGGTTGGTGTGTATTACCTGAGCGTGGCAGCAGGATGCTTCGTCGCCAGCATACTACTACTGGCTGTTGGTACGACCTCAAGACTTTACATTCTAGTTGTAATTTGATATCGTCTACCAGTTTCAAATGATATGTTCCATCTTTTCTCATCCTCTTACTCCTTTTTTTCCCTTTCGTTCAGCTCGTTGCATCTTGTTCCTGCTCATCTGGCTGGTGACCGGCGGCCGCCATCACTTCTGGTTCCTACCGAACTTGACAGCCGACGTGGGCTTTATCGACTCTTTCCGGCCCCTCTATACGCACGATTACAAGGGTCCCCGCTCCAGCTCCAAGAAATCCAGCAGCGATAAATCTGACAAGGGCTCGGATTCCAGCAAAGCGCAGAAATCAGACAGCGAGGATAAGTCAGACAGCGAGAAGAAAGACGGCGAGGAGGAAGAGGATGAAGACGAGAATAAAGAAATGGAGGCGAGCGGGGAAGCGGGCGCAGAGCGTCAGTCAGACACAGACAGTGACAGGCGAGAGGACGAGGGCTCGCAACACAGCAACGGCAACGACTTTGAAATGATCACCAGAGAAGAGCTGGAGCAGCACACAGAAGAGGAGGAGGAGGATGAGGATGAGGAGGAAGGTGACGAAGAAGAGCAAAGTGAGACAAAGCCCTTGACTGTTCAGACTTAAACGTTTTCCTCACACCACACACACATACTCCCATGCTCCACGTGGACCTGCTGACGTTCTTCTGTCAAGTTCAGAAGATGTTTCCCATTTCTGTACAGGCTGAGATCTTCCTCTGTGAAAACAGACAGGCTTAAAGGATAAACGAGAGCAGGAAACGACTACAATGACAATGGAAATATCGCAAAGGCTGTTTGGTTTCCCTGAAAATGCTTTCCCCACTGTGGATGCAACAATGCAAGTCTCCCCGAGCCCCATGTTTCTCTGGTTCCTTGATTTTTCTCTTTTTCCATGTTAACTTTATCTAATGTCAAGCGTTTTGTTGTATAAACATGTTGGTAGTGTTAAGGACTGAATCGGTCAACTTTCACAATGTTTTTTTGGTTTTTTTAACCCACATATGAATGTTCGCTCTCCAATATAGTCTGAAAGATTCAAATCTGAAGTTGAAGGGGTTTTTTTTGTTCTTTCCTTTTAGATACATTGGATAATTTGGACGGACCAACATATTTTGTCTTAGATATCTGTCTTAGGTTTCAGTCATAAATGTCAATGGCACTCGACCTGTGACATTTCTTTGAGGAACTCTGGGAGATCTTGCTAGGTTTGGGACGAGAGCTATATTTTTGTGCAATTGACACGGTTAATCTGCCACATGCATTTCTGCAATCACGTTTTGTGACCCTAACGAGAAATAGTTCTTGTTAGTGAAAACGGAAGGGTTAATAAATTGGAGCAGTATCCTTGACTGGTGGGCAGTTATTTAAAACCAAACTTCATTTGAGTCTTATGTCTGCATTCAAAAGGGGGAAACTACATCCACATTCGTGCCAAATGATGCGGGATATTGATGCTTTTTTTCATGTACATTTAAATGATGACCAACTTACAGATAAGGAGTTCAAACATGTCATGCCGTAGCTCGTATATGTCCTCTAGAGCCAATCACATCTGTGCATCATAGCCTCCGATTCTCCCATCTGGTGTTCAAAGTCCGAGGTTGACAAATCGTACATCCCCGAGCAGCTTGTGGTCCAAAATAGTTTGTTAGTTTGCATTTTAACAGGGCCAAGGTCCAATGCTATCTTTCCGTAGGGTTGCTAACTAATTGGCTAGAGTATTATTTTACATTAGCTGTTTCTTTGACTCATACTGAGGATGATATTTAAGAGATAAAATACAAATGTATCATTTATATATGGATTCTATAAATCTATCAGAGATGTTCATGCCAGCAGTTCAGGTTCAGCATGAACTGTACTCTATTTTATAATGTCAGACACACAGGTTTTTCGTTTCACTGCATTTTGTACTAATACTAAAACCACCAATTGTTTTCAATGCTGAAGACTTCAGAAAGAATGCAGCAAACATCTGAGTTCTACTGGTTGACGAAAGCGCACAAGACAAGATGCTGAAAAGGTGTTTTTCCTATATAAAAAAATAAATAAAAACCATTGTTAAACGCATCTCTCAAAATTCATGGTCATCTCAAGTTGACGAGGAGCAGGGAAAGCCCTCGTGCCTGAGAGAACGCCTCTCTCTTTCTCTTCATCAAATGTATGAATCTTTAATCACGTCTGTAAGTAGATGATCTTGTCAGTCAAAACCCCAGAGGGGTCACACTTAGTGTTCCTGTAGAAATACTATGTATGTTTTCAATATTCTGTCATTGACTTTGAAGACCTGGATAGACTGGGCATGACACAACGTGTAACTAAAGACATGTTTTTATTTTATATGTAACTTCACTCACCTTTTTTCTGTCCCGTTGTCTTTATGAGAGAGAAAGATGCTGACATCCCAGTTTTGTTTGTTTTTTGCAGGAAGTTTCATTTGACATTAGGTGACTGTCATGTAAAAATGTAGTTATATCATTTATACAAAATTTAAATCTCATCTTTTTTATGTGGCCAGCATCTTCAACTAACTAATTGTACGTATTTGGATCAATGTTGAGGATTGTCTTTTTGCAGTATATGGAGAATAATTGAAGTGTCTGTCAAAAACTATCTGTATCCTTTCATTGCAATAAAAATATAGAACACAAGCAGTTTGCATTGCTTTATTGAAAAATGTCACAAGCATTTCGGGTTTTATAATATATTTCACACAAGCTATTATAGTTTTTAATATATATGTAATGATTTCTATTTCATTGCTCTGCAAACATTACAGATTGTTTCACTTACCAATAGTCAAAAACAATTAAATTTATTCCGTTATGCATAAGATTAAATACAAGATTGTACCACTGCAGGATGGATTGGTACATTTCAAATCTTGAGCATTAAGTAAATTTAATAAAAAATAGTCCCTAAAATATAAGGTTATATTTAAAAGGATAAAATAAAACATCCAAGATAAAAAGAAATTATTTTTATTGAAATATTACAAACCAGACAAATGCATGTCATAGTATCTCTTATTTACATCAAAAAGTAAACAGCTTACATTCAGCAATACCAGTTCTTATGCAATAATGTGATACGACCTAGATAAAGGATCAGTAATACATAGTGAGAAATACAAAACACAGTGCATTTGTAAAAATGAATAAATTACATCTTATGTAGTGCAAAGATTAAGCAAGGGATGGTGGCTTAAGAAATGCAGCTCTGAAAATGCAGTATATGTGACACCATCCTGTCGCCACAGGGAGGCTACAACGTTCTTTCTCAAGATCGACAGACGGCCAAACTGACAAAGAGAAAAACGAGAACACTTGATTCATATTCATAAAGGCTCTGCACAGGTTAGTCAATCTGAATGGAAATCGAACAGCTGAAGTGAGCTACAAGAAAAAGCCTGCCAAACCGTGTTTAATCTTAGTAGTTGAATGTACAATGTGTCTAGTA
The DNA here is from genome assembly GCF_965113295.1 of Leuciscus leuciscus. Classification (NCBI taxonomy): domain Eukaryota; kingdom Metazoa; phylum Chordata; class Actinopteri; order Cypriniformes; family Leuciscidae; genus Leuciscus; species Leuciscus leuciscus. The sequence continues at coordinate 33,510,952 of NC_138730.1, forward strand.
GAGTGCACAAAACTGATTGCAAACACAAAAACTGACAAAGAATAGCTTCATATGCAATTTATTACCACACAAGAGGAACTACTGTTGTAGCAAACCACATATAGCCCAACTCATGTCCAATTTAGTCAACAGCAACTGTTCTAAAGTAAATTGGCTAAGTTACTCTTCAGCATGTTGTTAATTATGAGAAGCCGTCAGCTACAACAACAGAATGTAGGAAACTGTCTGCATAATGACATTTAGCAATCATGCATCATGATTTTAGATGCTCTTAAACAAACTTTTAGATACCGATAAATTACGAGTAATCCAGGCTGACCTCTAACTAGTTAATGTGTTATTTTTCCAGGTAGAACATAAGCACTTGTGAGCTATAATGAAATTAATCTATGAATATGGACTAATGTAAATATAAAGAACCCTCCTTTTCAGTGAATCAGGAAGGAAATCGGAATTCTTTTGGAATGTCAACAGACTGTGAGAACACTTGGTTTTCATGGTGGTTTCAGTTCTCCGTTTCGGAAGAGTCGCTAACATCTGTTAAACGTGTTTGCTTCTTGCGGACGTTCCAGTGAAGACACTGAGCCAAACTGTCAAACCAGTCGTACACCAGATCGTGACAACAGATAGAAGGAACCGGAAAGCAAGAGGTCGTGATCTTAATGCTATGGGGGAAAACAAAACTCATGATTAACAGACACGATTGTTGTGAGAGTTCAAGTGATGATTTAATCTAAACTACCCGTTTTGTGTTACTATACAATGAAGTCAATGAATTTTTAATGAAAAAAGGGGCAAACTGCATTTGAACTGTACAAAGGCTGAGTGCTGATTCCTACTGATACTGTTGATACTCATTTCCATAACTGTAACACAGCTGTTGTTTTATCACTGCAAAATTTGTTTGCTTGTGGGATTGTAAAAAACAAGTGTCACCTGTCACCATGCTGGATTTCCTGCCTCTTTCTGCCATCAAATGAGACCCAGGCCGTGTTGCGAGCATCCGGCGATAGCGTTATCTGCAGAGTAAATACAGTTTGTCGTAAGATCACACCGTTCTTCTGAAGCTCTCATATGAGATGAATAAACAAAACAAAAAACCAAACAAACAAAAAACTCAAGTTTGCTTGGTAAATGTAGTCATTCAAATGGCTAAACCTTAGCAAAATGCCATTCTCACCATGAGCTCCACGCCAGCGGGCACCACTATGGGTCTGAAAGAGAGGGAGTGAGGGCAGATGGGGGTCACCATAATGGCAGGGACATTGGGATGGATCATGGAAGCTCCCGCTGCAGCAGCGTAGGCTGTGCTGCCCGTGGGGGTGGAAACTATTACACCTGCATAGAAACAAAGCCACATATTTACATCTATTTTCATGGCAGCTGGACTCTTGTCAAAGCAAAAACGACCATAATTTACTGTGACCTGCTTGGGTTAGAAGAAAAAAAACTAATCAATCACTGGCTGCGTTTACACTTGGCATAAACATGCGATCACCGTGATCCGATCATAAGTCAATCAGGACACGGTGCGTTTACACCTGTCCACATCAAGTGGCTTCTGTATCTGGATAACAGATCGGATCTCGCATTCCCGTGGAGTAAAAAAAAAAAAAAGTATGGCTTTTGTCGACCTGAAAAGTGCGAAGTCGACCTGACGTGGTGGGTTTTCTTTTACAGTTTTCAGTCGGGGGACATTTTACAAATCTTGCAAAACCACACAGCTCTCAGTTCCAGAGAGAGGAGGGGGAATAATGACAGTGGGCGGGGTTTTGTGTGACGTCCACCTGTGAATGCAGACACGATGGCTGGATTGAGTTTACATTACACCGAGATCCGATCACAATGCGTCCTCGACTACCTCCGAACCTGGACACGCTGATCGGCTAACATTCCGATCAGAAGCGTGTTTACACTTGTCTTTTCAATGTGTATGTGGACAACATCAACAACAGGTCGCCTGTTAATGCCAAGTGTAAACACAGCCTTAGATGCTTACTAAGATAAGCTACACGCCATGGGGTTCTGTAAGGTTTTTTTTTTAATGTTTTTGAAGTCTCTTATGCTCATCGGGGCTGCATTTATCTGATCAAAAATACAGTAAACAGCAACATTGTGAAATATTACTATTATAATATATATAATTTTTAAGTCCCCCTGTAATTTTATCCCTTAAAACTAATCTTTTATCACCAAATTGACATTTAAAAAAAATCCTGTGAATTTTATCCCTTAAAACTAATCTTTTATCAACAAATTGACATTTAAAAAAAATTCCTGTGAATTTTTTTAATTCATGTCTTTAAATAGCTTGAATGTAATTTTACACCTTTGCTTTATTTAGTATAAGTTACGTGGACTCATGAATATGCTAATTAGCCATTCACACCAGCTCAGAGATTCACTCGGTCAACTTTCCTGAGGTAAACGCTGCACGATGGTATCTTTACAACATCGGACACATAGCGGTAATCAATATGATTAGCCTTTTGCTAGACTACGTTATCAAACAGCTAATAATGTGTTGCTAATGTTACATAAAACGATTTTTCCATATCAACAGAAAAAATATATATATATACCAGGATAACCTGGCTTCTCTCGAGACTCCCCTGCCCGTGAGAAACACCGGCGATTTCAAACCGTGTTTTTGAGATTGTCTTTTTTTCACTGCAGTTTTAAAGAGAAAATACTCAGCTATGGTATGTTGACTTATGATTTTTAGAGCATATTAAAAAAATATCACAGACAAAATCTTTCTAACATGCTGATTTGCAATGTTGAATGTTTGCAATTATCAATGTTGAAAACTACTGCGCTGCCTAATATTTACATGGAAACCGTGATACATTTGTAGATTCTTTGATGAATAGAAAATTAAAAAGAACAGCATTATTACAATGCGTCTTTCCTGTCACTTTTGATCAATTCAACACAACTTTGTTGAATAAAAGTATTAATTTCTTAAGATAGATAAAAACTGGTCGGGCCAATCTGTGCTCACCGTCTCCCTGTACAGATGTGATGAGACGTCCATCCAGGTAAAGGTCAACATTGGACAAGTAGGATGAGGGTCCTCTGTCCACCACCACCTCATTCAGCACCTTCATACACACACATAATATCCATAACACAGATGGTGAATGGATGAATTACACACAAAAGCAGTGGTATTTCTGCACAAATCACATGCCACTCTGGTCAAAAATATCCATCTCAGACATAAAGAGCAGGTTGTCAATGACATCATGTTATTGCTATGGCAACTGGACATACAGACCTATCACAGCTGTTATTTTTAAAAACTCCTATTATGTCTGTCACCATGGAAAAATGTCTCTAAACAGTCTTGAAGGACATAAAAAAAAGGGAAAAAAAGAAAGAAAAGAAAAAACTGTAGAATTAGACTGGCCTAAACAGTTGTTTAAGCTTCTTTGGCCTAAAAAAATCTTTTTTTTTATTATATTCAAAGAGTGCCCTTACATGGCAGACATTCATGTTTTTTTCTTGTGCAACAAATTTCAAGATCTGCTTTGAAGTCATTTTACTTGTCTTCTTGTCTCCTCAACCCTTATAACAATTTATAGTTACAACAATAACTAATGTATATGAATGCTGCATTCTAAAAAAAAGTTGTAAATTATTTTATGGCTAGCTAATAAATTGTATATTCATTGTGAGCAGGTACAGGTACATGCATTTATATGTATACGTTTATAAATATGCCTATGTTTGTGGATATGCATGAATACAGATGTATTCTTATCATCCAAAAGTTTAGGGTTAGCAAGATTTTTACTAATTGTTTTTTAAAGTCTCTTATGCTCAACAAGGCTGCAAATAATTGATCAAATACAGTAAAAACAGATATATTGTAAAATATTATTACAATTTAAAATAGCCGTTTCTAATTTAATATATTTTAAAATGTAATTTATTCCTTTGATGGCAAAGCTGAATTTTCAGCAGCCATTTATCCAGTCTTCAGTGTCACATGATCCTTCAAAAATCATTCTAAGATGCTGATTGTGTGCTCAAGAAACATTATTATTATTCCCATTTTAAAACAGCTCTTCTAATTATCATTAATGTGAATGGATGAATTACACACAAAAGCAGGTGTATTTCTGCACAAAACACATGCCACTCTGGTCAAAAATATCCATCTCAGACATAAAGAGCAGCTTGTCAATGACATCATGTTATTGCTATGGCAACTGAACATACAGACCTATCACAGCTGTTATTTTTAAAAACTCCTATTATGTCTGTCACCATGGAAAAATGTCTCTAAACAGTCTTGAAGGACATTAAAAAAAAGGGAAAAAAAGAAAGAAAAAAAAAACTGTAGAATTAGACTGGCCTAAACAGTTGTTTAAGCTTCTTTGGCCTAAAAAACTCTTTTTTTAATTATATTCAAAGAGTGCCCTTACATGGCAGACATTCATGTTTTAACATTATTATTATTCCCATTTTAAAACAGCTCTTCTAATTATTATTAATGTTAATAAGAAGACAGCAGTCGTGGGGTTGATTTATATTATTGTGAAAACTGTTATACATTTTTCTTTGCAGGATACTTGGAAGAATAGAAAGTTCAAAAGAACAGAATTTATTTGAAACAGAAATCTTTTATAACATTATAAATGTCTTTACTGTCACTTCTGATTAATTTCACACATCCTTGCTAAAAAAAAAGTATTGATTTCCTTCAAAAATAAATCTTACTGACCCCAAACATTTGAACGGTAATGTTTATGTATACATTTATAAATATAAATGCACTCTTGTGTGTGTGTGTGTGTATATATTATATTTTATTTTATTTTATAACCTATTATTTGGTACAAAGTACTAGGTAAAATGGCATGACATAAAAAAAAAAAGGCCCTTAGCTTGTTTTATGGTATCTCCCTTTGTGTCATGTGACTGGTAGACACCATATCATCAGATTTTTTTCCAGTGTCCTAATTGGTGGATTGCAAGTTTGAATTTTGTCAGTGTTTGTATTTAAACAACCTTTTGTACTTTTTTTGCCCTGTGTGCCAAAATGTGTGGGCAAATAACAGACAGACTTTGTCTCAAGCCCAATGTTTTGATTGAGTGCTGCGTTACCTGTAACTGCAGAGTGATTTTGCCTGCCTCGTTATTTATGTGGTTATGAGGCACTATTCCGTTCTCCTGAGTGCTGAAGAGCTGCTCGTTCCTCTGGAACATGCCTTTCACCACCTTAACTTTCAGACGACTGCGCAGAATGATGGCAGCATTACCTATAAGAGCCAGACACAAACACTTCAGATAACAAACAACATGCTACTAAAACAAGTTTGTCTAGATTAAAAGATGGAAAATATTAGAAACTTTCAATCATTCTACCTTCAAAAACTTTATCCACCTCTGTTTTAAAGGACTCAAACTTAAATGGTGTGAGAAATCCTAAGGAACCCAGATGGAAGGCCATGACCGGGGGAACACTGCCCTTAAACAAACGAGACAAAAAACCTGGGATGATTACACCACATTTGATTCTTAAATCGATCTCCAACTACCTTTTGCATATCCAAATTCTCTCAGCTAATATGGAGCACACAGAGACCATCTAATGGAAAGCAGCTGAGAATGACCTAGTAGGAGATTCTTGTGCACAAACAAATGAGATGAGAGAATACCTGGAAAAGAGATGATGCATACAGAAGAGTCCCATCTCCACCCAAACAAATAATCAGATCAATGCAGTCCGAGATGTCATCATACCCTGTATGAACAAACACAATGATGAATCGCTCATTTTCCTAATGCACCTACTCCATTATTGGTTAATGGTGTGTCAGGGTTATGTAAATACGGTTACTGGTCAACCTGCCGACAATTCACTCATACCTTCCCTGAATGTGCACAGCTGATTGCGGATGGCGGAAAATGACTCATCCTTCATGAGAGAGCCATCGTCCACAACTTTCTTCTCCACATAAACCATCAGATGTTTCTCCTGATGGTAGAAATAATTTAGATCAAATTTGTATAACCAAATCTAAGCATAAATCTTATATAATATGATGAAAATAAAAGGGTAAAAAATAGCACCTGTAGCTTTAAAGACTCTAAATCAACAACATGCTTCTAGATTGGATTTTGTGTAACCTACCTCCACGAGAAACCTGCAAAGCTCTTTGAACGGCTCCAGCAGGGTCTCGTCTCGGATCTTTCTGATGATCAGGACATTGAGTGGTGGTTTGCTCCAGGTGAGCCGCTGGCTGGCTGGATCCTGAATGTGCCTGCCGGGAAAGTCGACAGAGTAGGCAAACATTCTAAGAGTCTGCACTGTACTTCACAAAGAGAAACACTGCATGTACTTTGTACACTGATTACGCAACTTACAGTCATGGTCAAACATTTTGTAAGCACTGTAAATGTGGACTTCTGCTTTTGGTTTCTGGCAGATCTAGGATCAGATCATTCTTGATATTGATAAATGGGTGGAAAAATGAAAATAATAATATTTTCACCAAATAATAGGTGTTATGACACATTCACTGTTTTTTTCTTCTTACTTTGTCAAATATTTAAATAAATCTTTAATACACACATTTTATTTATTGTACCAAGGAATAACCAAGCCTAAGTAACAGCTAGGTTTCTATCATTTAAAAAATGTAATGTTGCATGACATCCAGAATAAGTCATTTTTAGATTCACTCTAATCATCCTTATTGACACAGAAATATGAAGAAAATGTGAAGGCACAACATCAGATATCAAACCATAAAACCCCACATTACCCTCTGCGTGCATTCTGTCCTGAGGGGTGTAAAACAGGCATAGTGCTGGAGGGCTTTTGGAAGGGGTCCGTTAGAAAGTTCCAACATGAGCGCTCCTGTGACGGTAGCAGCAGTACCCGACTGCACTACAATCCAGCTCCACCCAAAAAAACGCCCTCTGGCACACAGGGTCCTGTCACTTGTTTGTCCAATCCTTTGCTTGACTTAATGTTTAAACAGTAACAAGGGATGTGACCTCACCCCTCACCTAAAGAAGGCCTGCCTGCGCTTACTTACATGACTGAGGTCGGGTTGGGAAGAACACAAGCTTTGGGTCCAAAGTGAGTAGCAGGATATGGTCCATGTAGAAAGTGCCCTCGTCTGGAACAAACAGACATTCCACTTAAGTCCCTTCACATTTTTATCTTTAGAGTTTAACTGATCTACATCAAATGGCATGTTATATACCTGCATCTATCCCATCTTTTTGGGCAACTCTCGGCAGTGTCCTCCGTTGATGCAGAGGCTTCTGATTCGTGCTGTTCAGGCAACCGATGTACGCTTCCCCCCGACAGGTGTTCTGGACAGTCCGGCCTCCGAAGAGACCTCTTCACCTCTTTCCGTCTCCTAGGAAGTTTCCCCTGCCGCTCCTGCTGCCTCTGTGACCGCTTAGATGAACCACCCTCCTCCACCTTTCTGGAGGGCAGCCCGTCTTCCATGCCTTCAATTCTTATGGGAAAAAACAATTCAATATTATTACAAGAATCAAATAAATTCTAAAAATGAGGTGGAAGACTTAATTGAGCCCCCTCATCTGGGGGCAGGGGTTGATCTCACCCCTGCTTTATATGAGATATTGTTGATCAAAATAGACATTTTGACATGCATTACAAAACAATGGCTTGTGTGAACAGAGGAATCAAACATATTCAGCTGGTTTCATGTGTAAATACATTTATATATACATATGCCCTCCCTCATTCAGACACTAGTATTTCATAACTATTATTTAACTATTTTAACACAATTCTATTATTATTATTATACATTTAACTTTTAGTTTAATTTAGAGACTACATTAAATATATTCATAATTCGCCATATTGCAATGCAATTTAGCACAAACTAGATGATTTAAGATGTAAAGGGGTGACGACTTAAAAATATACTAAAATATAGTCACTTTAAACTGTAACACTAAAACCTTAGTGTTGATGAAAACAACTCCATGGACATGTTATCTGTCAACTAACCATGTATTTATTTACCATGAATAGCCAGCAAACGCATCTGATGTGAGCTGCACAATACGCAAAGGCAGATTTACTCATACTACTAAACATGCAAACTATCAAGCTATTAACAAGGGGTTTGCGGTCACAAGGTGACAAGGATCAATTGTCTTAAATAGGTTAAGCGACACGAGACATTGCACTGAAAGCACACATCAGTAGGATCATATCCATCGACCAAAACTTCCCATAAGTTAAGATAGCCGCTCGAAGCTAACGTTAGCTAAGCAAACACACTTCCCCAGCGCTTACCACACAACACCGCGAAACTTCCCTTTTGGACTTTACAGTCTTCACCACCTAAGAGGTAAATTGAATACACTAGACCGCGTTACCTTGACAGCAACATTATTTCTACTAAACCACGCTAAACGACTGTTAATATTATTTATTATGGGATGTCCACTATGACATCACGAGGCTGACAAACTAGCTGCTGCGCAGAATCTCTGAGAAGCTAATTGAAACTCTTATCGCTATAGTTTGCCTTGATTTTTGTATCGATTTTTCTTTCTTTATTTTTGCTTTTTGTGTTGTTTTGATACATTTGTTTAGTCATACTGAAAAAAATGCCCTTTATGGACAACCTGACCTCAACAAATCAAGAAGAAGGCTACACATGTATGCTTGCGATTCATAACGTTACGCCTATTGTCAACTAACGTTAGGCTAAACCTCACACGGTTTCTCGAGTAGGCCTAAATAAACAGTACAACAATTAAAAAGACATTAATTTAATCTTGTCATATGATAAATTGTTTTACTTAGGTGTGTAACTGGGACGATTACACAAATGGATACTTCTCCAGGGTGAATAAAGCAAAAAACAAACAGGCGTGGTTTGTAATTTTTCATTCTTTCAACATGGGTTGATTATCATGTCAATAGCAGCTGCACTTCTTCATTCATTTCACTCGGTTAACACATCCGTCTTCCAGCGACGTTCTGCTTTTGCAGTGAAACCGTACATAAAAACCAATGCAAAAAAAGCTGATGTTATTATTTTTACATGTTCGTTGTTCCTAGGGTTCTGCTACATTTAAACTGCTTTATTACGTTAAAAAGGCTACTGGCAAAATGTCTGCAATAGTAAAAAGAAGAATTTGTGATTTGAATTTTGTTTGCAAATAAAACAGTGCATGGCCATCAATTGGGGAAAGTGATTTTTGGGTGCAAATAGTAGGCTATGCTATTGCTAACCAGTCAAGACATGTTCCAGGACCTAGATCAATATCTTTTGTTGATCCTGGAACATTCCTGTCCAAAAACATAGTCCTAACCCTGCTTACCACTAAACCTATTATTAACCCAACTTACTCCTGAAGTCAGAGGGTAAGGAGAGATTTATAAGAATGGTGCAGAAGCTCCAACACTGGTTTTAAGCCTTAAAATGATCTGTAAACTTATCCATGATGATTGATTGGAATGTTGTTCCTATCCTAGGTCAACAAAGATGTTGATCCTGAAACATGTTATTGGTAAAAACATATTCATCGTCTTGTGTTCGAATGTTTGTTACAAAATACCTTCTTTTTTTTTTTTTTTTACCTGTTTTGAGTTCTGAAAGTTGAAAGGTTTGTTATCTGTTCACTTTAAACCACCTCTGGTCAAAAAGTGAATTTAAGCAAACCATGTTTCATCTCAAAACCTTCTCATTAACACTCTGTCTTGGGCTCATTGGACAGCCATAGAAGGATTGAGCTGCACCTGCATCTTGTAAATTGTGACCAGGGCCAGGCACAGCAATTTTAGCCAGGGATGGAGACAGAGCCATTAGTGTGTAATTATGACCACCAGCGTATAGTCAGAACAATCACTCATGATACATCCCAGGTTTAAACATCATTTACATTTACATTTATACATTTGGCAGACGCTTTTATCCAAAGTGACTTACATTGCATTTCAAGGTACACATTTACATTCTTATCAGTTCTTGCTTTCCCTGGGAATTGAACCCATGACCTTGGCGTTGCAAGTGCAAGTTTGAGCTACAGGAAAGCCTCAGCATTAGAAAGTATTGGTCCACTTGATGTGCCTGCTAATGTCAGACACCTCCCTAACTGTCTATTCTGAACATTACAAATGCTCTGTTTTAGCAGTTTAGACTTTTAAAGCATATTCTTGTTCCCAGTAACGACTCCCTTTTAAAGTCAAGCCCCTTCTCACACAATGATATATACTCTTTTACCCTTAGCTGAAGAGACAATGAGGACTTTAAGTAATAAACTCTCTTAAACACTTTTCACATTCTCACTAGTTTAATTATTTAGTAATTTTATTATTTTTAACTTGTCTACTAACAAATGTCCAACAGTGGACACACGTGCATGACTGAGGAAAAGTTTTGTCATGTTTTTTATTTATTTTATTTTTAAATATTGAACATTTTCACCTCAATGTCATTGCCACCACAATACAGATTTTATTTTATATTTAATATGCTGTAAAAAATGTTTTTTCACATTTTAACTGTAAAAGACAGTAAAATTGCTACAGTAAAAAAAAAAAAAAGTATACTACAGTAAGTTCCCTTACTATATATGGGTAAAAAATTTAATAGATAACCTTACATGTCATGTAATTTTAAGATTATGTTAAATGTAGCCGACCATTTTTGGAAGTAAAAAAAAAAAAAAGAACAAATCATCTTATAATTTACAGTGCCAAAGCTGTAAACTGAATTCCCTGTGACACTTCACATTTGATGTTATTGTTTTTTTTTTTTTTTTTTTTTATAATTATGCTGCTTCTTAATCTTTTGTTATCAATTATGCACATTAGGGTTAAATGTTACACCTTATGTTTTTATATTTCTATTATTATTTAATATTATTTTTAGTGTCGTGTGAGTTACCATTATACTGTTTGATATTTGTGTGAATGACACTGCGTACGCCTTCCATATATATTCATATTTGCCTCAGCTCTATGGATAAGCTGCTTGTGATAATGTGATTTATCATGTGACTTTCTCTTTCACTTTTGGGAAACTTTAGGGTAAAACAATTTACTTGTGGAAAAATAGTTTGTTGTCATGCAATTATTTCCTCAATCAAATATATATTTTTCTCTTACAGATGGATATAAATCATTGTCGCATAATAATGTTTGAAATGGTTCATGATTATTCACACTGTGTTTCACACTTTGTTTAGATCATCATAGTTGTAAGATATTTACAGAAATATCATAGATATTTGTATACTGTATGTATATATATATATATATATATATATATATATATATATTATATATATATATAGTAATTGATTAATTAAAGTGCAAGTACTGTATTGCTGCTATGATACTCTAGTTATTTTCATTTAAAATTTTAGATCTATTTTAATAAAGTTGTTGAATGAGTAGTGTTGTTGAATCAGCAATAGTACCTAAGAACGGATTAACTTAAAGGTAAACCAACACCTAAATTTAATTGTGTGGAAAAACGCTTTACCATAATAATGAACTTCCAATGAAAAGAGCTATTCGTTTGATGTGTAGGGCTGGACTTAGCTTAAATGGGGTGTGTCTACTGACAGTATTGGTGTAAACTGTTTCAATGAGGAACTGCTTGCCAGTTACAACAAAGACTAAAATTGTGACTGTTGTGATTTCTGCTGTGGACTATGCCTTACCATGGATACATCAATCCCTTCTCTTCTGCTGGTTCTGTGGCTCAAGAGTTTCCTGAACTGGCTGGTGGTCGTGGTACAGCGACACTACATGATCCGGACTTTCTCAGGATTCTTTTGCATTTCCTTGGCACTGACTGACAGTCTCTTGAGTTTTGTCCTCACAGCTATTTTCTATCTGGAAGACGTCAGCATCTCAGGCTGGCACTTCACCAGGTACTACATATGCCTACTGACTCAGATTGCTTGTTTTATCTACGCCATGCTCCACTGGCCAGTGTTCCTCCTTGTAGGACTAGATAACTTCTGGACCCTATCATCAAGCTCAAGACACACATCCTGGACACAAAAACTGACTTACATTGCGGGAGTGTGTCTCCTTTGGATTCTAGCAGCTTTGTATGTTTTCAGGGTGGATGACGTTGCTCTACTGTTTGGAGATGATGAGAAGCAATGCAAGCTGTTCAGTAGCCCTCAGAGTTCTCAGATTCTTGTTGCGTTGCTACTGACTGTCACCTTTGTCATGCTTTACTCATACACTCCGTTTGAGAAATGGAGGGTGCAGGTTTTTCTGCATTCCACTCAACAATGCTGTTTGTTTTGTTTAAGGAGGGTTATGCATACGTTTCTCAGCACATGGGCCTCGTTTCTCGTTCTGATGATCATCGCACCGCTGCTAATGATAGAGATGCATGCGCACCTGCAGTTAAACGTCGTCTGGTTGAGTTTCCTCAACAGTTTTTCTGTCGCTTTGACACTGTGTCTCCGCTCTTTTACAACTAATTTCCAGAAAACCGGCACCATTACAGATGGTTTTTGTTCCTGGTACTTTTGTTTTACATATGGAGCTTACGAGTGTAATTATGGACAACAAACTGACCGCACTGAAGTTAAAACACTAAATGTTTGACCATTTATTGTGGAGTATGCGTATTTGTTTTTCTGTTTGCATTACAAAAATAAAATTAAACACACAAAAAAACTGATTCTCTTTAGTAGAATAAAAGTGAATAGGCTATACCAGCACCCTTTAAGACTAGGCCTACTGAGGTAAAATTTAAAGCAGCCACACACTACAAGATAATCGAGCCGATTTTGGGCCCAATTCTCCCCTTCCGACAGTAGGCCACCGATTTTCTTGATGGTTCTACGGATTTAAAAATGTTCACGTTACTGCACTGCGCGAGCTGGAGGTGAGCTTATGGAAGTAAAATAATGCCAAATGTTCTTGAAACAAAAAAGCCTGTTGAATTGCACTACTTGTAAAAATATGCATTGCATTAACCATGCTTGCATTTTATCTGGTCTTCGTCAACAACACGCGCTTTTGCACCACCTGCTGGTGAGTTCGACTAACAGCAGATGGAGAGTATGGTCGGCAATCTACTGCTTTTCCTGCAGTTCCTGGATGTCAATGTTGTCGAATTTGAACCACTGAATTTTTGGAAGCGAATTTGCAAAGCTCTGAAATATTCACAGCTTAAATATTCAACCATGTTGAATTTCAGCCCATAAAAATGCAAGCCCTAAAAATACAATGCATTAAAATGCAAGCATGGTTATCCTATTTTTTTTCAAGTAGTGCAATTCAACAGGCTTTTTTGTTTCAAAAACATTTGGCATTATTTTACTTCCATATGAGCTCCGCAACTGGTCTCCACAACTTCATCATCCACAGTGGCAGAGCCAGGATTTTTTCATGGGGGTGGCCAGGCAAGGGCCAGCAATCAGTCTGGGGTGGCACAGAAATCTTAATTATTTGATCATAAAAAATAATTTGATAATGTATTGGACTGTTTTAGTGCCTACACAACTGAATAAAGTTAATTTGTACTTAATTTTAATTGAGATAGTAGTGAATTAGGAATCATGGAATACTGAGTGAATTTTATTTTATTTTTATTAGTAGCCTACCCACCACCTCATATTAAAATTAATTAAATAGTAATCAAAGGGCACACACTATAGCTAAAGTTCAACTTGCTCAGTTAGCTTGGTTCTGGTTATCAAAATATCCAATAGCTTGTTCTCTTTTGAATCCCTATGTGCAAGAATGTGAACAAGGCCGAAGTCAACAAATTCTGTAGCCTATTTGGTCCAAACGCTGTTCTTCTTGTCCGTAGTCCGCCATGCATGTTTACTCTAAAGTCACATTACACGAGGGATTTTGCGAGATTTTCCGTGTTCCCACCGTGGGAAAATCTCGCAAAATCTCGCAAAATCCCTCGTGTAATGTGACTTTAGAGTAAACATGCATGGCGGACTACGGACAAGAAGAACAGCGTTTGGACCATATGCCCACCCATGATTCACACACACAGTCGGGACTCTGGTTTTGAGCTTACAGTCGATGGGCTTGAGTGGTCTGTTAGTGGTCTCTCACATTTTTTAAATCTATGAAGATTTTAAAAATCTTTTAATTTGGGCCAGCGTTAGTAGCCCACCATAGAGGTTATACCAACAGATTAGTAACCTTATTAAAACCCTCTACTGCATGAATTTTGATGACACATGATAAAAATTATTTCACATCATTTCCTGGCTCATTTGGGAACATTTTATTGATTTATTGAAAAATGTCCCTCCCCCAACCCCCCCACCCCAAAATATTTTTTTGTTGCCTGAGGGCAACGTTATGCAACAATGGTAAAGAATCATAGAGAAAATGATCATTATACAATTCTCAGAGAGCAATACAAAAATAAAAAAAATAATAAAAAAATGTCAAGAAATCATTTAAGTAAAAAGGGAAAAACACTTGAAACACATCAATATACTTGATTTGATACAGACATAGGTTTGTATCATGTAGTGCGTCATGTCATATCATGTACTTCATGTATCCTAATCAACCCCATATACACTACTGTATAATGACAAAAGTATTGGGACCCCTCCAAATCATTGAATTCAGGTGTTCCAATCACTTCCATGGCCACAGTTGTTTAAAATCAAGAACCTAGGCATACAGATGCTTCAACAAACACTCTCAGGAGCTCAGTGAATTCAAGCGCGGTGATAGGTTGCCACCTGTGCAATAAGTCCATTCGTGATATTTCCTCACTACAAAATATTCCACGGTCAACTGTTAGTGGTATTATAACAAAGTGGAAGCAATTGGGAACAACAGCAACTAGGCCACAGAGTGGGGTCAGTACATGCTGAGGCGCACAGAAGTCGCCAACTTTCTGCAGAGTCAATAGCTACAGACCTCCAAACTTTGTAGAGCCTCATGGAATGGGTTTCCATGGCTGAACAGCTGCTTCCAAGCCTTACATCACCAAGTGCAATGCAAAGTGTGGGATGCAGTGGTGTAAAGCACGCCGCCACTGGACTCTGGAGTGACCAATCACGCTTCTCTGACTGGCAATCCAATGGACGAGTCTGGGTTTGGCAGGAAAACGGTACTTGCCTGACTGCATTGTGCCAAGTGTAAAGTTTTGTAGAGGGGGGATTATGGTGTGGGGTTGTTTGGTGGAGGGGGGATTATGGTGTGGGGTTGTTTGGTGGAGGGGGGATTATGGTGTGGGGTTGTTTTTCAGGGGTTGGGCTTTGCCCCTTAGGTCCAGTGAAAGGAACTCCTAATGCTTTAGCATACCAATACAATTTGGACAATTTCATGCTCCCAACTTTGTGGGAACAGTTTGTAGATGGCCCCTTTCTGTTCTAACATGACTGTGGATGCTGCACATTAGTGTCACTTTGGTGACTTTGGGTGTTCCTGTGCACCCAGGAACCCTACATCTTCCCTACTTGTAACACATTATTTGCCATTGTGAGGTATTGTCCAAGACATCCTTGAAAAGTACCCCTTATCGCATAACGTTGCCCTGAGGCAACAAAAAGAAAAACTGAATTTGTGAACATGCAAAATAAAAAGAAATTCACAAAACCTGCCAAAAGGCTTCTCTACACCTTCATACACACACACATATTTTTTATGTACAGTTCATGTCATTTTAAATATGATTACTAAAGCAAATAATCTTGCTTTCATCTCACACCATGTGCTCCTGTGACCATGTGTCAGAAAAGGACGTCCCGCCTTCAAATTGTGCTTGATAGTGACTCCCAAACCTTATTGGACTGTTCTTTGATACTTTTTCAAACATTCTAATTGGTTGCAATCATTTAAAGAAAAATGTACTGAACACAGGGCTTAAGAAAACTTTCCGTTGCCTGGGGGCAACGCTATGCAGTAGAGGGTTATATTTCTGCTTCAAACGTAGAGCGATCCTGAAGTGTTGTGCTGAAGTGTCTATAGCCTACAAATAAACTGAACCAATTAATAGGTTTACATGGAAAATACACGTGTATGGAATAGTTATGAGACTAGCAATCTGACCGGTTTATTTGACTTCCTGATACTATTGCCGTTTAAGAATATTTACATAAGACCGCATCAGAGGGATTTCATCCAAAAAGAAAATGAGGGGAGAGCTGGGACGGTTGCAACACTTTTTGCCTTTCCTTGAGTTTCTCAGAGACTGTTTGTATTGCAAAGCCAACATTTTAATACAGTACAACATACCCCCATTTGTCAGCTACCCACCCACACTGCTGCAACATGTAGCCTACATATGATAATACAATTTATAGGCTACTTGAATAGACAGTCAAATGCACTGACAGTCCACATCAGTAAAACCATTCTTTAACTTCACTTTCAAATGTACTTAATTTACCTGTGCACAGACAGGGTCTTCACGAAGTTAAAAAAGGTTGTATAAAGACAGAAAAAAAACCAGCGGTTGGTTGGTTGGTTGGTTGGTTGGTAGGTAGGTGGGTGGGTGGGTGGGGGATTAAGGTAACAATAAGGTTTTGGTAAATTATTACAATACATTTGAACTACAAAATATTTTTTATAATCAACACTGAAATTGAATAATACTTATGTGAAATCTTACAGAACTATGTGTCTTTAAGTGAATGTTGGAAATTATTCTTATAGACTATATTCTTGCAAGGTCATGTGGCAAATGGCAAAGTGTTTTGCCTCAGACCTCAGTGTCCTGCCTTTATGCTTCATGGTTGCTGCTAACATCAGAACAGATATCAGAACCCCTATCTGTTGTGCATTTCCTCTCTTGAGGCATACTGAAAAAAACCCAGATTTTTACTTCAATAAAAACTGTTTATTTAAATAAATGGCATACTGGAAAAAACAAACAGATTTTTACTTCAATAAAATCTGTTTATTTAAATAATAAACATTAAAAGGGGAGATACCTGACTATTAAAAGGGGTTATTTAAGGGGTTAAATAAAGGGGTTATTTATTAATACATAATGTTTATAATACGTATGTTATGACAAGGTTTTACATCAATGTTGTGGCATGCTGCTACTGTCCCTATACACTGACAGTCATGATAAAACTTGCTATATAGCTTGGCACAATAGCTTTGACACATGCAAGCTTACATGGTGTTGTCAGACGGTATGGTTGAATACAATTATTTAAAGGGGTGGTATAATGCCCTTTTCACAAGATGTAAAATAAGTCTCTGATGTCCCCAGAGTGTGAATGTGAAGTTTTAGCTCAAAATACCCCACAGATATTTTTATATAGCATGTTAAAACTGTCACTTTTTGAGGGTGAGCAAAAACACACAGTTTTTGTGTCTGTCCCTTTAAATGCAAATGAGCTGCTGCTCCTGGCACGTGGTGGAGCTTAAACAACTCATGCCCTCTTACCTCACACACACATGCACTGAAAATTTCTCAAACTTTTAGCCTTTTATATTCAAACCGGACAAAGATGGAGAGACTCAAGAAGAAGTGACAACATGTAGAATGCAACAGGACATTTCTGAATGGTTAGTTGATGAATTTATGTAGCTTATGTGTAGTTATCTTCTAGTCATTGATTAGCATATTCTGTCATGATAATCTATAAATCGTGTTTAGGGGGCGGGGTTTATGTAAATTCTAGGGTTAGTGATATCCAGAGTTGCGACACTCTTTGATGTCGCCGCTATGGCTGTCACGTGGTTCATGTAAGCCCCAATAGTTCCAAAACGTACGCTGGCTGTCATGTTCTTCTATGGGACAGACAGCAGCGATTGCATTATTGAACGGTAAATATAAAATAAAACACACACCCAAGTACTTTTTCAGCTGTTATTGCATTATTGCATTTTGTTAATGTCAGTTTTGCATTTGGAGATAAGTTTTAAGCTATATTTTTGGAGGGAAAAGCTTAGTGTTCATGTTCGCATGGGTAGTAGCACTGGCTTTAGCGGCTCTAACTTAACTTTTCCATATCATTCATCTGATGATGGACGTCTCATGATATTTATTTTAGCACAACTGGGCTGTATTAGGCTATTGATTCCCGTGATTTTGCTTATAAATTTTGATTCAGCCATTACCTTCGTGATCACGCAAAGAGGTCTGCCGTGGCGGTCCGTTCAGAATTCGCTTAGAAGCTAGCTCACTTCTTCTGATGAAAGTGGCCACCCCCAGGACCATAACGTGAAACATAATCATGTTAAGACTAAGAATATTATTTTAAGATTAAGGCCATACACATTATCAAAACTGTAACAGATTAAAAACGAATTTAAGCATGGCTGATACAAATGAAGGTTTTCAAATAAAATATTTTTTATTAAACAATGACAGACAACAAAAATGTGTGCTTGTGTGTGTGAACAAGAAAAACAAAAACCAGGGGCAGGTGATCCATGAAACAGACAGGACTGGTGATGGCCATAACAATCCTAAAGGTCCAGCATTGTTCTCACAAGCCGCTTCACTCAAGACAATAATAACATAATGAAAAGTTAGTATATCCCAAAAAATTAAATTAAATAAAAGTTGCTATAAAGGTGGTAGCGATTCATTACCGAACTCTTAGCTGACGAAGTCGCGCTAGCTAACTAACGTTAGCTAGCAGGCAGTGCTTGAAAATTGGTTGAAACAACCAACATAAAATATAAATAATTACGCTGTGCATGTACAAATGAAGACCAGTATAAGCATCGCAAAGGGCCTCTGATACAATATAGACAGTTGACAATTCAAAAGAGGTCGATATTTCGGCAACTTAACTCTGGAACAACTCGACGCGCAGCAATGTAAGTGAATGGTGTCCAACGCCCAAATGACAGTGTTTGGAACTATTCCGATCTTCATATCCCGGAAGTAGGCGGTTAAAAGCGCCGCCATTATTTACAACGGAGGTCTATGGGAGTGTCGCAACTCTCTCTCTCTATGGCTCTGGTGATATCACTAACCCAGGAGGAATGTGGTGTTGTCCCTACCAGCCGTTTATAGCCCTTAAAAAGCCATTTCTTTATAAGAAAATATCTCCCTTTGCTTTGAACTTTGAGCGTTGTTACTTTGCAGATGTTGTTTATGCCCAAACAGCAATATTACACACTAACTAAAGTTAAGAAAGTGAAATCATAATCAACCACCCCTTTAAAAAAAATCTATGAAATTTTTTTTTTTCACACGAATTCGGTGTGGTGCTTTTCTGGTAATCAAATGAAGGCATAAAACATTAATTTAATTTATTTAATAATATGAAATTAAACAAACTTTTTGTCAAACAACGTGCTGCACAATGAGCTTTAGCCTACTGTTAAAATTAAAACATGGAAGAAAAATGTATTATTCCTTAAAAAATTAAGTTTTGATGATAATTTGGATTAGTATTATTATTACATTGAGACATATATAAATTCTACTGTACAACAGTAATAACAGTAATTACAGTTATTAAATACCGGAACTAAACAGTAATTAATTAAGAGAAAGTACACTGCCACCTTACTCCGACGAAAATGACTTGAACTTGGATAGTTTCAAGATAGTTAAAAATAATTAATAATACAATAATAATTGCATTGTTCAAATGTGTTTATTCTTGTTAGAAGACTTGTTTTTTTTTACTGATTATGAACACAAATTAATCATGACAAACCAAATTAATTTTAATTGTATTAAAGGGTTAGTTCACCCAAAAATGACAATTCTGTCAACCCCGTAAGACTTTCGTTCATCTTCGGAACACAAATTAAGATATTTTTGATTAAATCTGAGAGCTGGATCACTCCTCCATAGGTTTCTGTGAGATCGAAACTTGCCTGCCCAGAAAGTTAGAAAAGACAATGTTTAAATAGTCCAAGTGACTACAGTGGTTCAACCATAAGTTTATCAAGTGACGAGAATACTTTTTGTGTGCAAAAAAACAAACAAAAATAACAACTTTATTCAACTATTCACTTTCTTCTGTGTGGGCCTCTGAGTGAGTTCACGTAGTGTAACAGCGCAGCGCTTCTGTGTTGTACGTCAGCACGTAGGCTCACTATTGGCTGACGCTGGTCATGTGTGTGATGCGTGTGACGTACACAACACAGAAGCGCTGCGCTGTTATACATCTTACATTTTATTCGCTCTTTTTGTCCATAATGGACTGCGCGTCTTGTCACATATAAGCTTCGCTCCTGCCTCAAGATCTCTTACTGTTTACATGTCATAAAACCAACAAATTGATGTAGAGAGGAATCTTCCTCTGATTGTCCCTTCAGCATGTCAGTCGGAGTATCAGGCAGTAAAACAGTGAGAGATCTTGTGGCTGGCGCGACGTTTGGGCTGGTGCACTCCATTACGGACAAAAATAGCGAA
This sequence comes from Leuciscus leuciscus, assembly GCF_965113295.1. Classification (NCBI taxonomy): domain Eukaryota; kingdom Metazoa; phylum Chordata; class Actinopteri; order Cypriniformes; family Leuciscidae; genus Leuciscus; species Leuciscus leuciscus. The sequence continues at coordinate 33,531,273 of NC_138730.1, forward strand.
TAAAATGTAAGATAAGATGGCAAATAAGAGCAGAATTTTACTGTCTGTTTATACACGTAGACTACATCAATCAGAGTGTCTGGTAGATTTAAACAGTGAGAGATCTTGAGGCAGGCGCGGCGCTAAGTTGTGGCTGGCGCGTCGCTTGTAGGTGACGTGACGCGCTCCATTATGTACAAAAAGAGCGAATAAAATGTAAGTTAAGACGGCAAATAAGAGCAGTATTTTATTGTCTGTTTTACACGTGCATTAAATTGTGTGTCTGGTTGATATAAACAGTGAGAGATCTTGAGGCAAACGCAACGCTTAGTAGGTGTCAAGACTCGCGTTCCAGATTAAAATGGCAGAATTAAAAAATAAAGTAAGGTGGAAAATAGGTAGGCTAAATAAGAGTAGAAGTAAACGCGGGATGATTTTTGTTTAAAAAAACACCTTACATATTGTGTAAGGTCCCAAGGCAGGGGTCGAGTGGCAGGAGTGTATATCCGTGACGGGTCGAGTGGCAGGCGCGTATATCCATGACGGGTCTAGTGGAAGACGCATATAACGGTGCCCCTAGCGGTGATGGGTCGAGAGGCAAGCCCGGATATCCGTGACGGGTCGAGTGGCAGGCGCATATAACGGTGACAGGTCGAGTGGCAGGTGCATATAACGGTGACGGGTCGAGTGGCAGCTGACCCTAGCGGTGATGGGTCGAGTGGCAGGTGCGTATATCCGTGATGGGTTGAGTGGCAAGTGGGTATATCCGTGACGGGTCGAGTGGCAGGCGCATATAACGGTGACTGGTCGAGTGGCAGGCGCATATAAAGGTGACGGGTCGAGTGGCAGCTGCCCCTAGCAGTGATGGGTCAAGTGGCAGGTGCGTATATCCATGATGGGTCGAGTGGCAAGCGCGTATATCTGTGACGAGTCAAGTGGCAGGCGTATATAACGGTGACAGGTCGAGTGGCAGGCGCATATAACGGTGACGGGTCTATAAGGGTGATGGGTCGAGTGGCAGGCACATATAACGGTGACTGGTCGAGTGTCAGCTGCCCCTAGCGGTGATGGGTTGAGTGACAGGTTGAGTGGCCCCTGCCACGCAAAGATGTTACCCCTACTGCAGTAGTGTGTGTGTTGACTACTGTATACTTCACTCCTTGACACACTGAGATGACAAAATAGACAAAAAAAAGACAGGTATATGTTTTAATAAATGCAAATGTAATAGGGAAATTAATGTTGGATGACTACTCTTTACAACATGCATTACCTTTTCATTGAAGGCCAGCTGTATCCTCCTGTGGCATAGCCTTATTCATGGCTAGTGTTTGCATATTTTGCAAATGATATTTCATTCTGTAACCTACTTGTTCTACAGATTAGTGATGGGAGAAACAAAGCTTTTCAAAGCTTTGAATCAATTGAACCAATTGCTTTGCAAAATGATTCACTGTTTCGAAGCGTTCAGAACGCCAAGCTCTGGTGATCTCTTGTTTATATTTTATCATTACACATTTATATCTTAAATATCAATTAATCAAATGTAATCAATCATATTTTAAGCAATCATATAGTTTGATGTGTTTAAAATTATTATCATTTGAAATGTATGTTCAATGCTTTTCTCTTATTAATCTTGATGTCTCTGTGTAGATGACTTAGGGTAACCTTTTGTTCTTTCTGGAAGATAGAGAGTAATGGTATAGGCTATGTAGCTTTTTTCTTCTGGCTACTGCATTTAGGCTTCAAAATTCCTAAAAGTTGTGTTCATCTGTGAAAATTATCTTGTTGGACAAAACGTGTCAGTGTCATAAACTTTTGATGATCACAGAGCTTGTTTTTGTTGTTGTTGCGATAATCCAAAAGCCTATGGGAAAATCCTACAGAGTAACGTCATACCTGGCTGCACCACTTAACCCAAATATTGCACTATCTACAGACAGGGTCCCCGCGGGTCCTTAAAAAGTCTTGAATTAAGTTTTATCTAATGTAGCCAAAGGCCATAAAGTCTTAAATATTTAAAAAATATTTATTTATAATAAAAATAAAAAAATCGTAGGCCTAATTAGGCTATCATTTAAAAATGTCTGAAATTTGGACACGGAAAAACAGGAATCGTTATGTGATGATTAAACTTCAAAATGCGATGATTTAAGTGAGATTAAGGAATACTGGCAGAGAATGAATTTGTATGTTTATTCAGCCCACTTAATGAGACAGGTTATTGCTGAGCGACAGAATACATTTGGTAAGACAAACGCATTTGAAAACACATTTGAAACACTGCTTCGTGAAGTTTCGAAACCTTTACGAATCTTGTTTTGAATGGTTCGGAACCATAGACTGTAAAAGTTCGGAACGCGAATCAAACTGCTAAAGTCACGTGATTTCAGTAAACGAGGTTGTTTCGAAATTTCAATGGTTCACCGCTGGGGGGCATCCACAGAACAAACAAAACAAGCCCTGAAAATGAATACAAGAACACATAATAGACACTTTAATATTTAATGGTATTTGATGATTAGTTAATTGCATTTGATAGATTATACTTTCAATAAAATATTTGCAATGGGTTTGTAAAAGTTGTTTTTATGCAGGTTTGGCCTGAGTTTTTGTCACATTTACACATACCAGGGTAAATAGAAGCATGAAATTGTCCAGCCATGACTTCCTGTTCCACAAGACTGTGATGCAAGGAGGAGGTCCAGTCAGATGATAAAATCTTTTTTTTTTTCGTAACTGCAGACGATCAAATAATAATAAATGAGAAATAATAATATTTCATCCAAAATCAGGATTAAAAGTTTAATAAAAAAACATAACATGAACAGTTAAAATCACTTCTAATATTTCTAAATAAAATATAAGTCACACTCGAGTATAATATTCTTGCCTAAGGAAAAATAAAGTTGTTGAGAGATCTCTCTTTGAAAAAACAGGTTGCAAAAGAAGCAAGGTCTGAGTCCAAAGACTGATCTGTACAGAAATTGGTCTCTCTCTAAAGCATTTACTTTAGCGGAACAGAGCCAAGGTCCATCTTTCATATTGCAGCGAAGCAGCCCCACAAGACATAACTACATGAAACATAGGCCTGTAGCTTTTTATGGTTTTACACCCTATAGTCTATCGTTCTGGATCATATGTTAATCTCAATACAAATACAAAAAGGAAAGAAACTGCTCTTGCCCCCCTTTCCCCTATGCAAGATGTCTTTTCTGCAGGCAATATAGATATAGATATTATCCCCCATTCTCCTAAAAATAATAATATAACATGATATTTCATGACACTAGATGGCCTTATAGCACTATTTGGAGCAAATGAGCTGTTACCCCTGGGTACACATGTAGACGAAAAAAAATATTTTGTTTTAGCATTTTTAGCTTGAATTTTTAAGCATTTATAGGTTTTTTTTATGTGTACTGATGCATTCCTCTCATTCCATTCATTCCTATGGGGGTCAATTTGACCTCTAATCCATTCTTTGTGTGTGTGTGTGTGTGTGTGTGTGTGTGTATTCGTGGTTCAAGTGCGACAAAAGTCATGGGGTCTTGGACCCCTCCGACGAACACTACATTTTTACATTTTTAAAAAAAGGGAAGGATGAGAGTTAAGTGAATTAAATGTCAATTTTAGCTTTAATGCTAACACATTTTAAGTGTTTTCCCATTTTATATTTTACATTTTCATAGCTTGAGTGCTAAATCGGCCAAAGTATATGTGCTAAAAATACAAAAAGTACAATAACACAACCGGTTTGACACTACAGAACTTTACTTGAATTGAATCCAAGTTCATTGTCTATACAATATATATTTACAATGTCTGAAAGAGGGGAAATAAACAATAAAATACTAGATACAACTGAGGTATTAGCTAAAAGCATGTACATGTATTCAACTCGTAAATATCAATCATGATAAACAGTTTGAGATGTGTCATCTGCTTTAGAAAACATCTTATATCACAACATGAGGTAGGAGAGCAACGTCTCATTTTCATGCAAGAGCAAAAAAAACTCTCATCACACTGTAGGATTGGCAACATATGCAATGATACACACAAACACTGCATTTCATATCTCAGAATTACAACTTAAATATCTTTGCTGTTTACAAAAGTCATAAACAATATCATTTCTATTACAGTGTTGAGTGTGTTCTCCAAAAAAAAGCATCACATCTGATTTTTTTTTTTTTTTAGTATTAATGTCTCAGTTACACATTAGAAAAGGTGTGATCGATATAATAGGGACACATGCTGTGCTGGCAGGTAGTTATTTGTATACTACGTGTATTTTTAACAATATAAAAAATGTTCGGTTTATATAATTTTCTTTTGTCTCTTTTTGCCATTAATCAGCTCAAGGGAGCCACATTATTCATTATCCCCAGTAAAATGGGATATTTTCCTTTAGAATGCAAAATACATGGTAGCTTTGCTGGAAAACTCTAGTATTAGGTTGCTTTAAGGTACAATTTTGCTAATTATATTATTCCAGGCCTATACACGTCAGATATTCAACATATTTCACACCTCTCAAATATGTACAACGTTATCTGTATTCATTTTCTTAATACTGCAAAAGCCAAAAACAGGTTTGTTGTTTCTAGAGTCTAAAGAGTACTGTATTCTTATGCCCATAATTCAAATTTAACATGGCATTCTATATAGAAGATATACAGCGCCCCCGTGTGTACAAAATGCAATTTACACGTTACAAATGAAAAGGTATACTCTAAAAAGCTTCAGAAATACACTTTAATACCCAAAAACTATCAAAAACAGCATTGAAACTGGCTGCTACAGAGGTAACTGTGGTGAAAATAAAAGAAACCTAATACTTCTTGTACATAAATTGTAGTCGACACGCTGTGTGTAATGTATTACAGTGACAAAACAAATGCTACAATCTCTCAAAAGAACTACAAATGAAATCATACATTTTATATATATATATATATATATATATATATATATATATATATAAAATTAAATTAAATAAATCGCTCCTTTCAGTAAGCATGTCTCATTTGCCACTCACACACAGTCTCTCATATCAAAAGTCTCTGGTCTCTGGCATCTAAATTAGGCTCTTGAGCACATTGTTGTGTCTATTTACATAAAGACTACTTTTTTCAGACAATATGGAGGAACATTTGTTTGAAAGCTTGTATATGTGAGAGAGAATACAAAAGAGAAGAAAAGAAAAAAAAAAAAATCACTCTTCACTTTAGCAATAATGAATCTTTTGTTTTAGCATAACAATATAGTATCTAACAATACATGCATTACTTCACTCCCTTCTTTGTAAGAATTTCAAATTATGGGGAAGAGGAAAAGCTGAAAAGCGAACCCCACCAAAATAACAACAGGTTGTCAGACTCAGTGGGCTCCAATGAAAGGGGACGAAATGACCCACTGTAGGGAGACAGTGGGTACCGGGCAGCGTACGTCACTGTTCCCAATCCCCGTTGGATGAAGTGTAGGGGTTCTTCTGAGCATCATGCATCCCACCCCCTCACCACCATACACACGTTATCAACAACCACTCTTCAGGCCAAAAACAAAAACCAAAAAAACATTTTAATTAGAGCTTGGGCTACACCCAGCTTTTGCAAATGTGATCAGAAACCTTGAAAGATTATTTATAAGAATTTAGTTAATATATTAATGACTACCGTATGTACAAAGTGTATATAAATCTTTATTAGTTAATACATTAAATAATTTCTGAATAATTTCAAGAAAAGTTAAAAAATGGCAAAGCACTCATTTACAATATAGTCTTGTTTTTAAATTCTTCATTGCTGCGATATATTCACATAAATCAGGGTGTTTTCCTCTTTTTACGTCTAAGAGGTTTTGCACTGTACACATTATCAGGTTTAGAAAAACGCTGATTTTGGAACTGATGAATTGTGCACAGTGGAATGTTCTATACGAGATATGTACATCATGAAAAAAAAAAAAAAAAAGCCTTTATTATTTCAGTCTAATATTGTTTACAAACTCACTTGGAACTGAAGAAAGAATGAACAAACTGCACTACTGGCAAAAACACTTCACTTTCTGTGTCCATCTAACAGTTGATGTATGGTGGGCATCCATTCAGTGGAGAGAAAGCGCACCTCCTCAACCCCCCAGTGACAGAGCTAACCTGACAGCAATAATTCCTTAATATCCCTCCTTCGACCCCCTGTCTGTTTCCTTTGTCTCTGTCAGACCTGTTTGTTTAGTCATCCAGAATAATGACACAGAGGAATGAAGAGGGGGAATATGAAAAAAAAGAAAGAAAGAAAGTTCAGGCAAACCAATCCTAAAACAACGTTTTTTGCTACTTCTGGTTCACGGGGACTTTAACCTAGAATCCAGCATTCAAAAACTGTAGGGAATTTATCAGCATAAAGAAATCAGCTCTGGTTTATGAGAGATTGTGACGTACTTCAATGCTTTACATCTCCAATTACACTTCTAATGGATCCTTGAGGAAATTCACTAAGAAATGTCCAAATTTAAGGAACTGTGTGCTTTGTTTGAAGATAGTATGTTGATTTACTTAGTCTTGAAATTTCCAATCAAATAAACCAACAAGTTCTTTGACACTACAGGAACTCTTTCGATGCTGAACATGAGAGCGAGGTCAACTGCACCAAACCCTGAAACATCATTTTAACAACTGCAGATTTTCCTTGTAGTTAAAGGGATAGTTCAACCAAAAATAAAAATTGTGTCATTCCAAATCGGTTTGAGTTTCTTTCTTCTGAAAAAGAAGATATTTTGAATAATGGTGGTAACCAGACAGTTCACCGCATCCATTGACTTCCATAGTAGGAAAAATATATTTTGAAAGATAATGGGTGCCGTCAACTGTCTGGTTACCACCATCCTTTAAAATATCTTCTTCTTTGTTCAATAGAAGAAATAAACTCATAAAGGTTTGAAACAACATAAGGGTGTGTAAATGATGATAAAATTTCATTTTTTTGGGTCAACCATCCCTTTAAATGGGGGCCAAGTTTCATAGTGTTCTCCAGCAGGGGGCGAATGCGAGTCTTTGCTTACTGCATCACACAGGAATGAACTGAGCTGTTTGTCATATACCAGCCTGCAAAGGGTCAGCAGTGCAGACAGGAAACATATAATCAACACCAGACCGAAAAGACAAACGTCAGGCAGTTCAGGACGGAGGGAAAGAAAATGGAGGGGAGAAGGAAAGGAAGAGGGGGAGGATTATGATCTTAAACCAGGGGGGCCTCAGTAAGGGGCGCCTCTGTTTCTGAATCACTTGTATGAAACAATGACTTGAAATTCTATATAATAATATTTTACTGATATTTTTGTGATATTAACAAAAACTTTTTTTCTGTAAGAAATAATGATACACAATGAGAATAAAAAGTAAACATCCACGTGGTTTCTTGCTGCCGCAGGGCATTGGCGTCTTGCTGTTTGGCATCCTGGGGCTCCATGTGACAGGTAGTATTTTACTGAGTGTCAGTTTTGTTTCCTGTATCCAAAGTGCTTGGACAGGAAAAGCACTCAAGCACTGTCCCAACGACACAGGAGGTAAAAAGTACTGAAAAGAAACACCTCCTCTGTCCCATCAGCCTCTCAGCACGACTATAAATTATGACAAACATGTACATCCAAAAAAAAAAAAAAAAATGCTTGACGACTGGTCGAGGACAGGTTGACTTAGGGAAAAAAAAAAAAGGACACACGAAAAGTCTTTTTAAATTAAACGAACATTAAGGGAACACAAAGGGAAATGTTTATGGGAGAGCTGCTCTTTTCTGCAGAGGTCTTGTGTTTGTCTGTCTCTGCAGGGAGTGGGCAAGCGCGTTCCTGGGCTACAGGCGTGGAAGTGTGCGAGAGACGGGGGCGAGCAGGAGGAGTTTATCCGGAGGTTACCTCTTGGGCCGGTGAAACGGGGGAATGCTGGGATTGGGGGCTTGCGGAGGGGGTCGGGGGCTGAGCAGGGCTACTGCTGCGGCTTCCCTTGGTGCCAGACTGGGCCATCTGCAGCTGAAGCTTTGAGATCAGGAGCTCCAGCTTCTCTCTGGCCTCTCGTTCTCTGCACAGCTCCTCCTGCAGTTCCTGCCGCTCCGCCTCAGCACGCTCCAGACGATAGCGCAGCTCGCACAGCTGCAGACAGAACGAGAGGAGTTAGAAATAGGAACGCACAAAATATTTCATAAAACATTTCAGTGATACCAATTGAATTGAATGTGATAGTAAAACGTCTGTCTACTGTGTCGCTCTATTGCATTCTCTTCACTTTACTATAAAACTAACTAAAGCAACAAGTATTAATGCCTCAGTGACTCACTTTGTGAACAGAGAGTCATTACTTTCAGAAAGTTGAGCAATTTCATATATAATGCAGTGTTATTTCAGTATTATGTGCATACTTTTATAGTATTTATTCGTATTTTGAATTAGCTTTCATTAGTTTTTATTTTAGTTCAAGTTTTATTAATTTTATGTACTTTTTAAATATTTCTAATATAACTTAAATGTTTTTTCTTTCTTTCAGTTTTTCACGTACAATTTGTATTGTATTTGACTTGATTTCAGTTTTATTTAAATTACCAAAACGATTTTTAATAGTTTTGATTTAAAATAACAGATCTGATGACACAGACTCCATTTACCCCTGTATTTAGCGACATTAAAGGCAACAGACGCATAACACACACAAACACTAAATCAATGGTTCTCAAAATGTGATACTCTAACACAATTCTGGAAATAAATAATAGTAATGTCAGCATTACGGATGGGCTACTTGTGTGTTAGGTGGAACTTAGATGGTCTGATTTGATTAGACCGGATATTTGCTCTAAAAAGTTTGAGAACCACTGCCCTAAATAATCGCTGAAATCTGGCCCAGTGTGCAAGTCAGCCAGACACTGGCTCTCCATCTCAGTGTGGGTGCGTATCTCTCTTCCCGTTACTGGTTCACTCCCACACACAGATAAGCTGTGCTGATACATGCAGCATATTGCATTGGGCACAGGAATAATTCACACTGGGTATAGTCATTCTAGAGCACTCAGATAGGCTCTGCCCTCTCGCGTTTACCTGCGCGTTGTACTGCGCCTCCTGTTCTTTGGGTTGGCAGGCACAGCTCTGCTGCCGGAGCTGCTCCAGTCGGTGTTCCAGCTGTCTCTGCTCCTGCCGCACCTCCCCCAGTCTCTGAGCATGCTCAGTGTGCACCGCCTCCAGCTCGTTCTGCAGCTCCAGCTGCTCCGCAGACAACTCCCTCAGCCTGGCCGCCTCGCCCCCGCGCACTGCCTCCAGCTCCTACACACACACGCACATCAAGACATGCATCAAACAATGTGTGGCAAAGGTCAGGGTTTGTAGTGGACGAGTCGAGGGTGATAAAGCTCAACTGGAACATACTCCATTCTGCTCTGGCCTTCACCTTTACATTCACTATACAACAAGGTCCCTCTCTTTTCACAGGACCCACAAAAGAGCTTCTCAGATACACAACTAGTCCATCTCCCTGGCTCTGATCAAACCTCTAGTGAGCTGCCTATTTAGAGGAGCATTTTTAGACATCATAGGCGTGCACCTGACACAGTGGCTGCTCCATACAGAAGGAAGCGAAATCACGCTGCGTTTTAAGATCCCCGTTTAGGCCAAAATCTAGGGCAGAATCGCATGAATCATTTTGAGGATGAAGCGATCCCAGATGCAATACGACAAGCTTAATGATTTTCATCCAAAATGGCAGCAGGAAATAATTATGAATATGCATTGTATAAGCACATATTTATGCATCAGTGTGTGTGTATACATATATAAAATGTATAGATAAAAATTGCATCAAAATTAAAAATGGACAATTGTATTGATTGTGTATTTGCCATATATTATTTGTGCTTATGAAACCTAAGGGCAGGGGGTTTCAAACTAGGGTATGCAAAGGTGCTTGTATTAAGGTAGGATATAATTCATTTAATCCATCTAAATTAAATGTTTTAATAAAATTAATAAAAAAACACATTTACTCAATTTGATATTACTACTTTCATTATTCCTTCTTAAGCATTATTCAGTGATTTTATTCTATTGTTAGCTCCAGTTTTTAACAATAAGAAATAGGTTTATATAAGTTTCTATCTTATTTTCTTTAATAATGAACAGAAAAAAAGTCAACTTTATAGAAAAGAAAAATTCACAGATAATTTTTTTTTTTTTAGGCTTTAGTCAAGTGACCACATAAAAGCCAATTACTTAAAGGGTAACTAAACCCCTGGTCAGAGCCTGACTCCACCCACTGGCAATATTTGAAAAATGCTGGAAAAGTAGGCAGAGCCCAGTGGAGAGGGGGCGTGCATCTGTGACATATCTCTCTGCAGGCAAGGGCGTGGTTAACTGGTACCCTCTGATGTCAGAGGGTACCACAACTTCCAATAGGAAAATTCAACTGCAGTAGCCACTGTTCAACCTGAAGAGGGCAGCACTCAGACGTTTTTACACCATATTTTGTAAAATTAAAACACTTTAAACACAAATGTCAAAAAAACTACTTGAATCAATGAACAGCACTAATAAAGCCCCATTCTTACAGATCATTAACAAAAAAAGTTGGTTTAGGGTTTAGTTACCCTTTAATTGTAGAAACACCATGTTGTCATTTTAAAATCATGCTTAATATTTTTTCCTTAACAAAATATAAATCAGTCTAACACATTAAATATATATGGTCACCTTTAATTTATATTTAATTAAACACATTATTAGAGTACTGCACTGTTAGCACATTAACATGAGTCTCTATTGTAATCAACTGTGAGCATTAGTCAAGAGTACGAAGCCAATAAGTTACTTATGAGTTATAACGCATCCTTAAAAGATTGCTGCCTATGTAGACAGCAGACACAGAGCTCATTAGAGTTTGGAACAGAGCCTCTGTGTCTCAGGTAGGGATGATTTAGGTAGGGATGCGTCTCACCATCTCCAGCTGTAGCTGTTTCTGAAGGGTGGAATTGAGCTTCTCTTGCTGCCGCCGGTACATCTGCACAATCTCCAGCATGATCCTGTCCTTGTCGTCCTCTGTTCCGCTGTCTTTTCCCGCCGTGGGAATGGGGGCGTGCTGCTTGCAGCCCGAGCTAGTCTCCATGGCGACTGGCGGAGGAGGTTGGCGGCGCTCGTGCGCTTCGCCCGCGTGGTGGGATTTGGCCTCCTCTGCGACAGAGGAAGGAGATGCGGGAAGATCTGAGGGAAAGGGAAGAAGAGTTAACCACACTCACGCAATCACACACCTTTATCTGTCGTGTGCTGAAAGTCTGTGTGACTAATTCTCTGTGGGTGTCTCTTTTTGAAGGTCAGCATAGAGGGGAACGTATCACACAGAAATGGGAGGCAAGTGGAAAGTAGAGATTTTCTCGATTTGAATTTTTTTAGTGCTGCTAAGGTGCTACACAGGCTCGACATACAAATCACCTGAACCAGGCATACCGCAGCTGCCTAGCATGTATGTTTAGATGAGCAATACGGGAGTCCATAGGGACTGAGAGAGAAAGAGTGTGTGTGTGTGTGTGTGAGAGATACGGCTCATTTAAATGTAGGACAGGCAGGCTGCAGGTCTAGCACTGCAGAGCCGAATAACAGCCTCGCTCTGCTGCTAGCCTCTACTGTGACTAAGACCTGTCTGTCACACTCAGAAGAATGAGTCAGAGATGGAGAACGAGAGACGGAAGAGACACGGGGGAGCAAGGATGAGAACAAGTACATGGAAAGAAGAGAGACAGATCGAGGAAGAGATAGAGAGGGTGCACATATACATGGAAGAAAGCAAGACAGATAGAGGAAAAAAAGGAGGCAGGGTGGAGAAAAGGTGCATAGAAAAAGACTGACAGATTGAGGAAGAGGGACAGGGGGAAGAAAGACAGACAGATGAAGGAAAAGAGAAAGGGGGAGCCTGGATAGAGAATGGATAGATGCAACAAAAAAAGAGAGAGACAGATGAAGAAGGAAAGACAAGGATAGCTTGGATAGAGAACAGATACATGGAAGAAAAAGAAATGAGAGACAGAGGAGGCAAGATGACAAATGAGTGGATATAACTAAACAAATACCGACTCAGGAAAGAAAGAAAAACAGATGATGAAAAAGAGACGAGGGAGCCTGGATGGAGAAAAAATACATGAAAGAAAGAGAGACGGATTGAGAAAGAGATGGGGAAGAAAGAGAAAGAGATAAAAGGAGAGAGTCGGGAGACAGGTTGAGATCGAGAGAGATGAAGAGAGGCTGGGAGCCTGAACGGAGAACGGGTACATGGAAGAAAGAGAAACAATTGAGGATGAGAGATGGGGGAAGAAAGATAGACAGACTGAGAAGAGAGAAAAGGGGAGCCAGGATTGAGAACAGACACATAGAAGAAGGGGACACAAAAACAAGAGAGAGAGAGAAAGCAGTAAGCACAGAGAGGTGAGTGGTGGGCCAGAGGGGGTTGAAGAGGATCAAAAAGTGTAGAAAAGGAAAAGTGAGGCACAGAGAGAAAGGAGGAGAGAGAGAGACGTGAGGAAAGATGGTGTGCTGCGGTGGAGACTGGAGACCCCTCCCCCAGTACTCTATTCTAGAGCGATCTGACACTCGCAGGGACAGCCAGCGGCCTCTTTTCATTCTCTCTCTTCACTGGCAACTAAATGTGAGCTGTACTAATCATTAGCAAGACACTTTCAGCAGCTCCTCACCTTTTGAGTCAGTCAACCACATACATGTCCATAAACATCTCACCTCATCATTCTTGTACATTTTGTGCATGCATGTAGATTAATTTACTAGGATAACTAAATAGTGTGCGTGTACTGACCTGTGGTGGACTGGCTGTCATGGGTGAGTGCTCTCCTGCTGTAGTGCTGTTTAAGCAGGGCCCCCAGAACCTCGTGGCTCACCTCTGCCTCCTTCCGTAGGGACACGTTAGGGGCCACCATCTTATCGTACGTGTACAGGTAGTAACTGCAAACATAACAGACCCTCAGATTAGTGCACATACAACACTGAAACTGAAAACTCCAGCAATAACAGGAGAATTGTTGCTCTCAGAAAGCCATTCACACGTTCAGCTGAGCAGGTAATGATGCACTACAGAGCTAAATCGCAATAATCAGATCAGACTGGAAATAAATTAGCATTTAAAAAAAATAGGGTCTAGCTGAAGTGTGACAATGCAATAGCCTGGAAATCCAGACCCAAATCCGAAAGATTAAGGGTCTGGCATTGAGTAATGAAAATCGCCCAACTCGAGGGGCGGTACCAAGCATGCATTTGAAAATCTCACTGCACGCAATTGGATAACACTACGACCAATCAATGTCGTGCGCTGTCGTCATCTGTTTAGCTCGCCTCTGGCCCGTCTATATCAGAAACACCGATGTGATTGGTGCAGCTCATTACTCAATGCCAGCAAATTCAAATTGTGCTCTCGCGAGAACTCTGGATTTCCAGGGTAGCAATGCAATGCAATGACTTTTTTCTTGTCGACTGCCTCCAAGCCTTCAGGTCAAGTGTCTTATTCTTCAATGAGGTTTGCAAATATACATTTTAAATACATTTTTACATTGTCTGAAAAGATGGGTGATGAAAATGCCATCACATGCCATCATAAGTGATACGTGATTTGTTATGAGGTTACTAGGGGTGTTTCGTACAGGCCAAAATCAAAAGAACCAAGGTTTCTATGATATTCTCATCCCTAGATTCAGTGTATATGACATCTATGGAATTTTACCCATTTTATCATATGCACTTGCTTCTTCTTCCTATTGAAATCCTGAAACAAGGCCGAGGTTAAAAGGGAATGCTGGGGGAAAAAGGCCATACCTCGGGTGGACGATGGGGCAGTGTCCTGGTTCCTCTTTGATATCGGGAAAGAGTCGACTGAAAACCAGTGAAGACTGCGAGTTGCCCTGTACACACAAAAACAAGCACATATCAATATTAATGAAGCACTTTGAATATGAAATGACTGTTTGAGCTGCATTAAAATACGTCTCTACACATTTGTGCATGAATAATACAGAAGTTCTTTAAGGTCTCATTACACACAGATTATCAAGAGCATTTGCGCAGGAGCAGCCGAACAGCAATAATTACACAAAAATGTACAAACACACAGAGGGAAACTTGGTGAGGGCAGTGAGGATGCCTGAAGCAGAGTAAACAAAGAGAGCAGTACAAACATCTTGCTGTAATATCATGCATGCATGAGAGGAGCTCATCCATCAGTGGCCACAGAGCAGAGGTTGACAGACATTAATGAAGAGGATAAGAGAAAGACAGCATTTAGTGAATCAGCCCGGGTGGGTTTCTGACTTGATGTAAATGCTTGGTAAACTGTACTGGGGGAAAGTGAGGCTCTGTTTACACCTTGTTTTGAAAATGTGTCTCAGATGTTTCTCATGTTAAGGGATTTTGAAAGGATATATTTACACTACTAGCACAAAGCTGTCAAAGGTGGAAAATCTTTTGGGCTTCATGTACACTTGTATTTAGCATTATCTGTTTTGAACTTTTTTAATGTAAGAAATTAATATTTTTATTCAGCAAGGATGCATTCAACTGATTAAAAGTGACAGTAAAGACATCTACCTCAAATAATTGTGGTTCTTTTAAACTTTTAAATAATCAAAGATAAAAAAAAAATAATAATAAAGGGTTTATTGTTTATTAAGCAGCAAATCAGAATGTGGTTCTTTTAAACTTTTAAATAATCAAAGATAAAAAAATAATAATAATAAAGGGTTTATTGTTTATTAAGCAGCAAATCAGAATATTAGAATGATTTCTAAAGGATCATGTGACACTGAAGACTGGAGTAATGATGCTGAAAATTCAGCTTTGCCATCACAGGAATAAATTACATTTAATTAAAATAGAAAGCAGTTCTTTTAATTGTAATAATATTTCAGAATATTACCGTTTTTACTTAAATAAATGCAGCCTTGGTAAGCACTAGAGACTTATTTAAAAACCTTTAAAAATAACTTACCAACCCTGAACTTTCAAAAGTTAGTGCATGTTAATAATAAACAAGGCCCTCCTCTAAAAATGGTTTGCATGAAACAGTTTGGAGCCTGTTTACGCCTGGCCCTGCCCACTTCTGATTAGAATGACTGTTGGGTCTCTGGTGTGTGTGTGTGTACAGTTAGATATTTCTGAATGAAATGAATGACTGAGTGAGTCAAAGACAGAACGAGAGGAAGGGGTGTGAATGAGGGAGTTGTCTAGGGGTGGGTCGGAAGGGTGAGGTCGGTTTTGAGGCCTGTAATGAGTCTGAGTGAGCAAGATAGTGAGAGCCTGTGTCTCTATGATGAAGAGGGTGTGTGTGGATGAATGGGGAGGCCGTTCTGTGCCTGCGTGTAAACAGAGGCAAGGAGGATACGGACCACTTGAAGAAGAATTCATTTGGAGATATATGGAGGCTGTTTAGTTGTGTACAAATACAGTTTATTTCAGCTAAAGAAGCTACATTTATCAAATCATTTTGTCAGATTATTACTTATTAGTGCTTTAACTGTTCTTTCATACTAAGCAGAGTTGGAGGTTTGAGACGGTCTCTATTCAAGAAGACATGAGGAAATAGAAAGTAGAAAATAGTTGCCCAGGACCGTTGCCAAGATGCCTGCGAGTAGCCTTGCATTAAAGGACCTTTGGTGTAAAGCGATGCAGTAACATAGACAGTACCTTTTTCTCCAGGACGTTATCAGACAGCTTGCTGTTAGGTGGGCAGAGTGCAGGACTGGACTTCCTCCCGTGACTGTCGTCATCCACCACCTTCTGCGAGAAAACACAAACACATGCTTCATGAGCACAACCTTATTCACAAGAGTGTTTACAATTAGCTGCAATCGTTCAGACACGTAATACATCTGATATCAGAGAGCTTGTGCACAAATCACCACACTCAATCTGTCCGTCACCTCCTCTGCTAAACGTATTCAACAAACGCGCTGCAGGGCTTGTGCATATGTGTGCGTGTGTGCGAGTCACACAGCACAAGCTCAGTGCTGATGGTTATCAGACACAGACACAGACAGAGACTAATATAGCTGACACAGAAGGGAAGAGACCTTACGCTCATCTGACATAACAACAGTTCTCTTCAGAAGATTCATATGTGCGTTTCTAATGTTTATAATCCGTAACATCCTCTATTTGGCAGAGCAAACCAGAGAGTGTAACGCACATCCTCGTCCCTCCATCACAGAGACACTAACAGTAGTGGTTGGGTGGGTGCCAGAGGAGGAAGAAACATGTTTTATCTGGAGTAAATTACAACTTCCTGCAGACTATGGGAACTATGGGATCTCCTGTTTCCTGTAGGCTGAATAATGAATGGCGATGTCGTCGCACAACATAAAGCAGCTGAACGGTGGTGGGGTGACATGGCAACCCCACACATCGGCGCTAAACGCAAAAAAATGTGCGTGTAGGAGATAGGGCTGTTTTTCTTGAGGGAAGAGGACTGCAGCACGAGGGAGGGGTGGGCAGCTGCCGAGGGGGGCAGAAACAATGAGCACACTGCAGTGGTGAGCCTGTCTAACCTTGACAAGCACGCACACACTATGTCTACCGGCCCATCTCTCCACACTTCAAGGCCCAGCCAACACTCCCTCCTCACCCGTGACACATGCAATCACACAGTCCCCACTCTGTCTCCTTCACGTTTTCAGTTAACGTTGTGGGTTCTCATCTCTCAAGAGCCAAGTATGCAATTCTAATGTTTAAACCTGGTTCAATATGCTATGTTTGGAATAGAGTACTAGCATACAGTACAGTATATACTGTCTGAAAATTGTACAAACTATACTTTCCCCTTTTTTATTGCAACAACATAAAAAAATATTCAAACAGATAGTACAGATGTAAGACAAAGAGTTCATAGAAGTTCCACGTCCTTTCAATATGTGAAAATGAAAATACTGTAGGGTCTTAGTGTCCTTTTTCATATTTTGGTTAATTAATATGTATATAATATATATAATAAAATATATAATTAATATTCATCAAGTGGAGATAAAGAAGAAAATAAATAGACATTTTGCATTTGTAATCCACAATTTTGCAAAAATGTCTTGACAGTCAAATAATAAATAATCAGTCATAAAAAAAGATAATAGGATATTACTTTTAATTCGTTCATCATACTGCAAATAGAAGGTCAAATCAAGTGCATGGCATTGGGGACACAGTACGACACAGTACATTTTATATTAGGTCATGTGAGGATTCTGCGCACCGAAATTAGCATATTATGCAGAGTATCTACTTTCTCCACTGCAGAACCAGCACAAGTGGTACGCTCTTTTGAACCGCCATAGAGACACCACACACACTGCTTTATATTAGAGCTTCCAATCTGCTGTATCACATGCTAGATGCAGTGCAGCCTTGACGCAAGACCTTACAGCAAAACAAACACAAAAACGAGGATTTATCTAGCTGGCCTGCAGCACATGGTGCGAGCAGTGATTGTGATAGTTGTGCGAAAGCTGTGGGCGCTGTTTACTGAGAGAGTTATTGCTCTGTTCCCCTCAAGGACACAAGAAAATTACACGGGAAAAAGGTGTCTCATGCTCTCAAGACGCAAAAAACGAGATACATGACATAAATCCACTATATATAAATGACGTGAAATATAAACAATGTGGTAAGAAAGCGTCTGCTGAGAAGGCCGTTGTAATGTACACAGTTTGTAAATGACGGTTATTTCTCGTTTGAGTCACTCAAGATCCCAAATCCTGCGGATCAGGTTGTTATGAGTTTCTCTCTGCGCTCTCTTCCAGGGACGCAACACCTCAGCCATCTCTAATCTCTTTTTAATTAGTGTGTTAAAGTCTCACACACACACAATCACATTCTGTAACACTATTTACTTGTGCATCGTTGACAAATGTAACTAACACAAATCCCTCACGTCTCGACATGCAATCAGAACAACAACACACAAACACCCAGAGGATGCAAAGCCTGTTTGTCACAAGCATATGTGATTTGCAAAACTCTGCAAAAGTGTGTGTGAGAGAGGAAGACAGCTCACAACGGTGGGTGTTAGCATTCCTGCAGCTCGCTCATTTGAAACGTACTACCGCTGGCTCCTAACCCATCAGAAAATGCATGTTCGTACACACACACCCTTTCCTTTTGGACCAGGATCTCCCGTACGCCCACGTCAGCTCGCTAACCTGAGCACCAAAACAACCTGCTAGATCTAACAGAACACTTTAAACCCTCATCAAATTCAAGTGTTTTCCCTCGAAATGGGCATAATGAGGTCACTGACACACAAACACGAATTCTACTTTGGCTCTGACAATGAAGACTGTAACATGTACAAGCCTGACCACATAACTTTTACCAACAATGGAGATCCCCTGACGAAAACAGCTACGAAAAAACAACATATCGACGGAGGTTGACGAGAAAAAGTCAAAAACACACGCAATGTATTTGCAGTTCCCGCACGTTTTATCAGCTACGCTGTAAGTGGGGAATTACAGCGTAGTATTACAAGCCGCACGGGCCGATGATGAATCTTATCTAGGCTCTAAATCATCTAACCTCACACAGTCATAATACGCGGTGACCTTTCAGAGAGCGCGTGTGTACCCTAGGAATGCCATTTTATGCATATCTGTCCTGTTTTTATGTGTACATGTGTATAAGCATTTAATTTGTGAAACTGTGAGTGACACTGAGCACGAGTGGCTTTTTCATTTATAAGCACCTCACACACACACAGTTTAGCACAATCCGTGTGAAAGGCGGCACACGAGGGTGATTGTGTGTCCATCTGTTGCAGCTCTGAGAGGGAATGTATAAAGCGAAAAAAGCAGCGCATACGTGCAGTTTTCAGTCACAAACACACAGAGAGCTGCTGGGGCCCCTCACTGTACCCCCTCCATAGGTCTCCTATTCACACATCATTAGCACTACAGGGAAAAAAAGGAGTGAGGACATGTGCGAGCCGGGTGCACGGTGACCAAATATAGGGCAAGTTGACTTAAGAAAAGTACGCAAATCATTTACAATCTGTAAACAATGGCTGTGTTCAGAATGGAAGACTAGCATGTTGTTTGTTGCAAACTATCAAAGTCCCTTTCAAGAAAAGTCTGTCCACTAAGCGGCCAATTTTGCAACACCTCCGGGCAGCTATGTTGGTCATCCAAGACCAAGTCCTATCTATTTGAATCGGGAAATCCTGAAATCTTAAAAAATGCTTGCCATACCTGGATTTAGATGATAAATTTCAATGAGCAACAAAATCTGAGTAAATGATGACATAATTTTTATTTTGGGGCTATCCCTTTAAGTCAGCAAGTGGAGTCCAGCTGTCATCTCAGAAGTAAATGTTTGTTTAGCATTTGTAATCCAAGTGCATGTAAGAATGTCACATCAAATAATGAGTCACGGAAATCACTGCGGATATTACTTCCATTTCATTCGTCACACTGGAAAAGCCTCGTGCATTGCATTGTGGGACTCATTGTGCTATTCTGATGAAGTATCTTTTCCATGTGGGCTGGACAGTGGACAAATGTAGGCCAACTTGATGCGGGCTATAAGGAGATAAAACGGAGGAAGAGAGGCAGAACAAAAGAGAGATCTAAAACAGTGACAATTTCCCTGTTTTTCTTTAAAAAGAATGTAAAATATTACATAGTATCAATCATCAATGAAACGTGTGAATATACGAGTATGTTGGACACTTAAATGTGATAAAAATCCACAAAATGATCATTCCGTGTGTCTTTTTCCTAAATGTAAATGTACATTTTTCCATTAAAAATGTACATTCATTCAAATGTGAATTGCCCTACTTAAATTAAATGTAACAACTTGCGCAAGAATACAATTAACAAAAATTCTTGATTAAGGCCCCATGTGTGTATAGAACAGACAGAATCACTCCAGAATTAATACAGCAACATTATGTGGATTTAATGTAAATTTGGTTGACACATAAATCTTTCAGGAGTGAATTCGGTAGTGAAAACTGACCTGGAAGTGCTCATGGCCAGTATGGTTTTGCACATATAAAAGTAAACATGCATTCCTGACATTACCTATGACGCCTATACTCACACACTGGAGTACTAAAATCCACGTCGTACAAAAACACACTCAAACATTCATAATCAAACTAAAACACTTGCGCAAAAACCCGAGCAAACACCGTGCCTCTAAATATCAAAACACACTCTCACAGGGATCAAACACACAGGCTCAGACGTGCTCATTCCTGAGAGGATTTGGCTGGCAGCCTAGGGCAAATTTTTTAAGAGAAGAGGGAGGGAGACGAACATTCCGTCTAGACGTGGTCATCAATAGTGCACAGTCTGCCTGTCTGTCTGCCCTTCCCGTCTACACACATCCACTGTTTAATCTACAACATACGACCTGATAAGAGCCACACACACACACGGTTGACCGAGTTATCCACTCGCATACTCGCATACGCAAACTAACATACTGTGCCGATGATCACGGATCGGCTTGGAGGGCTGAGAGCTGTAAACACACAGAGGAATGGTCTCTCCCCTCTCCTGCTCTCAGATTTCACTGATTCAAACAGAGCTCTGCCTGTTCCCTTTCCTACACACAGGCAGCTTTAAATAGGCCTATGAATGGGAGATCTGTATGCACGCGTGTTAGAACCGAGTACTCTCAAGTGTGCGCCGGTGAAAAGCAGTAACCACATAAGCCTCCCATGGCGCGGCTACGCTAGGCTAACACGCACCCACACTTACTCACACACGCACAAAAACATTGGCAGACGCAGTCTCGATGGAGATGAGTCTCTGAGGAGGGTGTTCTTTGGGCTGTGGCACCCTACAGCTCATTTCAGAAGCTGCTGTCAGGGCTCAACCAGAGTCATCACACTGTGACGTTGGAAACGGCCCACGCTGCTCACTGTAGGATGCAAGAGGGGCAGAATGTGACCTTCCTCTCTCGGCAGGACACACACACAGTCCGTGAGAGCTTTGGTCAAAAGGGCAAAAACAAAAGAGGACAGGACAGGACAAAACAAACATCTGGATGTTCGCGTGGCAGCTGTGAACCTCAGCACCATATTATGAAGGAGGTTATGGCCGCCGTGGATCCATTTTGACCAGCTAGGCTCTGCAGTTTTTGTACCAACACCAATGAAAAATGTACTGAAGTGCATGACTGATACTACTGGCCAAGATGGCTGACACCTTAATAATTTATTTTGAAACCCAACTTCTTGAGAATCTTTTATTTTTTCGTTTTAGTAGGCTGTTATAAAGTGTTAAAGCACTAGCATACTAAAAACCTTTTCAGACAAACTGTGTGTGTCTAATTGTGGGGTCTAAAGGACCCTGTGAATTCATAATACTACATTATTGTTAAAGAGTTTGGGGTCAGTAAGATTTATTTATTTATTTTAAAAAGAAATTAATACTTTTATTCAGCAAGAATAGGCCTACATCAAATTGATCAAAAGTGAGCGTAAAGACTAAATTAATGATAAGAAACCTTTCTTGAGCAGCAAATCAGGATATTAGAACATATTAGACACTGAAGAGTAGAGTAATGACAGTAGAAAATTCAGCTTCGCCACCACAGGAATAAATTACATTTTTAAAATATATTCATTAAATATATTCATATTCATTAAATAAATTCATATTTAAAAAGAAAATGGTATTTAGAAATTACAATTCTATTTTAAAATGTAATATTTCACAATATTACTGTTTTTACTATATTTGATCAGCCTTTGTGACTATAAGAAACTTCTTTCAAAAACAAACAAATCTTATCAACCCTAAACATATGAATGGTACTGTGTAGTTTTCTGGCTGTTAGCCCATGTATGTTAGCCTTGAGGTTAATCTATATGCTAGTGTAGTTCTAAACTGACAAAATGATATAAGCATTACTCTTCTCGAATACAGACAACGTATTAATGACTCATTCTGCATTCTCACATGTTTGTCCAATCAAATGCTCTCTAGAATGAGAATGTTCCTACCCTAATATCACGCAACTCTGACAAGCAATAGTAAGTGGCAAATCTTGTTTCATGGCTATGAGGTAAGATTAAATCCTACTGGTTATTTTTATTTTTTTTTTGTCCCAACATATCAGCCCAGGCAAGAAAAAAATGCACAAAACAAGGCTAATTCTAGTTATTAAGCCAAATTATTTGTTGATATTTTTCTGTCAGACACTACTCAATCAGTTGGTTATGAAAAAAAATATGAAAGATGTCTGATGTCAAAGCATCCAGCCTACACAAACATTATGTTAAATGTGTGAGAGGCAGAGAGAGAGCCGGTCTCTATAGGTGCATGTCATTATACCGTGTGCATGGCACAGGAGATTCACCAACATGGCAGCTTGACACATAAAACTGGCAGTGCATTTCACTTCTGCCATCTTCAACCGCCCCAGAGAGAGAGAAAGACAGACCGACAGTGAAAGAGAGACAGAGCGAGGGAGAGAGAGAACGAGCAACTGCCCACCCACAGAGAGCTGAGTCTCATACGCAGAATTTAAGCTGCAGACAGCGCACACGCACACACAATTTCACTCTACACAAGGCGGCTCATGCATTTTGCATGGCATAGCCTGTTAGGGGCCACAGTGACTGGCTTTGCATAGAGAAAAGGAGTTGAAAAAAAAAAGAGAGAGAGAAGAGCAGTGTCCTTCCCATCCCCAACAAGAGGAAGCTGTCAGCACACATCCACACCGTTACCAGAGTACATAAACCCTCACACACTATCAATCATCAATCAAGCTCAATACATATCAGAAGATAAAGGAGAGGAGAACAGGACAACGTCACACGCAGGGTGTCAGGTGTCATTTTTAGACAAAATAAACAAACATATGCCCTTACAGACAAAATGGCACAGCTGACACCCCCAAAACACTCTTTGCAATGCAAAATTTTTCCATCATACATTACCTTTATAGGTTAACCTCAAGGCACACACGTGGGTTAAAAGCCACAAAACAACGCTACCATTCAAATGAGTCGACAGGATTTTTTTTGTTTTTGAAAGATTTCTCTTATGCTCACCAAGGCTGCTTTATCTGATCAAAAATACAGTACAACCACAAGGATCACATGATCCTTCAGAAATGAGTCTAATATGCTGATTTGCCGCTCAAGAAACATTTCTTATTATTATCAGTGTTGAAAAGAGTTGCGCTGCTTAATATTTTTTCAAAAGAACAGCATTTTTTTTAATAGAAAATGTCACTTTATATTAATTGAATGCTTTCCTGCTGAATACAATTATTTTTAGCTCTCAGATCATCAAAAAGATCTTCATTTGTGTTCCGAAGATGAACGAAAGTCTTGCAGGCTTTGAACGACATGAGGGTGAGTAATTAATTATAGAATTACATTTTTTGGGTGAACTATCCCTTTACGGGGATGATAGAGATGCCTTCAAATGTCTCTGCCATTAAAGGAATATTCCAGGTGCAATACAGGTTCAAGACTTCAAGTTAAGCTCAACTGACAGCACTTGACACAAAATGGATACTATTTAAAAATTGTCCAAAGATATGGCTTACTTTGAGGCACTTACAGTGGAAGTAAATGGGCTAATCTGTAAACATTAAAATACTACAAAAGTATAGCCACAAGATGAAAACTATATGCATGTAAACATGATTGTAGTGTGATAAATCACTTACTAACCTTATCTGTGTAGTTAAACCCAACTTCTTTGCCATGACAATGTAGCCTAACACCTAAAACAACCGTAAAATTGATTTAAAGCTCAAATAATACACTAGTTGTAGCGTAAGTATCAATGTAAGCACATTAAAACAACTATATTACTTATTTTTTTTAAATCTTCCTTCCACTAAACATTCTCTTCAAACTGATGCTTCATGACAGTAGAATAAAAAAAAAAAATCATGACTATTCAATTTTAATAGTAAGTCTGCCATCACATTAAAGAGCTGATAAATGCTGAGACAAGACCTAAATGGGGACTGATGTATGTCAGACATGTGGGACTGCTTTCTGGGAGAGATCAATAGAGAGGATGTCTTGAATTAGAGATCAATAATTACTGGACAGATGGACAGTCAATCAAAGCAATGACATCTCGTACGACTGTCCTTTGTTTTGCCTGTAACAGCGAGTCAAATGTGTGCTGCTCTCCAGTGAGTCATGAACGTGCAAGGCTGGTGCTGTTGTTCAGGTTGAGGAATCCCCCAGCTTGATGCAAGCTTGGAACAGACTGTCCTCATACAGCCAGGAGAGAAGAGCGAGTCTACGTTTAGAGCCTCCGCAGGGAGAGGAGGGAAGAGATGAGAGGGGAGGGGAATGTTCTCCTACTGCATCCTGCCCCTCAATCGCATTTTCTGATGGTTTGGCAAATACAGTCTCAAGTGGGAGGAGATTCAAAAGAGAGAGGTTTACAGAACAGGTAGCTGTATGTAGCGTGCCAGTGCATTAATCACAACCCAGTGGTGTTGTGAGTGTGTCTTTGGAGCTGTCTGCAGAATGACACATCTTCCTTTGGGATGAGCTTGGCGTTAGGAAACAAAAGCACTGCAGTAATGGGAGGAAAATATGCAGTCTAATGAGATTGTGGTGAACCGGGGGTCGAAAACAGCAGTTTCACACTAAAAAAAGTGCCTCACAAGCACAGGATAACTGCAGGAAGCATCTTCATGACCCATTTTTGGCAGCTTTCCTGATGAAGCAAGATAACCGTGGCCTCTGCATTGCATTACATCAAAAGAGGGTCCGACCACAGTGTGAGCACATAATCACAACACTCTCGGTGTTTTACAAGAGGACATTAAGATGAATCACTAGCCAGCACAGTCAGATGGTTTTATCTGGGGCAGAGGGACACTGACTCCGCTTGTGTCCCAGTTAGGACGAAGGACTCCTATTATGTCCCTGTTCCATGAAGACTAACACTAAACTCTTTTCAAAGAGGGGGTAGAAGAATATCATCAGATAAAGCTATAGTAGATTATGGCAGTCAGACAGGAAGCAGAAAAGACAGGGAGAAAATTTCATATTACACATTATGTCTATAAATATCTCTGGCGGTCATGAAGAATAAAATGGAACAAATTATTTAAATCAATAGTGTTAAGAACATGCAGATGTCAAGAGATGTTGAAATATTTACGAAGATGTTTAATGTTTCAAGGGGACATTAGCGCCTTTCACACATACAGTCTTTACCGGTAATATACCAGTAGAGATCATATCTCAGATCATATCATACAGGATCTTTTCAGAAATCAAAAGGGAAGTTACCGGTAAATTGCTCTATGTGAACGTGGAATGAAGATTACCGGTATTTGCACGTACAAAGTCAGAACGTGCTGACGCAAGAAGTCTGCTTTGGGCCA
This sequence comes from Leuciscus leuciscus, assembly GCF_965113295.1. Taxonomy (NCBI): domain Eukaryota; kingdom Metazoa; phylum Chordata; class Actinopteri; order Cypriniformes; family Leuciscidae; genus Leuciscus; species Leuciscus leuciscus. The sequence goes on from NC_138730.1 coordinate 33,556,650, forward strand.
ATCATAAAGTTCTAATGGAGATGACGTGATTACTCAGCACTGTTTACAGTAGGCTTTTTAATCGTTTTTCTATTTAAATATGTGCAAGATGATCATCTTTGACCGTAACGCCACGTCTGATGCTCCACGTCGCGCTCGAGACCCAGCCTTCTTTTCCATTCATCAGCATTGTGGCTCTGCAGATGGATACTATTATGCGCGTCTAGTGTTTTTAAGAGCAAAAACTCGTTACTAAACTAAAAAACTAAAGCGCGTCTCCTCATGCGGGCGGATGAAGACAACAGCGTGGCGTTTAAAGATCACTTCCAATGACTGACATCACAGAATTGACCAGTATTTTGGAGCAGATGTGTGAATGGTCATTAAATGCAACTCATTTTGGATAAAAATGTCTGCCAAAAGCATAAAGTATAATCAAAAATTGTCTGGCTTTATCAACCATCTTCAATTATTTTTTGCTCTGAGCTCATCCCCATGCCCTATCAATGAAAAATACATGTAATGCTGCCATAAGTGCTAATATGACACAAAATACTATCATATTAATATATGATAGCATAGTTCTTGTCTTTTGCACGCATGAGATTTCTCTAACTAATGCTCAACATGGCAGTTGAACCACCTGGCTGAATAGTCAAGCATGTCTTGACAAATTTGGGTTAGCCGTGGTCTGCAGTCCGTCCTGGGGCTGTTCTGGCTGCTGGCTCATCTCCAGGGACTTGGCGAAAGACCGGTACAACAATATTCCCAGCTTGAGCACAAAGAGCAGGGCCCCCAATCTGCCCACAGCATCCGAATGTTGAGCCAACAGGGAGGAGTATGTTGTCTTAACGGCCAACAGGAACTCTGGGCTTTATATAAATAGGACAGATTGCCAAATCACAGTGTGTGTGCTTTTTTGGGGGGCTTTAGGGTTAGTTAGTGATTTGTTTGTGCATGAGGACAAACAGTTGGAAATAAATTAACGGTGCTTGGAGTGTGTGAGCGCCTGAGCACATGGACTGCTTCGAAGCACTGTGGTGATATTGAGAAATGAACGCTTCACCAAGAGAGTAGAGCAAAAGTAAAGGGTAAAGGTTTCTGAAGCTGCCAGCATGTCCTGAGCTGAACCTGATCTCTTTCTCCTATTTTTTTTTTTTTTCGTTTCCCACAATATTATTAATTCCTTTATTTACCCATCTCTCATCAGGTATATAGCTGCTTGGGGGCAATGGATGTGCACACCTTTCCATTCTCTATGTTCATCCATTTAAGTAAATATGCATTTGTCAGCAAGTCTCTTCATATTCATTAGTGTACACATTTGTATGCACTAGCGTTTTGGCATTCGTGTACGTGGGCGTGCGAACAGACTACTCTTTACACAACTAGACTGACATTGTGTCCTGACCAGAATATTACATTTCTGCTGCCTCATGCAGTGAAGGTCCTCCTACAGTGAAATCTCATTGGTTCAAAATCCTGCTTCACATAGCCATATGTTATTCAAACATCAAATAAGTTCTGATTAGCAAAGATTTTGTCATTTTGCACAGCATTTTCATTTTTATTCAAGACAGAAACACTAGACCTGGTTAGAACACTTTGCAAATCAGTCTCACTCTTCTTTAACTTGTCTCTGTCTCTCTCCTACACACACAGTTACCGTCTACTGAATTCATCCACTTCAGCCAGATCAATAGTCCTCCTCAATCACTCTCTCCCTCACTCCCATAAACACACACTCACTGGTCTCCGCTCCCCTTATGTAAACAGAGACTGATTAGGTCATTCGGCTGCTTATTTTGAGGGGCCGAGTTGCATCCACTGGAGTCTCTGATATTTACACTGGAGCAAACCCTGAGCTCAACATCCTCGATGAAACAGACAAAATCCTGAGCCTCTCCCACCTCTAACCTTTCATTACCCTTCAATCTCTCACCGAACACAGGCCACATGAAGATAAAGTTCCCGAAGTACAATATCGTGTTCTGCAGATTGCTGAAAATGCCAGACAGAAAATATAAGACAGAACCATCCACAGTGAAGCCCTCCATAATATCAGCCTAAAGGTGCAATCACATTTGCCATTTCATGAGCAAAATCAAGTCATTGCAATAGGAATCTGTGCGATCAGGAGTTTCACATGAGGGTTAAAATTTTCCGCCAAAATTAGCCAAATTTGCAAACTAAGCCAGAGCAGAATCAACAGTTGTGTGTCACCAATCAAGTTATTCAAATAGTTAAAGATTCTAAGGCTTTAAAAAAACAAATAGCCTATCAAATCAAATTAGAGGACCAGAACTAACTGTTGTATAAATAATAGACAAGTGACGAAATGGAAACAGCAAAGCAAACTGCGGCTGACAGAGAGGAAAAAGAGAGAGAGAAGTCTGACAAGGAAGGTACGTCACAAACGAGGTATGTGGTCGAGGTGAAAGATGAGAGAAGAAAACATATTCAGACAGGAAAATTACAGCTTTTCTCTCATAGATTTTAAAAGAAAGGAAAGAAAAACAAAAAGTGGAAATAGGAGAGCACAATGGTGGAGAATTGGCATCCTTGCCTGGCCGTGCATGAAGTCACTGATTTCACAATTACAAAAAGGAAGACAGAAAGACAAAAAGAGAGTGAACGAAAGAGAAAGACAACGAGAGAGAGAGAGAGAGAGAGAGGCAGCTGTCTAGTGTCTGCACCGCAGCCGCTGTTTTGGCCTCAGTGGGAGATCGACAGGACTCCATCTGTCTGCCAGACACGTCTACAAGGTACACACCAAACCTCAAACCATCACAGCGGCCTGTCTATCACTGACATACAATCATACATACAAACAAACAAACAAATAAACAAACACAGACCAAAATGGCATGATTAGGTAAACAAAATGAAATAGGAAATGATGGGGAGAAACAGATCAGGTAATGTCACAGGCCTAAATGTCTCAAACTTGTGTCGCCAACATGAGCAGCAAAAGCGTGTTGGTGACGCATACATGCTGCTAACTATTAGGCCACTACACTAGCCGCGTTTCCATTACCCTTCGAATTACGCAAATTGAAATTGAATATTGAAAATGCGCCACATGGAAAGACGTCAATTTAGCAAAAACTCCCATTTAGCGCAAAAAAGCTTTTACGTTCACATGAGGTGGTTTTTCAGGCAATTCGAAAAAGACAAATTTTGCAAAACTGCAACAGAAACAGTTTTTTCGCATTTACAGCTCACCTGGCGTACGTAAAAGTTGATCGTTCTTTAAAGATGACGCGGTATGTTTGGCTTAATCTAAGCCCTGTCTGTGAAACCAAGCCTCAGTGTATTACTTTGACTGCACTAAAATATTCAAACTAAAAACTAAATCAACTTGAAAAACTAACAATGATATATAGAGTAATTGATAGAGTGGAAACTAAATTGAAAATAAAATAAATTAAACTATTTATTCGAATATGTATATATTTATGTTAGATTTTACTTGTTACATTTTATTTATGTTGTTTATTTATTATTTTATTACTTTTATTATTATTAATAATATGTGTATTTTAATTGTTTATTTTGGCAGGGGGGAAAAATTACAGTTTTTTTATTTTATTTTTATGCTTTGGAAAATAATTTGATTGATTAATTAATTAAATACAAATTTATAATAACCTTTACTAGACTATTAAGGAATCATAGGCATGTTAAACCAGTGACTGTTTCCAACCCCAGTGAGCTGTCTACCTTTAGACACCCAGTATATGCTGTCTAGGCATGTCCCCATGTGTCCTTGATGAAGGGGAAGAGGGCTGGTTCTGAACTAGCTAAAGTGCCGTGTGCAGAAGTCTGGCGCCGGTGAGGGTCTGATTGTCACCAACATCTACACAGCCACCTGTGGAAACTCTGAGTCACTTGTTCTGGCACTCCAGAATCACAGATGTTTAGAGTGAACATTTCACCCAGTAAACTGATGAGCCTGTCTGCCCTGCTTCCCGTACACACACACACACACACACACACACACACACAAACACACACAAACACACACAAACACACACAAACACACACAAACACACACAAACACACACACACACACACACACAATTAACAGTTATTTCTTGATTTGGACACAAGCAGATGAGTGCACATGTGTTGTTTCTCTTTACTGGCACAACTCATGTAAGCTCAACGTCTGAGTAATGACCTTTGACGCACGCACATATGTCTGTTTACAGTCCCTTCAAAAGCCGTTTAACACAAAACTGTAAGCACCTGTTTTCTCGACACCGTTTCTTGACAAGTGATGTCATACGTTTTTTAGGCCGAAACATTTTTTGTCACATACAGCAAACATCTCCTCATTATCCGCTAGCTGCCTGTACCCTGAACACACTGTAAATAAAACGTGGTCTCTGTAGACAGCCCAGGCTCCACAAACAGCAACAAAAACAAACTGGGCCAGCCTGGACCACGAAACATAACAAACAGTGCTCCAGCCAATTGGGGGTGGGGGTTGGGGGGGTTAGTGTGCTTGCACATAAAGGGGGGTGTGGGGAGTGGAGGAGAGAGAAGTATGAAGGGGGAAGTTAAAAACCTAAAAATCCTTCTTTTTTTTTTACATAACAAAAGCTCATAACAAAATTAAATTAATGAAAACTGAAAATATAAAAATAAATGCAGATTCAAAATATTAATAAATAAATACTATAAATAATCATAAAATAACACTGTTACTTATAGATGAACACTTTGAGAGTGGGGGTAAGATCACTGAGTGTAAACCAGATTTGAGCAGGGGTTTCCAAACTGGGGTAGGGGACCCTTGGGGCGCTGCAAGGGGGACCATTGAAAACAAGTGAGAAAAACTGTGGCAATTATTTACTTTTGTATAATAGTTTCTGTATAAATCAACTGTATCAAATGTATAAATCAACAACACCATAACATTTTACTTTTTTAAATCATTTAAAAATAACCCTTGAAAGATCCTTAAGACTTAAAATAAAACTAATCGAGAAACAGGAAATTTAAGAAAAAAATAATTCACAGAAGAAGAAACACAAGGATCAGGCAAAGCGTCAGGGCAGGTGCAAGACGCTGCCAGACAGCGACGTGTCGGGAACTCGGCAGTTAACGGCTCGCCATGAAAAGAGAAGGTGTCACTGACTCACTCGCATTTCTGGGAGTTTGATATCTCACCCTCAGCCGAGCGGAGCAGAGACGATCCCTGGGGGAGTTTAGCGTGTGTGTGTGAATCAATTTCATTAGTGTGCGTTAAGCATAAGTGAGTTGAGTGTTACAGTGTAACTGGCTGTTTGTGTGTCAGGATGAGGTCAGTCTGTGTAGCAGATGTGACTGTATGACTGACAGACTCAAGGTCTGTTTCGGTATATGAAGTGTGTGTGGTGGGGGAGGGGGGGGCGGAAGGAGGAATGCGGTTTGGGTGCTAGACGACGAGACACCAGACGGTATTTCCGGCACACTTGCATAAGCACACAGGAGAAACCGGGGCTGTTCTTCCTCTCTTAGACAGAACAATCATTTGCTCACATCAGCGTTAAACTAAAAATAATTGTGTCTACTGGAACATTACCACACTGTTAAACCATTAACAGCTGCCACTTGCATTTGAAAAAACCTCTGACAGCAACCAGGGGGTCAATCTTTGTCTAACATGAGCACTAACAACAAAAAAAGCTCTGGCTTGCGTCCTTGGTCAAGGGGGTCATGAGACATGGCTGGTCAATGGGAGTGAAACAATCCAGACCTTTTTTTTTTCCCCTGCTGACTTTTCTATAGATTCTAGTGCACTTTGCTGAGTTTTGTTTCAACGGTTGCATCATGAAAGTGGAAGAATCTCTAGTGTTCTGGCTTTAAATTATGCAATCATGCAATGCGGGCATTTCCCAATGCAACGACATCACTCCCATTTTCCCCATTTAACAGGTACATTTTTACAGATGTACAGAAAATACAACTTTGTCCACCTTATTTTTGACGTGGAAGTAAGCTATTTCCTGTGAATGGGGAAAATTTCCTGTGACTTCCGATTCATTAGCTGAAATTACTAAATAATTAAAAGAATAACAAAGTAGCCTGCATTAAACAGTAAAATTACCTGACCAACAAACCAATTGGTTTAAGATTACGATATTAATAAATGAAAATAATTTTAAAGTTCCAGTTTGCAGAGTCAGTATAATAAACTCTCACACAGTACAGCTAAAATAACTGGAAGCAGCTCACACCAGAAGCCTTGCATATTCAAGGTAAAAATGCCTGTGCCCGAAATAAAATTAAAGCTAAAATGACTGGAAAAAACTAAAATAAAAAAATTATTAATGCCACTAGACAGCAATCATTCTAGACTCTGCTGAGAAATGTAACAGTTAAAGATTTTCACGACACCAGTGCATTACTTTGACAGCACTAAAATACTAAAACTACAAATTTGTCAAAATGAAATTTGTTAATGTTACATTTCAAATTGTAATTATTTTTACATTTATTTAAATTAAATTAATTTTAGAATTCTTTTTTTAATTTATTAATAAAATTAAAACCTGAGACAGGAAACCATTCACATTTAAGGTAAAAACACCTTAAATATATATATGAATGCAAAATTTAAGGTTGTGCTATCCCCATCCGCCACCCATAGACGACCCTCTTCTGGCCTGGGAGGTAGATAATGTACTTCCTGTTCAGCCAGACCAACTGGAATTCCCTCCCTCCTGCCATACGTCCCCACCGAGCGTCACCTGCCCTGTGCCACCTCATAAAACTGGGTCAACACTAGTTTATCAAAACAACTACAGCCTTGCCCAGACAATAGCAAACAGTCTCTCCTCTGCAGACTATCACACATTACCATCTGGTCAAACACGTGCAAATCCACTTGTGAACCTGAAGCAAAACTTGACCTTAGTGAACCAGCAAACATGGAAGAAAAGACAAAAGACACTTACTTTGTCCAGAGGCCTCTTTAGCTGGTAGTGAAACTTCTCCTTCATCTCATCCAGCAGCTGTTTGAGTTGGGGCTCCTCCGGCGTGCCCTCATGCTTGCGGCCCAGCTGTAGGTAGCAAGGCCACTTGGCCGAATCGAAGCCCCAGTGGCAGGTCCTCTTGTCGGGGGACTTGTGCGAGTGCATTACAAAGTTCTGTGGGGAAAACAGCAGCTGGCATTCCATGCACTGAATGCAAGGAGCGTCCGGCTGGACGTAGAACTGGGGCACAAACAAGCCTTGGCACTTGCCCAGACACTGGTGTTCCACCTGGAAACTGGCCCCACTCTCCTTCAGCAGGCCTTGGCCTGGCAGTTTGCTGTTGGGGTCGGCCGAGAGGGTGGCACCCGGGCGGAGCAGGGCGTTGCAGAGCCGTTGGGCATCAGTTAGGGTGATCAGGCCACAGGAAGGTGCATTGAAAGGCAGGATGCCCAGCACCTTAAGGATGTGGAGTTGCTCGGCATCGCATCGAGAACAGTAAACATAAAGTTCGTCACAGACAGCGTTGATCTGTTGCAGAGAGAAGTCTCGCAGCACCGAATTGAGTACCTGGGGCAGACAAAGACGCTTTTCACCCCCTACAACAAAGCAGGAGATGGACTCTCCTTCAAGAAGAGAATGAGTGAGCTCAGTGGAGCTGTCACAGGGAACCAAGAGCGGGCCGCCTCCAAGGACTGGGGGAGACGGTAGGGGAGCCATGCCAGCAGGAGAGGCGCACTCATGAGCCGATTTTGCTGAGAAGGCAGCAGGACCTCCCAGGGAGCTCTGGCTGCTCAGCGTGAACTGTGCCAGAGTGTGCTTGAGGCCAGCACTAAGATCTAAAGCCTTGGAAGCCCCGACGATGTGGAATTCTCTTTCCTCAATGTCCATTTCCGAGCTGGGATGGTCCTCACGCTCCTTCTTGACCTTCGGGGGTTTGGAGACGCTCTCCAGACTGCGCCGTTTCAAGTGCATCTCTGCCATTACCCGCTTTTTAATGGGTGCATCCTCCAGTCGCTCCCTGTACAGCCGCTTCATGTTGCCTTTGAATGACGTCAGGTCTTTGAATGGGGTTTTCAGGCTCGTCTGAGGGCTGGCCATGTCCGAACACAGATTATTGGTCTTGCTTGGGTGAGAATATTCGGCTGTTCTTCAAACACGACACCTTTGAGTTGGTCCTTCTTTTCTCGCTGTGTTAAAGGTTGCAAATCCTTTTGCGTCCAGCTACACGCATGATTGTAACAGAATTAATGGTTTGATGTGCTTCCTATGAATGAAACAAAAAGAATAAAAGACTTGTGAATATCTACTTATAGCACCAAATGGCTTTAAAAAAACGAAACCAGAGTGTGACGCCACACAAATGCGCATTAAAAGGAATATGCTATCAGGGCAATAAAAAGCATCCAGAACGGTTTTAGTGTTCGGCACATTGCTGAACTAGACGACAGAAACATTTTCACCTCATCATGATAATCTAATTTGAGACTGATCGATCTAAGGCTAGTTTCTCGGTGTTTTAGTGCGCTGTTTTTCTCTACTGACAACATGCCGAATCCGTCAACGCGTTAAATGAGTCAATGCACTAATAACGTCAGATTAACACAGAGATAACCAACAGCAACCGTAACTACCAGTGAGCAGCCATTTAGTCCTGTCCAACCACAGCAGGCTTGAAATAAGCTTATCTAGCCTAGATGTAATAACTGCACACCACCACATGTGAAAAGATCAAATCACACACACATCAATATAGAGGAAAAACTGACTGAATATTTTGATCACAGAAGCAAAAGCAAAAGCCCGACTGACATTGACGGAAACGGAATTTCCGAGCATGAATATGAAGGCAAAACGAGAGATCACAACCCCAAATTCAGCGCATGTCAGAGAGGTTTCGGCTTAAACTCAGAACGAAAAAAAATTGGTTCAATTCCGTATTCACAACATGCGCCTTGTTTCATGAACATAAAATGACGCAGACATGCGTCCAAATTTAACACGGCGCCAAAGCGCAAAAATACATGTTCCTCAAAATAAAACATAATTTTCGCCTGGTTTTGCTTTACCAGATTTGTGTGATAGCTCGGATGGATTGACCCTGACCGCAGACGTCGTTTCGTTTCCTCGAAAAATAAAACATTTTCAGAAACACTGATAAAAAGCGGTCTATTTTTAACCCTGAACGAAAGTGTCACTCTTTTTACTCCCGCAAGGACACCGCGGCTCTGTCCTCGACTCTATCCGCCTCTCCCCTCTCCTTCTCCGGGCACAGCTGCGCTGAACGCCCGCGGTGTGACATTCACCAACCCCGCGACCGGGAGACCCTCAACATGACTACAGAAAAACTGACCACATAACGTTATATAATAAATACCAAATACGTCAAAACGACATCCAAAGCTCGGATTTTAAACCCATTATATGACTTTATACGGCAGTAAATCCAAGACATTGAGACTGACACCTGACCTCCCAGAAAACGTTAATAGCTATCGCCCCAAATGCGTTTCTGATTTTAAATAATAAACATATTATATATAATGTTGATCAGGTTGAGGATTTAAATCAAAGACATTTTCAGCACGACGATGCGTCTCTTAAATGTGAATATGAGCATGTTGAGCACTGAATATACGTCCCTTTTAAATGGCACATCAAAACACACATCTCACAAATTCACACGTTAAATGTAACCAAATTACCATCTCTCAGTAACAGCACTTGAACCGGTTTTACATCAGAAAAAAAAAAAGAATAGCTTGTTCGCTCACACAGCGTTAGCAGTGCGGCTAGAACATTTAAACCCTTTAGCACCCGCTAACAGAGCTAACGCTACAAATCCCGTTCCGAGCCCGAAATAAACATCACATAACCACTGAAAACCATACAAAACATGTAGAGAATCTTCTGGACCATTTAATAAATTAACAAAGTATATAGGTGAGCCCGTTGTCGTCTTTCAAAGGGACTTGCCTCAGGATGATCGCTCCGGGTCCGCTGTCTCTCTCTCTCTCTCCCTCTAGTCTGTCTGACCGTCAACAACACGCGCACAGACTGAAACCCTTCAGACACTCGAGCGTCACAGCGAGCGAGAGCGCGCACAAGCAGAACGGATGTCGCGCGGGCGTGTCTGTCTGTCTGCCGCTCTCCCTCAATGTCTTGTGAAGTTCAGACTTGCAAGATTCTTAGGTATAAGCAGTGCTGCTGGGTTTGCTGGTAAACTAACTACATGTACTTTTCTATTGATGATTAGCCTACATGTTATTCCCACAACAGCAGGAAATGATCATTAATTCATTGATTCTACGTGTTTGTTGTATTTTAAATGATCTTTTCTATAAAGGTCTATTGCTTATACACGTTCAGAAGTTCTTCCAGGTTTGTGGAATTGCACACACAGACTAGCCTATAGTCTGTCTATAGTAGTCATCATGAGTTTCTCACTGAAAACTGAGAGCCACACAGCATGTTTACTGGATTTAGTACAGAAATCATTTCACTTTTAAGAAGTGTTTTCTTAACATTGCATATCTAATCAACTCCTGACAAACACATTCATTATTATTTGAATTATTACTCAATGAGCCATTTATCCATGTATTAATGTCTCTGGAGACTTTTGTCTTTCAAACTTGTACAAATTCACATTATGCAATGCAGGGATTCCCTAACGTTTTTGTCAGCTGAACTTCTTTGTCCTATAGTCTTTTTGAAGTAAACCCTTAGATTTTAATTTAATAAATTAGGTCAATAATAAAATTAAGTCAATAATAATAGGCTATCAATAATAATAGGCTAATAGTATTAAGTTCACAGTTCTCTGAAGTCGGTTAATTGTCACATGACATGCAGTTAACAAATATATTTTTTAGTAAATATATACTAAATGAATTATTTTGATTATTTATTCAATTTTTTATGATTTAATTACTTTATAGCTTTTCATGAATCTCTGCAGTTCCATCACAAACCTCAATTTGGGAAACCCTGATGTAATGTAATATTTAATGCACTTCATGTTGTTGATAACAAAGAATGGAATATTGTCTTTCTCTTTGTATTTTTATTGCACTATGGTACAATATTATCCTATTCAAATCAATGTGATATACAAGTTAAGTTAAATATAATCTAAAAAGTAATCAAAAAGTAATCAGAATACATTACCTAAAATCTAGATTACATTAACAATTTTTGTCATGTAATTTGGACAAATAACCCACTATAATTTGTAAGTAATCCCATTCCCAGCTCTGGGTATTAAAGTATAGAATGCTATGTTCAAAGTTTGTCTATGGCATCTATGGTAATTTGTGTTACATGTGACAAATTAATGGAATTTTTTTTTTTAAACCAGGTTTCGAAATAAGGGAGTTTTATTGTCAGCAGGATCTAGGGATGTTCTAGCTATATATATATATAATGGGGTAACTGCATGCTGCATTTGAATCACTTTGGTGACAGAAAGAAAATGGAAATTTAAATGTCATTACAGCCACTTCCCTATATGCTATGATCATGATTTATGTTGAAAGGCTACATGAGCAGATGTCTGTAAATGTTTCACAAATAATGACTCATCTGAAATGTTCTCTATGAATGAAATTCCTTCGATCACACTTTTTTGTATACGCCTGAGCAATGAATTGGCAAAGGTATAAAACGCACTGTAATAGTTAGTCTGTAGTTATTTAATTATTAGTTATGTATAATTATCGGGTTTTTTTTAGTTCTTGTTTTTTTATTTTCAGTTTTAATTTTAATTTTATTTATTTATTTTTATGTGATTGATTTTACTATCATTTTAGTTTCAGTTATAGTTCAGTTTTAGTTTTTATGTATTTTGTAAGTTTACGTAAACTTATTTTAGTTGCCAAGGCAACATTTCAAGTTTTTCATCTAATATTTATATTTTATTCCAGCTTTAACATAAAGTTTTTTACTGTTTTTTTTTTTTTTTTTTTTTTTTACGATAATAACCCTGACCTCTAGGGCACTTAAAATGAAATTATACTGTGGAGGGAAGGTTATACATCAAGAGATTTTTCATCTTTATCATTATCGGTTATAATGTTTGAACTGACCTAATTATAAACCAGCCAGACATGTTTATGGACATTAGTTTGAGTAACTGTAACGCTAGTACAAATGTTGTGGAGACTTTTGCCAAGGACATTAAGTAATAGCACTAGAACATTTTCTGTGGCTGAGTAATGGCCTGGAGCCAATCCAGCAGTTTGCTTGGTCCACGGGGCTTCCACTATCCAGTGGGCTTCTTTTTTTTCAATTAACCCATAATGGGGTGCTGGGATCACCTTTGCTTCGCTATCCATCTCTGTGTGAGCCATTTGTTAGGTGTCATTTAAATGTTAAATGAGATAGGCAGAGCTATGAGGGCCTGAATTCAGAAGCGCATTCACAAACACCAGCTGCATTAACACTTTTAAAGGCTTCTCCGCCGCACTGACCCAGGTCATGTTCAGGCAAGACGGGGTTGTGAAGATTTGAATAGTTTTGATGTGCTTAGAGGTGTGTTTTTGTTTAGACTGAATACTCACACAAAAGAGCAAGGGGTTACATTGACACCTGCATTAGAAAATCTAACAATCTTAAAAAGTGTTTTTTTGTTGTTGTTGCATTTGCCAGAATATGCAAAACACCGAAAGTTTAGCAGTAGTTTTTAGTAACCTTTTCTTATAATTATATTAATTTAGGTAACTGACATGAAATTTTAGCAATGCCAACAATACCTCATCAGTAACCACAGAACCTTCAAATTATTTTATCATTATTATATGTACATAACGCTCTTTAAAAACTGTTTGTCACATTGGTGTTTAAAGGGGTGGTTGATTATGATTTCACTTTTTAACTTTAGTTAGTGTGTAATATTGCTGTTTGAGCATAAACAACATCTGTAAAGTTACAACGCTCAAAGTTCAAAGCAAAGGAAGATATTTGATTTTAAAGAAATCGCTTTTTAAGGACTACAACAAACAGCTGGTTGGGACTACACAACATTTCTCCCAGGTTAGTGACATCACCAACCCTAAAATGTACATAAACCCCCGCCCCCCGGAAGACGATTTATAGATTATCAAGACAGAATATGCTAATCAATGACTGAAGATAACTACACATAAGCTACATAAGTTCATCAACTAACCATTCAGAAACGTCCTGTTGCATTCTACATGTTGTCACTTCCTCTTGAGTCTCTCCATCATTGTCTGAATCCGGTTTGAACATAAAAGGCTAAAAGTTTTTGAAACTTTCACTGCATGTCTGTGTGAGTGCAAGCTATTGAAGCTCCGCCCTCTGTGCCAGAGCAGCAGCTCATTTGCATTTAAAGGAACAGACACAAAACGGTGCGTTTTTGCTCACCCTCAAAACTTGACAATTTTAACATGCTATATAAAATTATCTGTGTGGTATTTTGAGCTAATAGTTCACATACACACTCTGGGGACATCAAAGACTTATTTTACATCTTGTGAAAAGGGCATTATACCACCCCTTTAAATAATAACGTTTTATTTCAAATGTTTTTCAACAACACACTTTTAAATTTGATCATGATTTGCTGGTTGGGTATAAAAGAAACATTTTATGAGATCAATGTCACCATCCTGCGTACGGTTTGATGCGCCAGTGATCAAGGCCCATTTCAGTGGCGTTTTCACCATTCGCTGCAGATAGCAAGGTCAGCAGATGTATTATGAAAGCAGGTGCGCCCACACACACACACACACACACAGTGTGCTGTGCCTGAACTCCAAACACTAGCGCATTGATTTTTTTTTCCAGAGGGTAATAACATCATCCCGGTATTGTGAGGAGTAATTTAAACTTAATATGGGTAATTACTCTCCAATAGCTGATAGTTCATTTAAAGCTTGACATAATGCTGTTTGCGTGCAGGAGAATGAAGGATAAAGAATGCCAGGAAAATGGATTAAGCGCTGACGGGCCACACAGTTAGTCAGACAGCTGTCTTCATTACAGACTATGGGACTAAGCCCTAAGCACCCCCCTGAGGACGTAGCTTCAGAGAAAATCTATATAGAAATGCATCATCAGACAGCAAGACAAACAAACGCTTATCACTATAGCAGTACTGTTACAAGTGAGCAGACTCGTGCTACCTGCTCTGAAAAGGTGTTTCGGCTTGTTGTTTAAACACGATCTAAAGGAAACGCTCCTGGCTCCCTCCCTAAAAACCGATTCAGAATGGCAGATGTATTTTGTGTAAATACAAAGAACTTTAAGGAGCAGAGTTGGTGCTTTTAACAAAAATGGAATCACGCATACAATATGCAATGCAATGCAAAGCGTGCAATGAAAGCTAAAAATCACAGAATCACACTGTAAACAAATATTTTTGAAAGTAGTAAAAAAAAAAAAAAAGTAATACTTGCAGTTTTGTGAAATGTACTAGCAATTTCTAAATGAAAACTGGTTCCCATTTTATATCAGGTGTCTTTAACTACTATGTCCTACATTTAAAATAATCATTTGATACAATGCACTTATTGTGTACATACTTTTTTTTCCATTGGACTTATATATATATATATATATATATATTAAATACCTGCTTGTAATTACACTATAATTACACTGTTAACCCACCCTTAAACCTATACTACCAAACCTGTCCCTAACCATTCCCATATCCCACCTCAATAGCAGCAAAAGTGTTTTGAACACAATAAGTACATTGACCTAACAATGACTATTTTCTGATGCAAGTACAGTGGTTAAAGACACCTAATATAGTGTAACTGAAAACAGTTTTAAAGGAAATCCTTTTTTCCAGTGTATCACCACTAATCAAACACGGTCATACATCTAGAGGGCAACTCTGCTTTCTTCCACAGGGAATCGTGTACCCTGCTCTCCCGAGAAAGAGGACACTGAGACAATGTCACAGAGTACAGTCTGATGCAAAACATTCACATTCATCAGTCCTCACGGATTTACAGTAACGGCCAAAGTCACACAAGGTGAGTGGTTCCACCGGCACTGTGAAAGCCAGACGTGTGAGCCGAGGTCTTCAACCATCTGGCCAACAAGGTGCAGCTCCACACACACACACGTTATACATATATTTAAATATCAGGAAGTGGATTTCATTTTTAACAAATTTTTAAGTCAGATTATGTATGCATGGAGGCCACCGGTTCACATTTCTGTATTCAATTTTAATATCATGTTTACATATCAGATAGAAATAATTTTATTTGATGCAGACAGTTCGAGCTCAAAGGTAATTACAGCAATTAACTTGTTTGAATTAGTAGGAACTAGACATTTTTTTGAGCTTCGTTTAGTCTACAAATGCGTTTTATGTGACTTTCGAGATTGGTACTGACGTTAGCTATGAAACAAGATATACTGTATACATAATGAACTAGCTCAAGATGACAAAACTTTCACTTTAATCTGTGCTATACTGATAGCTATTCTGATGACTATTCACAACACTGAGATTAAAAGGGCAATGAAGAGCTTTTTCTATTATAATTTTTTTATGGATGTTTCACCAAATAATAATATATGCATAATGTTTCAACGATGTTTTGTGGGCCTAATGGTTAGCGAGTCTGACTGGAAACCCAAAGGTTGCTGGTTCGATTCCAGTACTGGTAGAAAATGACTGAAGTGCCCATGAGCAAGATACCAAACCCCCAACCGCTCCCCGGGCGCCACAGCATAATGGGTGTGCATTGCCATCCCGGTTTCTGTGTGTGTGCACTAACTTGGATGGGTTAAAGCAGAGGTTACCATCCTTGGCCTTCATATGTCAATTTCACTAAAACAATTATTCGGTTAATGCAATCCTTTTGGAAGAAATTCATAACAAGTAACAAGAGTCAGGTCAGGTGTGAATTTTGTCCAATCACAACAAAACAAATTGCTTTCACACTTGAGAGAGAATGATTTTCCTTAAATACTTTAATTATGTGTTAACAAAAAGTGGTACAGTTCATTCCAGTCAATTGATAGTGTTTTTTAATGTGCATAATGGTACACAAAACATAGAAAGAAAAAAGAAAAAACCCAGGTCCACTTCAGCCCCCTGATGCTTCTTTAAAGCATATTAGCACATAGTTTACTTTTTTCTGGGAATGCATAGAGGGCTTTAAGCAATTCAATCATTTCTAACACCAGGTTGCTAATGAGCTCGTCGCAGCTCGAAACCAGTGTGAACATCTGTGAAAATATAAGCAAGTTGATACATGCATGGCGAGGAATGAGAGGGCAATGCTGTGTACGAGTAGCCTGTGTTTAATGTCATCATTTGGTCATTTCAAACCGCACCACCCGAAAAACTGGGCGCCATTGATGGGGCCGTGAAGGGTTCCAGGACGCCTTAGTACATCATGTATCTGGATCTAACTAGAAATCACCCAAAGGGACAAAATCAACCAAACAAAAAAACAAACAAACAAAAAAAAAGCTTAGTGACTGTGCTGAGAAACAATGAACACTTGTCCATTGAGACTTAATTTGTTCAATATAAAAAAAAATACATAAACGGAATATCTTAACCAGAAAAGGCAATCACATTTAACACAAAAAGCAAGATATAAAAGAAGAAAAAGGGTGAAAAATACTTTATACATGCAGCAGTTGAAGAGTAATAACATACTTTTACCTCGTCCGTATGGAAACCACCGACAGGAACGTATTAGTTTTAGTGTCTTATTTTGCTCCTGTGTTGAAGACAGCTGTTGTATTTCATGTCTAATTTCTCCCTCCTTCCGTCTCTATACAGAAAACTTCTCCATTCACAGTTTGAGTATTTACAACAGTGTTCATTAGTGTTCCCTGCTCCGTTCAAACAAGATTAATACCACTTCAATCAAAAGCGAGGCCACATGCCCAATCATCTTAAAACTTATGGAAAACTCTGATTCAATACATTGTGCACATTTTATATAGATGACAGTATTCTTAAATAATAATAAAAAAAACAATAAAAAGTATTTTTCTTCCTTACACTATACTTTTTTTCTGAGGAGAGGCAGAACAGATAATCAGAAGAAAAATATTTTCAAGAATATCCCATGTGGTATAGAGTTTAAAAATGGCTTACTATATGTCTCAATCGATTCTCTTTAATATATACAAATAAAAGATGTATCAGACAGGAGGTCCTGCGTACCATCAGTCATTCTTTTCCTTTAGTTTGCAGTGTCCAGTCACTTAAAACTGACATTCCAGCTACGTTGGTCAACACGTAAAGGCACTGATAAGTTTCATTTCATCAGTGCTGATTTACATGACAAAAATAATCAAGATTTTTTTTTTTTTTTACTTAAGGACTAGTGGTTATGAATGGCAGAAAGTGAAAGAGGTTTGGCAAAGTTAATGCTCCATTTGGTCCCAACAAAATGAAGTCAGGTTGTTGTTTCCTTTCTTGTGATTGTTTATGACCATGCAAATAAAGGCAGCGATGATATGCACATAACAGAAACAGACAGGCCATTCACACACACTCCTCCGCCGACATCAGCAAAGGGTTGATGTACTCAAAGCCTTCAAACTCAGACTGGTCGATCTTCTTTACAGCATCACTGGGAGGGAGACAAAGAGATAATCAATCAGTCTTAACTGCAAGAGCACATTTAACTCACTACGGCTTTCAAACAGAGAGCAGGCTGTAAAATATTTTCCTGTAAAACGGCGGTGTGTGCAAATGAGGGAATCCTGTTCACAGAACTATAATGTGTCATCAGGCATCGTAAATTTAATATTACTTCCTGATGAAACCTGCATTTTTGTGGTAAAGATCTGAAGCAGATTAATGGCGCCTGAGGTCTGATTCAGAAAGCTTGAGGCGTGTCACAGACAGATACACATGAACAGACACTCACTCATCGTCAGGCGTGAGCTGAATAGGTTCATTGGTGAACTGGGCATCAAAGTTGTCCAGCCCAAACTCGCCAGAGATGTTGGGCTTGAAGGGTGGGACCACTTGCTTCTGCTCCATCTGAAATACAGTTAACATGAGTCAAATAACAACTGTGACTGTGTCATAAAGCAGTCTCACATATATATAAAGAATATTCACACACACACACACACACACACACACACATAGTGTCTTCAATGGTTTCTGGAGAGAAAAAAAGCTTAATCACTCTCAGCAAGGATTTAATATAATATTTAGGTAAACTGATCCTTCCCATGGCTTGTTCAGTACTGCTCTTTAATGCCTTAATGCTACAAACCTAACAGTGGGGTCTGCCACAAGCCCAAGATCTGCTCCCCCTGCAGGCTGCCACAGGCACTGCAGCCTGTCTGAGAAGAAAGTGTAATCTGATCCCTTTAAACTGTCTGACCGCCTTCTCTCGTGTGTGTGTTCACCCAGACCAAACACGGACAAGAGGTCACCGTGTTCGTCTGAGTCTCGTCTGCTGGTTTCACATAATTTAAACCTGCCTCACACATGATACAGTTCACTGCCACAACCCTCAGACCAGAAAAATCAATGACTTGACACCTGATCACCTCTATTATATCACTGGCCCTACACGTGATGGTTTTTGTCACGATACAAACATGAACCACTCAAAAATGTGATTGTATCAGTTTATCATTGTATCCCATTAGGTTGATTATATTTCATATTTATCTATCTATCTATCTATTTGATTTGATTTAGTTAATAGAAGTTAACTGATAAATAAAATCTATTTATGACATTATTTTTGAAAGCATCCTCGCTTTACAGCATTTTTACACAAGTGCCTAAAACTTCTCACAGTACTATAGCTTTGCAGGCAGGTTTCTTCAGGCGTCTTGGACTAATTTTTAGGTGAACTGTCCTGAAGCTAACGTTCTTGAAATGCTATTTGAAGTGGTAATAGCGCTTGCGTCAAATTACATGAATGAGTAATCAAATGGATAGTTTCTCAAGGTCATAAACAACACTTAATAGTTGTTCAGGCTCCAGTAAGTCCTCTGTTTAGTTTCACTACCGTCAGGCTACAGCAAGTGACTCATGCTTCCGCTGCGGTCTCAAGTCGAAACATCCAATCACTCAGATAAAGGAAACAGATAGCAGTGACTCACAAGATCCCAGTCTACATTTCGGAAAAAAGGATGGCCCATTATGTCTGCAAAGCCTGTCTGAGGATGACATCCGAGACGTTCCTTTGGCTCCTACAAAAAGAGTGGAAAAAAAATTCAAAGAGAAAAACAGTGAACAGAAAGACAAAAACAGATAAAGAAAGTAGAGAGATGTAGAGTGAAAGAAAAAGGTAAAACAGAGGTGAGGAAATAAAGAAGAGAAACAGGTCCATGTGACAAAGACATTAATATTGATCTGTCTCGTCTGCTTTACCTTGTTAAGGAATCCCTTTAGCACGCTAGCTGCTTTAACCGATAATGATCTGGGAATTCTGATCTGCTTCTCCAAAATTACTACGAATGAGGAGCAGAAGAAAACATGAGATATACTGAGAGACATATAAAAAAATTTTTTAAACACTCATGCGTCTGTCATGTACCTTGGAAAAGATAATCTTCTGTGTTTTGGTCAGGGTTATCAGAGCTGCCAACTATGTCAAAGGGTGACCTTCCAGCCATCATCTCAAACATCAGGACGCCCAGTGCCCACCAGTCCACACTAAAACCTGAAAAGTAAAGGCACACACAGAGTTGCACATACATCATCCTGAGGCTTTGAAAGCTTAGGACTGACAAAAACTCAAATGGCAGAAAGTCATGAGGTAGACGCTAATAGCAATAAATGGGTTAAGCACTGTGTGTGCTAGAACACATAGTTGCCAACCGAAAGGCTTGGTTGTGTGTGAATTGTGCTGACCGTAGTCTTCTCCTCTCAGAATCTCAGGTGCAATGTAATTGGGGGTTCCACAGAACGTGCTGGTTGTGTCTCCTGGTCTCAGTCCCTCCTGCATACAAGAGGAATTTGAAGCCAATGAAACATTCAGGCACACAATATGACTAATGATGACTTTTTGATGGCCAATGCCAAAATCTTAGAGAGGAGGGTGGCCGATCTAAAGCCCATAAATGTATATATTGCAATATTTAAAGATTAACAAAGTCTAAATGCAATGCAATTTATATTTATTTGTCATAAAATATACTGAAATAATTAGAAATAATCTGGAAAAAAAATGTTTTCAATGATTTCGTAAAATAAACAGATTTATACTTTAAATATCAACTTCTTAATTAGGTACTAATTTTACAAATAAAGACATTTCTTAAACATCCAGCAGTGCACTCAATAATTTGGCATGTTTGTGTGCAAGTGTAGGTAACATTGATTTTACATACAATACACAGAGAATATGACATGAAAATTACATAGTGGTCTAATCAATGTACTATAGATCGCTTTGGATTTGGCATTAAATGTATATGGCTATATATATATATATAGTGTGTGACTAAAATCCCATAAGGAAATCTGACATTTAATCAAATCTTTTTGTATACATTTCTAAAGAAAACCACAGTATTGCTTCCTGCTTCCTGATGCTAGTGCAGGGGTAGGGAACCTTTTTTTTTTACCAAAGAGCCATTCTTTCCTAGCCTAGAAATCTAGACGCACCCTAGCGGCAGCAAAATGTATTTCGCAGCCAGGTGGGTCTAGCAACTCTCAATAGACCTTCTAGCTGCAAAAACCTAAATTGGGTCAGGCCAATCACGTCGTGTATAGAGTAGGCGGGGGCGGGCTTAACATATGACGACAGAGTTGCGACGGCTGCCACTTGAAAACAGAATGACGGCAGTTGCTGATGGAGAACAACGGTCTTTCGAATCGGCTTTGGCCGCGACTCTGGAGGACTTGGAGTTAAGTTTTTCTTTGAGAAAAGAGCAAAGAACGGCACTTAAGTCATTCTTAAAAAAAGGAAGATGTGTTCGTCGTTTTGCCGGCCAGATATGGCAAAAGTTGAATCTATCAACTAAGCTCCGCTGTTGGGAAAACGCTCTGGTTGGTTGAAGCGCTGTCCTATTGCGTGCAGAGGGAATTTGAAAGACAGCCGTTTATCCCGCCCCTCGGAGTGAGCGTGTCTATGGTGAGTTTCCAGACCTAACATCTTGATGTAGGTCTGGCTTGCCAGGCTAATTCTTTCCATTTTTGGTAAATGATTATTCCCAAAAGAGCCACAGCAAAAAATTATTCAATATTTTAAAGAAAATATTAGTATTTCAGTAATAGTAATAGTAACTTTATTAGGTCCATAGACAACTAAAAACAAACAAATATGCCAACAAACAATAAATAAGTTGCAAAATGGAATTATTTGTGCAGGGCTTTCACTGTGAGGTTGAGTTACCACCGGAGGAGCATAAATCCTCTTCAGAGTTCTGTGTGTATGTGTGTGTACGGATTTTCATACGGACATAAATACGACACATTTATAGGACATAAAAGGTCTCTGCGGCAAAAGCGTCTCTTGGCACAGCAGTGCACCAGTTTCAATAAAAGGATAAGTTTCAGTCCAGTCACTTTTTTTTTTATATCCATTTAAAAATGGCTGTTGTAAAAATCTTTCTTTTTCACCATTACCACAAACAAGCTACGTAGCTGCTTGAATCAGAGTGCAGGAGCTCTAGGTTACCATAGAAACGCAAGTGGTTTGCCATTAAAGGGATCATGAATAGAGAAATAAAATTTCCTTGATCTTTTGACATATACGTGGTGGTCATTGTACTATAAAAAATATCACGCAAGTTTCAGAACTCAAAACTTCCTTGTTAGTCCAAAAACTATTTGAATGAAACCAAGCCGCCAAAACGTCGTTTTGGATTTTGTCACATTTACATCATACATAGCGCGACGTAAGGCCGTCTCTGCAGAAGAAAATCAAAACCTACTTCTACATCATTGCCTTTTTAGCCCTGCCCCCTGATTCACGCATGTCATGTAGTAGTAAATACAACACAAACACAGGATTACTCCAGCAACAAAACCATAGAAATGCCACTTATAAAGCATATGTAATATACATTAATGTTTCACATTGATGGCAAATGTTTCAAGTATGTTACGAGATATATTTAAACATCGAAACTTTTCAAATAATTCCATAAGTGTAATGGCAGGGATGTTGAAAATTATTTTATTATGCAAAACTGTTACCCAATCATAGCAGTGTTTGAAAGAAAGGGTCAAAAACAGGATAGAGAATAGCTTATTTCTTCTAAATTAGGATGTAAAAATCTTGATAACATAATAAGTGGACCTCATAGAATAGTATACTTTTTTTTTTTAAGTTAATGAGCCCTTTAATTGCTGTTCTGACATTTGCAAACAGCACTAAACACGCACTTTGGCCGTTACAACCTGAAATATTATTATTCTGAACTAGGCTGTACAACAAAGGAATTGTAATTTGCTGCTTTTTCTTCAGAAGGCTGATCTCTAGTGATGCATCTTATCTTTTATCGATCATTTGTTGGTAAAGGATGAGAGACCTGGAGAACCACATGATTTTGTCAAAGAGCCAGGCGTGGCTCACAAGCCATAGGTTCCCGACCGCTGTGCTAGTGTGTTGTGGGTGGTTGCCAGGGCAATGAAGTTGCTCCACGAAGTTTCTAGGGTGTTGCTAGGTGGCTTTTTACTGGTTCCAGTTTTTAAAAAATTAATTAAAAAACCCCACCCTCAACTCTATAATATTCTCAAAGAGACTTACTATGATGGAGAGACCTTAAATTTATCATCCGTCACTGTTTTTACTGTGTTCTTGTTGTTCCTGTGCATTTTATAATATTTACATGGGGGTTTGCTGTTATATTTCTTGTTTTAGCTGAGTGGGCGTGGCCTTAAAGAAAGCACAAACTACATAGGAGCGCGTTTGTTTTATCCGTCCTATTTATTGATTCATTTTAAATCTTGTTCTTAATCATCTTGTGTATCTATTTATAAATCATATGGTGAGGCAAGGGTTAATTTTAAGAAAATGGTATGTTCCAGTTATTAAGCGGGAAAATGTGTGTGTATTTAAAGCAGCCATCATTAGTGGAAGGGAGGATTGTAGGACGGATCATGGTTTTAGAGATTTGGACTAGGATATGAAAGCACTGTCTGAGTGCACCGAAACTCGGCCCTCAGATCCTGGTTTTATTTCTCTTAACCATATTTATTTGCACCTCCGCTTTATTAATCACCTTTTTGGACTACAAAATCCCTCCCGTTCTTACATCATGGTGTGATTCTCATGGCGAGCGGGTCTCTATCACACTTACCTTACACATGCCGTAATCAGTGAGTTTGATGTGTCCCTCTGACTCCAGCAGAACATTGTCCAATTTCAGGTCCCTGTAAATAATGCCACGCTCATGGAGGTAGTTCAAGGCAAGACTGATCTCTGCTGAGTAAAACCTGCCAGTGGAAAGAACAAAAGAAACAGTAAGTGACCTAATCTGAGTTTCTGTTCCTGTGGTGTGTCTTTCAGACTAATGTCAGTTCCAACCACGACAGGCTGTTCATTAATGCTGAACTGTGTTACACACTAGATATCCTCATACCTGGCATGCTCTTCCGGAAGTTTTCTCTGTCGCTGCATGTGGAACATGAGATCCCCTCCATTCACATACTCAATTACAAAGAATAGCCTGTGAAAGGGAAGCATTAAATAATCATTAGCCTTCACCAGAATAACAAAACAGTTCACACTAAACTGAAGGGCTATAATAAGAATGGCCAGAGGACCAATATAAGACCGGTTTGGGGCAAAAGTTGATTGAACTTATTGTTTTCAGGACTTTATTTCTTTCATTTTTCATTATTCAAAATAAGTCCCTTTGGATAAAAGCCACTGCCAAATGAGTCAGTAAGATGCCAGGTTTGGGGTCGTGAAAGTAGTCTCTTATGCTCACCAAGGCTGAATTTATTTGATAAAAAATATAGCAAAAACTTATATTATGAAATTTAATTTAAAATTAACCTCTCAAAACATATATCCTACTGACCCCAAACCTTTAAAAGACAGTGTATATGATGTCTTGTTTTTATTATTATACATTTAATTATACAATATAATTATTTAATATAAATATAATATATATTATTATATAATACATTTTCTATTTATTGTTTACTAATCAGTGTTTATTATATGAAGCTGTCAAATAAAAAATAAAAAAAGCAATCTTTTTGTCCAAAAAAAAAAATTAAATACAAAAATGGTGGAGCCAATGAAAAATTGCCAGGCAAATGGTGGAAAAAATCCCTTACTGTTGCGCCCTAAACTGTTAGTAATCTATTTATTGACTGGGAAAAGAAGTTACAGCCTAAAATGTAGAAAGAAAATAAATACAAATTCATATATGAGATAATCATGGATAATATGATATAATATATAATTTGTAGAGTCCTGATGATCTAAAAGTGTGAGTGCAGACAGACCTGCTCTCTGTCTGGAAGCAGGAGTGAAGTCCCACTAAGAAGGGATGGTTGGAAGCCTGCTCAAAAACATGCTTTTCTGTTTGAACCCAGTCAATATCCTGAAAAACAAACAAAACACACACACAAAAAAAAAAATCAATCTCCCATTGAAAAGCAGAGAATTCTTTCTGTCAGTAGGGGAAACATTTGGAAGGACATTCAGGAATGTATTGAGTCAAGGCTCCTCACAAGGCTAAAAACTGATAAAGATTTAAAAGACGGGGGCACCAGGTCTTCCCAAGGAGCTGCTCCTGGATGTGAGGAGACTCACAATGGACAGATACAGAGTGAAAAGCTAGGACCTTTCATTGACAGCCTGGTAAAAATACCTCTGACCGTGAGACACGCTTAAAGAAGCACTGCAGGGCCAGTAGAGATCAGCTGCTATTATTGACCATTAGCTGCTGCTTTCAATTCATCCCACAAGGCTAAAGTGCATCTAATCAACGTTAAATGCCCACTTCATCAACATCTAGTCATCTGTATGCGTGTACATCAACACATCCTGGAAAGATTAGAGCCTAAGGAAGCTCTTTGTTTGTTTTATTCTGCAAAGTCAAGAATCAAATAACTTGAATCTTTCAGCGATTTAGTGTCAGGAGAAACACTTCAAGTTGTGAAGTGTCAAGAGCGGTTTCAAACTAGAGCAGAGTTTGTTTGTTGGGTGTGACAGTAGTTTCATAAGGGTAGTCTGGGATGTGGTGTATTAGAACTTGGTATGGTTCACAACGGTTGTGAATGCAATCTGATATACTGTATTGTCCCGAATATAAGACGACTCTGAATATAAGACGACCCCCCCCCTTTTCAAGATGTATCTTTTGGAAAAAGGCTTTTTGAAGACCACATCTTATCTTGTAAAGACCTTATTTGAAAATAATTTTCATATTTCACAATTTTTTTAATTTTATTTTAAAGTAAATATTGGTAAAATGTACCAACAATCAATCACATTCCGAAATAAACACTTAACTTAAAATAACCTGAAAACACAGGTGTTTGATCTGCATTACCCATCTCATCCAGGGGGGTAGGCATGTGCCGGTATCAAATTTTCATGCTGCGATTAATTGATTGAGCTTTTATCACGGTATACGGTATTATCACGATATTTTAATTGCACCAGAGAAACGGATGGATTGGGGGGGGGGATGTAAAAAACAACAACTTGCATCACAATAGGTGTAATTGTGATTGTCAAAACATTTGGTAACTAAACAGAATTGTATTAAGTTTAGTGACAACAGTGCTAAAAAATGATTGTTTAACACCATTTTCACGATTTCAATTCAATTCTTGGGATTTGATTTCAATGTTTATTCAATATTGACTCATTTGGATAAATATTAGGTAGGCTACAGTAGATAGCCTACATGTAAATTTTTCTGAAGAAAAAAAGACATCTCACATAATGCTGTAAACATACAGAGAGCCCTATCAGCTGGTATTATTAAAGGTTGAAAATAACAAATTAAATTAAATATAATGCGGCTCTCATTATAATAACAATTATGTAATGACAAGTAAAAATATTATAAATAAATAATATAGTGCACATATTTAGCAAAATACTCCTCTCTATAGCTATTTTTCTGGTCAACTAACGTGCTGGTCATTAAAGGTGAACTAAGTAACTTTTTTTACCTTAACTGAACAGCTTCGGAGTCATTGGAATGGTTATATTACTTATTTCGGGTTGAATGGTGGTCGTTTCGCACCCCCCTGGTGCCCGTGAGCGGAAAATACGCACTTGCAACTTTGAGCCGGCGGGCCGCCGGCCGCTGCGTCAGGAAGTCTCGCGTGATATCAGGTCTCGCGATGTAAACAATTGCTTTACGGCCAAAAGAAATCTGCTAAAATGCTGTCATTATTGCGCTCCCTCACGCTGTCCGAACCCGAATGAAGAAGACGTTTTAAAGAACGTCCCATCTGCTTTGATGTCGTTGATCTATAGCCTCTGGTGTCTGAGAATCACCAACGAGTTTTTACGACAGTGTTGTCAAATATCTATTCCGAAGCTGTGGGGGGAGCTCTAGAGAGAAACCTGCGAGCAAAAAGCGAGAATACAGCGAAGAAGTCCCGAAGCTACTGAGTGCTGCTTTAAATGGCTTTCCTGAGGTAAATGTAACGTTCTGTGACATAATTGTTGTCTTGCAGTTTTATTGACCTCTTTCTGTGCTTGAAAAACACTGATTTATCGATATTATGTATGAGGCATATATCTTTCGGTAAGTTGTACTGTATCTTTAAATAAAAAGTAACAGATGATCAGTTTACTTGAACTGATGCGCTACAGCGATCTGTCACGTCACATTTACAAACGCCAAAACGGTATTTATTGTCTGAATTTCGTAATAAAATGGACAGAACCTGAGAGCAGATCTTTTTTTCATATCAAAAGTAACCTACTCTGTCTAGTCTGTCGGGTGTCAGTGTCCTCTTTGCTCCACGATTTACACGGACACACTGTAAATTTTGGCTGCTTAATGTTTGATGACTCCGCTGCGTTTATCAGTCCTGGGCGGCCGTGGAACTCATTATACACGTATTTGGCGCTTCCTATTGTTGCGGGTGTATTATTGACATGTAAATGTTTAGACCCCAAATAATAATTCATATAATGACATATCAGTGGCATCTTTGCATGTTCCCGGTGTATGAAATGTGAAATGTCACCTCATCATCGTTCACGAGCTCCTTCTTCACCACCTTCATGGCGTAGATGCGCTCTGTCTTTTTGAGACGCACCAGCAGCACCTTGGCGTAGCTGCCCCTGCCAATCACTCGGAGCAGGTCAAAGTCTATAAGCCCCAAACTGGACACAGCCTTCCCGGACTCCCGACTGCCCACAGCCTGAGGGATGGATGAGATGCATCTTAATAATATATATAAAAAAATCACCCTCTTTTTTCTGGTTTACATTTCTTAATGCTCTTCTCTGTCCTTTCCCTTTGTTTATCGTATGATTTCCCATGACTGCGACAGAGCTACAGGAATGCGAGCCTTTAATCAGATGCTAATGACCCTGATAGAAGGTTACTTTATTAGCTCCACTAAAGGAAATCAATAGATCCTGAATAGACCTTGTTGCGTACACCCCCATCTCCTTCTCTGAGTGACAACTCCAGCCTGATCATTGGTCTGAGAGTGAACAACTGAAAGCTCATCTAATCAAACACACAGTTCATAATGGTCCCATTTACACCTTATGTACACATGTACTAACATTCATTTTAACCACTTTAATCAACAAGTGGAAAGTGTGATCTGATTGTTCAAACCACATTTAATAACACATTTGACAAACACAAGTGATTGGCTACAGACAATCATCAATAATACAATCATTACAAATTTGGGAAGATGGTTGGCGTGTGTTGGGTTTTCAAATGCACGTTATAAGCGACCCAAACTCACAGCACTTGTAGAGGTGGAGTTAGTGAGAAGTAGCATTTATTACTTATAAATGGATCAAGAGATGGATGTTAACACCAGGAGAAAAACAAGGCCAAACAGTGTCTTACCTCATGCTCCTCTCCCTCGTGATTGATACTTTCCGTTGAGTTCTTTTTGTCTAGAACTGGAAAACAACAATGAGAAACGGGGAAAGTCATCACTCATTAATATTCATTAATATACTTATACAAATCTGATTCACAAGCCTCTAAACCAAATCAGGCACTTTGATAAATAAAGCACTTTGAAAAACAGAGGGATTGAAATTTATCTGACCAGCACTGTAACTAAGCCAAGAGCCTGTTCACGTCATTAATTCCAACAAACAAGCTTAATCTTGTGAGAAGACTCACGCCTGTAAGCTGCTCAATGCATTAGTCTGTTTCAGTGCAAGCACACGCCTAATTACTAAGGGAAAACATCAGCTTAGCCCATCCAGTCATTTAAAACCCCCCAAGATGAAAATCAGTGGCATCAATGAGCCATTATAGATCTTAGTGAATCAATTTAATGACTTAATGAATGCAATAACTCAGAAAAACATTGTTAAACACCTCTGGATTAAAAGATACTTTTTAGTTGGTGATGTTGTCAACAAGAAAACACAGGGCAAGTTTATCTGCTTGACTTTGGATTTTTGTTAATGGATCTGTGGGCAGAATGTTAGTTATGGAAATAAGGGACATTTTTCAGTTCAGTTTCAGAAAAGTATACCTCGAATGTTTATGTTCTGACCAGAAAAAAAATATATATTTGAAAAGTCTGGGCAAGGCACAAGAGGTTGATTATTTTGTGACCTGAAGCAGATCAATTTAAACTCAGATGGAAAGCCTCAAAAGACAATTATTTTTAGAAAACTGATTGTGAGTTGAGTTTAATTGAAATCTCAAAAGTGCATTCTTTCCTGAAAATTGATTTTATCCTCTGCTATTAAGAGGTAAGGAAAATGCAATAGACATGATGCATGTGTGTAGTGTATGACAAATATAGATGAGAGCCTACTGTACCTTGATCAGCATGCTCTGATGGACTGGACCCAGGATCGATTCTTCCAATCATTGGGTCCTAGAAAAATGGTAAGAAGATTAAAGCTAGAGATAGATTGAGATTCATAATGTTATTAGCAGTAATAACATGTCTAATATATGTCTACACACAATCTGATGTGAATGACCTTCATTCACAAAGCTTCCCATCCCTTGCATGTCCATTTATTAAATATTTAATAAATGGACATGCAAGGGATGAAAAGCTTTGTGAATGAAGGTCATTCACATCATTTACCTTTTCTTAGGCTAATATTTTGGCTTATTTTATCTACCAATAAGAACGTAGTACTCTCAGCTCCATTTTATATTAAATCCATTTTAGATTAAATGTATTCCACAGAAAATATGAAAGGATGCAGATTACTAATGACTCACCTGTATTACCTGTCTACCACACTCCACTGTCACCAATTTATGGCATTTCTTATGAACCAGCAGTTTACAGTTTATGCACTTGTATCCCTGCCTGCCCAGGCCCCAGATACGATCTGTGCAGATGGCACAATGAGCACGCTGTACAGAACAGAAGGAACAGGAACATTAAACCATACTCAACACAAAAAGTCACGTGCATAATATTGAGACAAATTGTGTAACGTAATAGGTGCCAGAAATAACAAAAAGAGCATTTTTGTACCCTATTAAAGCGCTTGGCTTGAAACGCATGTCCACTGGCATAGTAAAGTTTCCTCCAGCGTCGAGCTCCACGACGGTAAATGGATTCTGAGTGCAACATTTGAGTCATTAATTAAATCTGCTATTAACCAGTTTATACTCCATCATTATAACCCAAACTGCATGTTTTCCAGCACTATGTATGAAGTGCAAAAAACTAAATAAACATTATGACCTAAATGACCCTATTATAAGCATATCACAAGATACACATACTGTCTTCTCCAGGACAGGGCATGCCAGGCTTCTCAGGTATACACGGAAACACTGTGGAGAGAAAGATAGAGACTGTGAAAAAAGCACTGACAAACAGCTCCAGTGACCTCTCTGTGACCTCTCCTCATCTGACAGTGGACTTTGGGGTCAAAAAACAGAGTTTGTCCAGGCCTTTGTGGAGAGTGGGTATTGACGGACAGTTGGTTGGGACCTTTTTCTGAAAGCCCTTGGGACCAAACATCTCCTCCTCAGCATGACTAATTAACTCACCCAGCAGGCAGAACAATCTATCTCTGTCAATCACTCCCTGAATCCTATCTTTCCTGTCCACTAATGATCCCATGACCTGTATGATGCCGTAGGGTGTTATAAATAAATAAATACATGTACCTAAGTCAGAACATCAAAATGTGGAGCTTCGTCTGAGCTCATTGGCTCGGGGGCTTAAAAGGATATGGGTGTTATGACTAACTGTGATGTGACAAGTCTCAACAAGCTGAAAGCAAAAACCGATGTGCAATGTGACACAGTCACAGCTAATCAGAAGATTTTAGACCAATGAGATTTGAGACTCGAGATTCGAGCGGTGAGCGAATGAGGTATCTACATATATATATCTATGGTTTGGATAGTTTTGTGAAGTGTGTTGATAGCTTAATGAACCATCTAATTTTAGTAGTTCTGTTGCTGGAGTTGAACTTTGGCAGAAATTGCAGCTTTGAAAAGCTCATTTTAAACATCCCAAAGCTTAGGCCGTTTCAGAATTTGTATTGCTTCTGTATTGTTCTTATCTTTAAGTCTGTGCATGACCGTGGACTCTGTGCATTCTTTTAGTATGGTGGTATTTGTACACATTTTGTTTAGATATAATGTGGTTACTTGGGAATGTTGTTTTTGCAACAGATCCTGACTGCACTGACAAATATTTTATTTTGTGAAATGTGCGGTCAGTGCCGCCGCTCCCTATACACAGATACATGTGATTGTGTACTGTTATAAAATGTGATAAAACGCATTATCATGAATTCCAAAGTTTAATTTAAACACTAAAATTTAAATGGACAACAGAATTTGTTTGTTACACTATTTTTATTACTTCTAATTAGGGGTGGAACGGATCGCAGTTGATCCCTGATCCGTATGGACCAGGACACACGGTTCGGCACGCAAGTGATTCGTGGATTAACTGCTAAATTTAACCATCATAGAGTGAAAGTTTATAATTTGGACGCGTTTTGTCTTGAAAATTTACACATTCAAACAATTTTAAACGTGGAAGAGGCGAAAATCGGGGCTCGCAGAGAGAGAGAGAGAGAGAGAGAGAGAGAGAGAGAGAGAGAGAGAGAGAGAGAGAGAGAGAGAGAGAGGGGCGTTTCAGACAGAGCTCAATCAACGAATTGATTCCTCTTTCCTTGGCGTTGAACGGACACATAAACACAAAATTATGTCAAAATACCCGTCTACATGCCTGTCTCGGCAAGTATTCTTTTGTTTATGTCATAAGTAAACAGTTGAGAAAGAAACCGGATGTTTGTCAGTTTATTCAGTCCGTGCATTCGCTCTTAAGTGACAGCACACACCTAATATTCCTACTGTTGTCAGTGTCATTAATATTAATAAATAACAAGATACAGCTTTAACAAAGATTAAACTATATTTAATTTCTACAGTGAACAAAGAGTGTTATTTTACATTTAGGTTTAAATATTAATTTCTGTACCTGAATACTACTGTTAAGGTGATGATACACACGGCAACTTTTTGAGCAATGTTGCCGTCAACGGGCAACCAGATGAGACACAAGGCTCACGACCGATAAAAATTATCCAGATAGAAATGTATTGCCCATTTTCAATGGGAAAGTGCCCAATCAACAATCGCTCGGCAAGATTGCCCAGCAACATTGCTCAAAAAGTTGCCCTGTGTATCATCACCTTTAGACTTTGTGACTTTGTTATTTAGTATTCATCTCTGCTTGTAATTTGTGTATTTGTTCTTATTTTATTACTGACTGTTCACTTGTTTTAATAATAATAAATAATAATTTATTACATTTATATAGCGCTTTTCTGGGTACTCAGATCGCTTTACATGGAAGGGGGAATCTCCTCAACCACCACCAATGTGCAGCATCCACCTGGATGATGCGACGGCAGCCATACTGTGCCAGAACGCCCACCACACACCAGCTTACTGGTGAAGAGGAGACAGAGGGATGAAGCCAATCAGTATATGGGGATGATTAGGAGGCCATGATGGATAGAGGCCAATGGGCAAATTTGGCCAGGATGCCGGGGTTAAACTCCTACTCTTTTTTGAAGGACATCCTGGAATTTTTAATGACCACAGAGAGTCAGGACCTTGGTTTAACGTCTCATCCGAAGGACGGTCCTTTTGACAGTATAGTGTCCCCGTTACTATACTGGGGAGTTAGGACCCACACAGACCACATGGTGAGCTTCCCCTGCTGGCCTAACTAACACCTCTTCCAGCAGCAACCTAGTTTTCCCAGGAGGTCTCCCATCCAGGTACTAACCAGGCTCAACCCTGCTTAGGGTCTTGGGTTACATGGTGATATGGCTGCATTATTTTAAATAATGTGTTAGGCTAGTAGTTTTTGATGTAGTATCGAAGAACTTCAAATGAGCTTTAAGTAATAAATGAAAAGCAAAGCATACCGTGAATAATGAGCTCTGAGTCTTTGTTGAGTTCATAGAGACGTAAGGCCTCCTCCAGCTCCAGCTGAGAAGAAACGGTGCACGGATCCCCTGCAATGACAAGCACAGTGAACTCACTGGAAAAGTCTTTACCAAAGACATCAGCATAAGCAGCATGAGCATACCTGACACAGCAAAGAGGAACAGAGAGAGTGAGGGAAAATTAAAGCAGGAAACAAACGAGTCCCTGTTAGCATGCTATGATTATAACAATGTTTGCAGAGCATAAAGCAAAAATCTATTCGTTTTTCACCATGAACTAGTAACGCCTGTGGCGTTGTCCGAAGTTGACATCAATCCTGTTTGTCATCTAAAGAGCAGCCTGTGGCACAGACTGTCTCGGCTTGCGTAGACACACGGCCCTCAGTCAGACATCACAGCAGAGGCAATGAGTGACGCTGGGCATCAGTGCCAAGCCTTGTGCAGACAGAAGGGATTAACTCTTCACCATGACGGCCCTCTCAGATCAGCTATGCTAATGAGCAGTGTGACTCTGGGCTCAGCGTGGAATGGTGAAGATTTTGGTATTTAAATGAATGTTCTTCTATCTCCATTTCCCATCTCGCATGACTAATGCAGCAGTTAATCATCACACACAGTCAATCTTTCCAGCATAAAACCTGCTCCCTGCTGTGCGCTGCATTCAGATTCACTTTATCCTCATGTAAAATCCATCCATTTTATTTCTGCCAGTGGAGTCCAGGGTAATTTTGAGACTCTAATGCAATCTGCCAAAAGTGGGTTCACTTGTAATATATAAAGTGCTGCAAATTATCTAGGAATTTCAGCAGAATGGCAGAGGGGAGCTTGTTGCTACGGTGACAGTTAGAGGAACAGAATGAGATTTACACCTGGTATTATCATCTGTATCAGGGGATTTGATCACAAGCAGACATCAATAAACACAGGTTTAGTCCTAGACATTTTGATTACTCAAACCACTAAAGCTGCATTCATTTGATCAAAAATAGTTAAAAATAACACGTCCTGAAAAAAATACAGAAAAAAGTGATATTGTGAAATATTATTAAATTTTTGTATAATAAAAAAAAAAAAGTTTCTATTTTAAAATATTTTAAAACCCTCTTCATCAATCCATTTCATGCTGAAGAGCTGGTCATTGTCCATGGAGTCAACATGATTATCAAAAAAGAAGAAGCAAATTACGTGCGTTTCCATCAAGTTGCTCGAACGGATCATGGTGGTATTGGTAACCAACAGTAAATAAAACACCATAAGCGGAAAAAGCCGATTAGTCACATGGGTTTAATGTTCGCTACGTCAGAATTTATTTGCCAAATTATTTCCATCTCCGATTATTCGCATTAACTCTTTTTCACACAAGTCAAAAACCACCTCAAGCGAGCATAAGAACTTTCTTGCAAAGGGATTTTTTTTCACAGAAATTTGGAATTTCCATCACTCGTTTCTGATGTGATACTTCAAAATGTGCATTATAAAAACAGGCTGATGGAAACATAGCTAGTGAGTGTGTCTAAATGTGCAACATTAAGCAACAAATAACTTTAAAAAAACAGCTCCTTCTAGAAACCCCAAAACTTAAGAAAAAACCAACTAATTTAACATTGAGTGAAATAAAGGTAATGGGTAAAAAGTTTAATTAAATTCATTATTATGTATTAATTTGAATTAAAACTCAATGTAAATACACTGATTGGTTTAGCAAGTCTTGTGTTTAGTCATGAAATCAAAGAGCCTCAATGAAATCTGATCACAAGAGGTCACAGGGGAGGCATGTTAATACCTGGTGTAAACGCAATCTGTCACGGCTGACTGCTTGTGATCGGATCACCTGGGACAGAAGTTAATACCAGCTGTAAATAGGGCCAGAGAGACAAACACAAATGAAATGGCAAACCTTCTTCATCAATCCACTTCATGGTGAAGAGCTGGTCATTGTCCATGGAGCACATGTCCCGCACCTCACTGCACAGCCCCTCATAGGAGATGGAGGGCTCGAAATGTGTGATCATGATGTCCCTAAAACAGAAAAAGGTGACATTCAGTAATGGTTTATTCATTAACAGTTTATTCCTAGAATATGATCTATTTTATTAAAGGTTGTGCCCCTTTATATAATGTAATAGAGCTGCACAATTCTGCTTAAATAGAGAATCAAGTGTTTAAAAAAAAAAAAAACAGAGATCACGATTCTCCCACAATTCGAAATAGACAGCTAAACAAAGTAACAAGTAATTTACCAAAATGTTAGTTGCTGCAGTCTATTAATTAAAAAAAAAATTGAATTATTTATTTATTTTTAAAAACTGGTTTGAATTAACGATTCAATGACTCATTTGACAGCTTTTCTAAACAAATCTCATGATGAATGAACGATTCAATGACATAAGTTCGCCACCTACTGGCATAATGGTGCGCCAACTAAGGCTATGTGATATTGACCAAAAATCAATACTGTCTGGGATTTTGTTAATAACAATGATCAGGCGATATTTAGCCGAGTGTGTTATTGTGCTGGTATCTTGGCAGGTTTAGGACTGCTGTTGACAGCTGTTTCCCAAAGTTTTAGTTATTCTTCATATTTTGTGCAGTTAGTTCACAGCAGTAACAAAAAGTTTAAAATATTACCTTTTATCTGCATTTTTACCTTTATAAGGGCCATTTTTTTCTTACCTAATAAAATATAGTCTATGCCTCATTTAGCCCATTATGTCAAATGATTACATTTAACCAGTAAATTCAATTAAAATAAATAAGACGCTATCTTAGTGAATCAAATGAAATCAGTATCAACAAAACCTATCTTTGCAATGCAGAGGAAACACAGATGCTGCATCTGAAGAGCCATTTAGATGCATTTATACAGACTGTTTAATGCAGCTATGATCATGCCTAGGATCATAGACAGTAAAAAATAGATGGGCAACGCTCTTCAATTCCTCTCTAAATTAAGCCAAAATATCCCAGAAACATTCGTTGATGCTTATGCCATCATGACGTTACACCCTGATTTTATAGCATCAAATAACTAAAGCCAGACTTATTGGAAAAACAAACATTTGACAATATGTCTGTGATAAGAATGAGCTAAAATGATAGAAAGCATCTTCGTAAAAAAATTATTTGAAGTGTAATTGGATTTTTTTAGGGTCTCCCACGTCCCATTAGATAACATGGAGAGGGCAGGATTATGACCCATACTACAGCGAGCAACAAGTGGGCGATCAAAACGCTTTTGCTTCACTTTCAGGACGTGCGTGGCACACTTGCCTCGCATACTCAGCAACAACAAAACAGGAGAACCAATATGGCTGCTACTGTAAATACTGTTAAAAGTTCAAACCAACATGTTCGAATCAGAGTCGGACACTGAAGAAAGAGAGACTCTAGCAGAAGTAATAACTTCGAGAATGCACCAGGACGTTTCTGAATGGTTAGTTGATTAATTTATGTAATAGTTGTAGAATTGTAGTGTGTACTAGTTTTTTTAGCCATTTTGCAACAATTCATAAACACTAAATACTGTTCGCTATGTGCTATAAACAGACAATACGTGTAGAATATATACTGCATGAAGAGAGAACAGGAATCATTTCGCTTAGTTACAAAGCAGTCTTATGTAAAATGGTTATCACAAACATATTTACACATTCCGCGGCTCAGATGCTGGGAGTAAATGGACAACAACTGAACTTTTAGATTTTTTATCAGGTAGCATCCTTTCGTTACCACTAGCTGCTCTAGTGAGGAGGAGATTAAAGGGATAGTTCACTTTGAAATTAATTTTTGGTATGTTTTAGCTTACCTCAAGGGCATCCAAGATGTAGGTGTCTTTTTTTCCGCAGTAGTTTCAATTTTTATATTTTTAGGTCAAACCGTTCTTGAAAAAAAGACACCTACATCTTGGATGCCCTTGAGGTAAGCTAAAACATACCAAAAATGTATTTCAAAGTGAACTATCCCTTTAACATGGTGGACTGTGTGCTGCTCACTTAGGGGAGAATCAAAGCTAATAAGCAGTACCTAACACACCGTGACGTCACACTGACACACCGTGACGTAGACATGAACAAAACAAAAAGGGAGTGGGAGGATATTACCATTATAGGGTGGTTGTGTACACACTGCAGACACAAAATGATGCTCAAAAATCCCTTTAAAACTGATCATAAATTTGGGAAGCCGTTCTGTATCCTTAAGTTTGGTAATTATAAAAATCTAAATGCATTCAAAATGCTATCATTTTTCTTTTTTTTAAAGACCAAAAGATGAATACAGTGCAGCAGGAGTAATCATACAGTAAGTTTGTGGGAAGCTGTGTGTTGAATTACTAGCACATTCCCATAGGAGGCACCCAGCAGCTTATTTCCCTTTGTTTTCTACCATGTTCACACTGTTTTGGTTAATTATTGACAGCAGGGGAGTCCTTCCTGTCTACGAGCCAGCACGCTGACCCACATGCCACAGAGACTAGTGGGAGTACACACACTACCTTATGACGAAGGAAATCACAAGGCTGATTTGATCTGATCTAGGACCATTATGATGAAGCTACTGTAAGAGAGTTAAAGGGCAGCTCAGTGCTTCCTGTGATGCATATCTATGACATAATGAAAGCACTGCGTCAGTGAACTGTGCTTTAGTTAATATTTACAGAGAGATAAACTACCTCTTACTGTTGCCTCTTGCAGTTGATATACAATAAATTTGGCACATAATTGACAATAAGAGGAAGATGGATCTGTAGCCCATTCTCTTAGTATGAGCAGATGTACCCTCAGCATCACTGATAGGTGGTGAAGACACATTACTTCATAGGGCAAACATGGATCAGCTCACACTCCCTTTACAACAGCATACTGAGCACACACTCATTCCTGCTGTCAAATAGCCTACGACTTACAAGAACCTAAACACAATTTGCTGCAAACAAATTTAAACAAGTAAACAAGCTCACAGATACTAAAATGAAGAGGAAAAATACACAAGGAAATAAGACCAAACAGAAGGTGCATTAAAGGGATTGTTCACCCGAAAATGTAACAAAAATGTACTGTCCTTCCAAACATGTACGACTATCTTTCTTCTGTGGAAGAAAGAAAAAGATAATAGAAGAAAATATTTTGAGAAATGTCTCTGTTTTGTGTGTGTGTGTGTGTGTGTGTGTGTGTGTGTGTGTGTGTGTGTGTGTGTGTGTGTGTGTGTGTGTGTGTGTGTGTGTGTGTGTGTGTGTGTGTGTGTGTGTGTGTGTGTTTATTGGTCACGAAAAATGTTTGGTTACCAACATTCAGCAAAATATCTTCTGTTTGTGCTATTTGCTGCAACTATATCTCATCTGCGAGCAAACCTTCTGACGAATTGTGATAAATTAAAATATGAATCTCGACTATATTGGTTGTAAACTAGATTAGGTAAAATAAACCATTCAATTTGACATTGTTTATTTGTGCTTAAATATGAATTTTTTATATCTATTATAATTTTTGAACAAAATAATTATTCGTTTAACCATCATCGTGCAGCCCTACTGCAGAAGAAAGAAAGTCATACAGGATCAAATAATTAAAATATATATTTTTGGGGTAAAGTATATAAAGTCAGATGACCATGACAAACAGCCAGAGCATGAGCTAAGAAGGACTCTTATACGATGCCCAAATGCACAAAGTAACATCTTTACTGTATTCAAGATCCATAAAAAAAAAAAAAATCAGATTAGAGTTGCAATATAGGTCAAATCTTCTAATAGACTTGTTTATTACAGTCATACAATACATCACAGAAAAAAAACATGGATGACTGCCAGAAAGAGAGCAATAAGTGGATCAAAGACAAGATAGGGCAGAGAAAGAGGAAGATGATGATAAAACCTGTGAATTTCATCTTTGCCAGGCTTCAGGGGGTTTTAAACAGAACATAAAAGGTGCAGAGAGTAACATGTGCTTCATTCTATTCAAGACTGTGCTGCATTCAGGCAGAACCCTGCCATTAAGGCCTCCACACACCAAAACAAACACCCTCTGATTGGGTCTATCATTGCCACAATAGTAGCCTAGTTCTGGGGATTGAAATTGGTTCAAAGATTGGCTAAAATGACCTGCTGAGTAACAATAGAAACCAGAGGAAACACACATGAAGGGACAAATGGTGGGTTTCAAAATCATCCACACCCAGGAATTATGTGCTACTATTTTTGTACAGTATAGGTCATCAATTAATGCTGTCTCCATTGAGCTTTTCTTAAAAACCAAACTAAAATCAGAAACTGAGCTTTCAAAAACAAAGGATTGTACTGTGGGATGATTGGTTTCTTTGAAGATTTTCACATACCTGAGGCCAGTTCATAGAGACTAATGACGGTGGACCTCTCAGTTCCACACAACGATGATAATAATAACTATTATCAACTAATTCAGCTGGAACAGAAACCGATTGAATCATCATGACAGCTGCACACACACAATAGCTCTCTTGGGGAATGTGAATAGGAATCAGTCTCCAACAGGTCTGGCAAAAGATACTTGCTGTACAAGTTTTTCAAGTGCATGACAAGCGCATGCGTCATCATGAATGGAACACAGCTCTGACTGAAAATCATTCACACAATGAGCTTAATATTTATTCACATAAAAGTAAAATATTTCAATAGTAACACAATAATTGTTTCCCTAAACAGCAAGAGGAATAACTAACATTTACATGTTGTTTTACCTCCCATTTTACTAACAATTCACTGTTCTCGTTTAGAAATTTGCTTGTGATGATCTACATTTTATGTTCATGACACATAACACACTCTTTGTATACAGTTTAATTTTAACTTTTAATTTTATCATAATATCTGTGACTTTACCTTTACCTCCCTTATACCCTACCGTCATATAGAACCACCTAAATGTGACAGATCGCAAATGTTTTAAGACAGGTAGACATATCCAGCTCCATGACAGGGGCAGCTCTCAGATGTAAACAACACTTCATAAGCCATCATTACATTAACTGACAAACATATCACTTTTTGTATACTATTATGAGAAAAAGAAATTACTACTCAGCTGTTTTATTGGAGTCGGAACTTTATATTGGAACTTCA
This sequence comes from Leuciscus leuciscus, assembly GCF_965113295.1. Lineage (NCBI taxonomy): Eukaryota > Metazoa > Chordata > Actinopteri > Cypriniformes > Leuciscidae > Leuciscus > Leuciscus leuciscus. The sequence goes on from NC_138730.1 coordinate 33,596,219, forward strand.
TCAAGAGTTTTGTTTTGGGCTTATCTAATACTACCAGCTAAGTTAACGTTAGCTGGCTAATCATTTGTTTGTGTATATCCCGAAACTGCACTATTAAGAGGTCAATTTAAGAGTATAAGTCTATCGAAACATCTAAAAAGACAGCACAGAGTCTCACTGTCTACTTACCCCCTGTAGTAGGCTTTTACCCGGACCTGGTGCGGGTTTTCTCCGGGGTGGGACATTGTGCTGTCCCGCAGCGTAGGCATTATGAGCTCTCAGTACTCCGGCTAGCGAGCTAACTTAGCTAACGAGGCTAGCCCGCTGTCGAGACGGAGAAAAAAAACAACCTGAGTTAGAAAAATTGACTTATTACTTGGACCAAAATAGTGTTGACCACCCCAGTGGTACAATCGGCCTGTCTGAAATATAACTAGTAAAGTTCTGACAAAAATTAGTCTGACTACTAGAACTTCTGTGTCTGACGGGAAACACTCCCTTCTCTCGCGCAGCGCGCAGGCCTCGAGACGGAATGATCCAAACAGTGGAATGTGGAGGGGAGATGATGGGGATTTCCAACAAACACATTCCACATTATTAGCGACTGTTAGTATCAGAAATATTGTTTGTCTAGATCGTTTAGAGAATGTGCAAATATTGAACATATGCGATATAATTAATGTTTTAGTATTGTGTGGTAATATGTTTAAATGGGATCGGTCGGTCGGATGGGAGCGTCTGGTTGGTAGCATTCCGATCGAAGAGGGTGGAGGAGAAGACGAGCATCCAAGGAAGTTAGCAGCATCCTTTTGCATGTCTAGAAATTAGTAGGGATGGGATTCATGAAGAATTTATAAATTATGTCTGGTTCCGATTATTCATTTACTACTTTGAGATATAAATATTTGGAAAATAAGAAATGCAATTTTCTATTTCAGATTTCAATAAATCAACATATAACAATATATAACAAATATAGTATAATATAACAAATAAGAAAAGGTAATATAAGTAGGCTATTTTAATAATAATAATAATGCTTTTAAAATTATTACTGCATACTTTTTAGTTGCGGGATAAGAGAATTCCTTTAAATTGTAGGCTATTTGTTGCCTACATACATCCTTAACTGTAGGCTACAGTTCTTGGTTAATTTCAAGTCAGACATGAAGAGAGTAGTAATAAGTCAGAATAATTCACCAACTCTTCCGACTGATTAACTAAAAGAACCTGCTGAAGTGCTGATAATTTGTTCAGGATTCAGACTACCGACGGTCGCTGTTTTTGATACACAAAAACAACCAGCTCATAAGAGTCATTCGTTAGGTAATCGATTCTTTGAGTGCTACAAGGATCGTTTTGTGAGTGATAGACCTACGCCGTTACAATTCATGGTGTAGTAATACGCATTCTAGTTGCAAAACCACTGTCAGACATGTGCCACAAGGTTACAAAACCACTGTGCAGACATGTGCTACAGTGCCACAAGGCTTCTGGTGTCCATTACTGGAGATTCCCTCTCTTGATGCAGGTGTGCTGTAAATAGTCTAGGCTACACACTGAAACATCATTTTGACAATATTATCAAATGAAAGCTTATAAGCTGAGAGGTTAAAAAACTATTTACACATTTGCATATATTTTTTTAAAATATGTTTGCAGATCGGAACTGATGTGCTGATGAAACGGATTCACCTCCTATGAAATTTAGTAGGGCTGGGAGAAAAAATCGATTCACCTAGGTATCGCGATTTTTTTTTATGATTTTAAAATCTATTTTTTTATTACAAAATCGATATTAATTCAAATTAAATTGCTTGAAAGTAATTGTGAAAGTATGGAAGGCCAAAAGGGCCAAAACGTGTGAAACTTTTAACACGACAGTTTCACACGTTTTGGCCCTTTTGGCCTTCCATATGAAAGCGACGTGAGACTGAATGCATTGAAAAACCCTCGCGCTACTCATATGCTGAGAGAGAGATAAGACACTAGCTGCATGATTCATCTTTAAAAGACTGTGAGCTCGATTCAAACACCCACGTGATCTTCTTCCATTTCGTCTGTCTATTAAAGGTATAGCGGAGGATGTTTTACTTCCTGGTGGGTAACCTATACTATTGGTCCTCCTAATTGTCAATCATTCTGGTGAATCAATCAAACTTTTCAAAAAGTGGAGAGGGCGGGTCTTATCTAAAATTTGGAAAGATCCTCCGCTATACCTTTAAACCTTTGACAAAATCATATCGCAACGTTCAAATCTGTGTTGGCGCTGACCCAGAGAGAGCAGTTAGTCATGAAACAGTCTTTTCAACCTCATAGTATCATTATTTCTTTGATACAATAGTTCAAATTATCATAGAAGTACTGGGATAAAAGTTTAAAGTATAAACACTAATGTCTACGATAGCGATCAAAAAAGAGTAAATCATCTTTAGATAGAAACGTGGAGCTTAAAATAACGCATTTATCGTTTACATTGTTTACACAATTGAGTTTAAATTTTTTTATTTGTTATTGAATCATTTATTAAAGAGAATGTAGTACTGTATGATGCTTCTGAAATAAGTCAGAAAGATGTGATGAATTATTTTTGTAAAAATGACTCATCTTATATCATTTAACCTACAGTCTGTATAAGTGAATGATTTAACTTTTGCCTGTGGTCTAGTGTTAAAAAAAAATCTAAATCTAAACGCAATAGCCTATTGTAGAATCGCAATTCTTAAAAAAATCGCAATACATATCGTATCGTCACCCAAGTATCGTGATAGTATCGAATCGGGAGATATCGTCCCAGCCCTAAAATTTAGCTACTGTGCCGTTTCACTAATTAAACAAAGTTTAAAACATGTAAACTTACCATTAAACATATGCCTGCACGCAATCACTCTGAGTTACTGTGGTATGAAAACCATTAATTTCTTATCTGGTGCTTTCTTTCCCTTAAATTGCTTATAAAAGTTGTAGCATAGGCTAGGTTATATATAAAAAAAGCATTTTCAAGCTATATACAGCACCAGTGGCTCATTTTTGATAGGCTATATAGACTGTAATTTAAATGAAAGTATAACACATTTATAAATGTTTACAAAGGCAAACTGGTAGAATTCACATAAAGAGCCATCATAAATTACTTTTTTTTTGAATGAACTATTAGTTAGGCTTTTATGGGCCACTGCATTGGGAAGTCAACCAATTTTCACTAGCCCCACATGCAAAAGTAGCCTATAGCCTATTTTAGCAGTTTAAAAAAATATATATTATTGAATTAAAATTATTTTTTTTACTAAAACACTTTCAAACTTTCATTTGTTAACATTAGTTATCTACATTAGACATTACATTTGAAAGTTAAACATTAATCAATTTCAGATCAAAAGTTGTCGATTAACATCAGTTTATGAAACTTTTTATTAACAACAGTTAATAAATGCTGTAAAAATATATTGCTCATTGTTTGTTCATGTTATTTAATGCAGTATATAATGTCAACAATTGACAACTTATTGTAAACTGTTACCAAAATGGTAATAAAAATGTAATATCATTAGGCTACAATATTTATAGGCCCTGATAACACATAGGGAGAATGATGAGAAAGTCATGGTGAGAGCAACGCTGCACGAAGTCCTCCTACACAGCAAGTGGTGCTGCTGGCTCAGAAATGTCTCAGCCTCTGTAGCGTTTTGTTTTTATCTCCATCTTAGAGCGCGCTGTCGCATCAGAACATGACTGAGGCCGTGACAGAGCACAGCAGCGCGCGCTCACGTCTCATATCCATCTCTGGCAGGTAACACTCATCAACTCATGCGCCTTCAACATTGCATGGGAGAAACGCGTCATGATCGGCATGATTCCCCAAAAATGGAGACGTAAAGTCTTAATAATAAAAACATTTCCTGAAAATGATTCCCGTCAAATCGTTTGTTAAAACAAATCTCAGTGTCCCACAGGGCTGGTAAGGTGGGCGTTTCTCCGTGTCACTGGAAGCAGCAGTTAGAAGCAGTTATGACAGATAGATAGGTAGCCTAAAACATTCGGCCTGTCGAAATAATCTACACCGCATTTCGTAAGCGACACCAGTCTGCTTTTCTGATGGTTGTGATAAACAGGTGATTCCCTAAAGTTAAAATGCTGTGTAGGCTACTGTCAAATTGTTTAGCCTAGATTTAATAACGCATAACACGCGCGTTGTTTAAGTTGAGTCAAATTCTTTGCATGTCCTCGTATGGAAGTGACGAATAAAACAAGCAAAAAAATAGATGTTATTTCATTTTACTGCAAAAACTCCCTGTTCAATTATTCCGACGCTTCTCCTTATTAAATTATTTTACTTCTGTTATGCGCGTCTTATATTTAATGTTAGACTATCATAACATTATCAAAATATTATCATAAACTTTATAACCTACCGTATTTAAACGGATTATGTCATATATAGTGGACTAGTGAAATAAGAATTTCACGACACCGAGACAACTCTTGGCTTTTATATGGTTTGGTAAAGCTAATAGCCTATTTATAATTTAGTTTTTTTAAATTCGTTAATGTGCATTGTAAAATGCTCGTAGCTCGTTGTAAAAAAACTTTGTATTATTATTATTATTACTGATTATGGTAGAAGGCTACAGAAGGAGACTGAATCAATTTATTGACTGATCTTTTGGGATTAAAGAGGTTTAGAATGTCTGTGAATAGGCAATTATTGATCGTCTACTACGTCATGAGTCATGACATAATTATTCTGTAAATACAGGATAGAATAAACTGTTAATATTAAACACTATATAGACAACAATTCACTTAAAAGGCTCGAAAGACGTTTACAGCAAACAGTGAGAGAGCGCGTGCACAATATAGCACAAATTCACCTTTTCATTGTTTTCTTAATGTAGCCTAATAATAATTTCCCAGAAAACTATTGTAACAGTCTGACAGAGACCGAACGGTACAGATAGCCTACTCTAATCTGACAGAGAAAAGAAATTAAACAGTTTTAATTTTAAAAACTAAAAGTGCAGGTCCAAAAAAGAAGCGACATTTGCTTGTAGAAATCGACCAATCAACATGTTGCATTTGTAAACGTCAGATTTGTAACAAAATATACATTCCTATTTTGTTTAATTAAAATAGTCTTTTATTCAGTGTATTGTTGATATAAACTCCCATTTTTTTTAAATGCAGATTTAAACCTGCAAATAACTTATCCTATTTTTCATAATATAGTTTTATAAATTAAACTGATAAGATGTAAATGTATCAAATAATAAATAGAAGAAAAACGTTTTCAAAAATATCATAAAATAATGAATTTATGAAGTTGTATGAATTACTGTACAGCTAAATTATTTTAATTTAAAGAATTGTTTATTTTAATTATAGCTACTTTTTAATGACATTTTAAGAATTTGCTAAACTTATAATGTGTAATAAATGTGAGGCATGCTGTAACTCTAAAAGGCCATGTTTGTGCAAGTACTCATCATGATATATTGTTGTTGATCAAAGTGTGTTCATCACTGTAATTTCCAGAATGTTTATTGGTTTATGATTGTTTGGACTGGGAATTCTTTGAGATAAAGTAACCTTGGTGAATGCATTTGTTTTATTGTTTTGTTTTTTAAGAATGGCTTGTTTTCAGTGGTCATGATTATGATCTGGCTTTAACATTTGATGATATGAGATGTAGGCCTAAATTAAAGAAAACATAACACTATAGAAGAGTCATACAATCAGCATTGATCAGCTATGACATTATTATCTTGTCGTTATAGTGTGTTCTCGGCTCTGTAACCATTGGTGTTTTATGGTCTTTTGGTAGTTTTTGTCTGGTTTTAGAAGCCAAAGAATGTTGCCTACTTATGAGTTATTTGCTTGAAGCAATTATATACAGAATAGGCTACATTTTACAATATATTTATTTTTTATGTCATGTTTTATACTGGGCTTTATGTCGGAAAAGCTATAGTCTATATAACTTTAAGAGCTTTAATGTGAATTCTGCCTTTATTATAAATACTAATTAATTACTGTTATGTAATTACTTTTTTACCCTATGAAGCTTATTTTCTTTAATTTGAGTTTTCTTTATAATTTTTAATAAGATTTAAACGTATATTTTTTACACTTTCTATGCAAAGTAAATAAAAAGCAGTATTGTCACGAACTGCTCCGAGACAAGGAGGTTGAGGATCCAAATGCAGTATTTATTGAACAGGGTAATCCAAAGACGTAATCCAAAGTACAGGCAAGCAGTCCATACAAACAAACACAACAAGGCAGGGAACACGGGCAAAAGAGTAATCCACAGAACAGGCAAGAAATCCAAAACCAGGGAGCATGCTCGGAATTGCAGTGTAACACTAAACAAGACTTCACAGCTAATAAATGAGAAAACGAGGCTTATATGGGGTGAGCTAAACAAAATAATGAGACACAGGTGAATGTGATAATGGATGAAGAGTCCGGGCAGTGAGTTATGGGAAATGTAGTTTGTGAGGGAATGACAATAGTCTGATGTGGAGTGCCCTCTGGTGGCTCTCAAGGGCACTCCAGCTGGTGACCGTTACAAGTATACAAAAAGCATTTTAGAGCATTTCGGGAACTTTTTTTTTAAATGCTAATGTCTTTTTAGTAACTCTTTGCTAAAAGAGACTTAATTTTGGCAATGTTTGTAAACATTTATCTTTAGTTATATACTGAAAAACGTGACAGGATAAATTGTTTAAAATACTTTTTTCTCAAATTTGCTAATGCAATATATTATAAATACATGTTTTTAAATGAAATCAACCTCAATCAATTAAATCCAGCAAACCATGCAGTTAAAAAACAGAAGTGGATTACAGAATACTCTCTAAATTTTTTCAATATTTTATGTTTTTGTCATTTTTCAGTTGGTCAACAAATCACTCTGATGGGTGACACAGATAAACAGAGTCAGGAAGAGATGGAGGGGGACGGCTGTGTAACAGTAGCCTCCAGCAGTGCCGCACCAGTGAGCTCTACACCCAGATCCAACACTCCCACGGGCACCCAGCCCAACTCCATTCCTCTGGGAAACATCTCTTCAGACAGGCAGGCGGTCCAGGTAAATCCCCACTGGTATCATCCAGCAGCATATTGAACAAAAGATATCACACAATGCCAATGTATCTTAAAAGAATAGCAACAGCCTTTAAATGTAGTCAAATTCTGAACATTGCTTTGAGGCTGACCTAATCTTCAGCTGCTTACTCTTTGTTGTGGTTGTGAGTAAAAAACACTTTGGCAATAGATGATTCCCCCCAGTGCCGTGTGAAGCTTATGATGTGGTGTTTTGCTAGGTAATCCAGCAGACGTTACACAGACCACAGAGCATGACAGCTCAGTACCTGCAACAGATGTATGCTGCCCAACAACAACATATCCTACTACAGACAGCTGCTCTACAACAGCAGCATCAACAAATCCTGACCACTACAGAGCAGGTATGAGAATATATAGCATAATATAATATAATTCATATATTGGAGATTAAGAATTTGTTCCTGCTACTTCTAATCAGGCTGCACAGACTAATGGCAGGCAGCCCAACTCCTCCCCTACATCATCCAATGGGAATGGAACTCAGCTTGCTAGTGTGTCTCAAACATCAGTAAGTGCTTTTGTTCTTTAGTATAGACACTTTATTTTAGCTTCTTCACAGAGCCACTTTTGTTTTGGTCATTTGAGTTAGGGAAAATATTAAATAAATCTTTTTAAAAAGATGATAAGATCAGAAAACACTGTTTTTATCCAAACATTTAAGCTTTTGATCGAAGATGAATCATACAGGAAAACACTTCCCTCCCTCTAGATCACCATGCCAACCTCTCTTGTAACTCAGCCAATAGGTTGCATCCAGGTCACTAGCTCCAATAGCACAGGGGGGGCCATTTCCCAGCAGGCTATGCTTCTAGGAAACAGCTCTCCCACAGGTAGCCAGGCCCAAATGTATCTGCGCACTCAGATGGTAAGCAGCCATTCACTAAAAGCATTGTGTTCTTTGAGTTCATTGGTGTTTGCAAGTTTCCACTGACTTGACTTGATTCGGCTTCTTCTTCTTTCTTCCCACTGCTGTGTCATTGTTTCTAAATCTGTAGTTGATTCTTACTCCTGCTGCCACTGTAGCTGCCGTTCAACCTGATCTGACTGTTGTGAGTTCAATGTCCTCTCATTCAGCATCATCACAGGTGAGACAGAGTATAATGAAAAGGATTCAATTATATTTTACACACTTCAGAATTCTTTCAAATAGATTGTTGTTGCAGTTTGATTTAATTAATAATCAATGTAATTCACTTATATCTATATAATAAATGGGATGTAAATGGGATGTAATGGGAGATTTTTTTAAATGAATAATTTAACTGAACAGAGTCAAAGCTATCAAATAAATTTGTTATCCTGTTTATTATATCAGTACTAAGTTATGGACACAAAGAATGTCCCACTGTGTTGCAATAAAATGATCAATGATGCTCCATATTCATTCAATGTGTTGTCTTCGGCCAGGTTCAAAGCTTGGCTCTCCGCACGCATCTCCCTGGAGCTCTTGCTACTCCCCAGAACTTCCAGATCAAGTCTTCTCTTCAAGGTCAGACGCTGGTGTGTCCCCCTCCCAAGATGTCCATTTTCCCACTGAAGTCCACACAGCTGTCCCAGAACCTGGTAGAAGCTTCTAGAAGTGAGTCCATATTGACCGATGTCACTCAGCCACCATCAGCCCAACCACACATTCCTCCTTGTAAGTTACAAGATCACATTTCCATCTCCATTATTTTCATTGTTTTTAATGCAGAATAATGTAAATGTAGCAAATATTGGCTTCTGAAGAAAGCAGAATCATTTTAATTCCAAAAGATCTAAAATAATTTCATGTTGTTCAAGATTTATGGTTCTCAACCTGGGGGCTGGGACCATCAGGGGGCCTCAACACACTTACAAGGGGGGCACAAGATGGCTTAAAATTATTGAAATTAATTAAGATGAAACACACTTTAAAATATTCTTTAAAAATATCCATTATTATTTATGAAACAGCAGTCCCAAAGTTTTGAAAAAGCTAGATATTTCTAGACCTGGAAAAGTGATGGAAAATTAATAAAAAAATTATATAAGACATTTTTTTTTTCTAGTTATGCCAAGATATTTTATTGGTTGGAAACAATGAGAAATTGCTATTTGTGAGTAAAATATAATTTAAAAACCATGGACAGCTGGAAAATCATACACATTGTTCATTCAATGAATTAAACTTTTTGAGTTATGGGATTTAATTATAATTATTTATAGTTATTTTATTTAATTAGCTTTACATTGCCACTTCTAGTTTCTGTAAATAAAAATGGCCAAAAAGTAAAAAAGGTTGAGATCCACTTCTATAACCTATTTTTCTTTTCAAACATCTTAGAACTGTTCTGAATACTTTGTGTTTGCTTCTAATGACTGTCTCTACCGCAGCAACGTTCACACCAGTCCAGTCTCATACGCTGGTCAGACACCAGCTGCACTGCCCTTCCAGCCAGAGGGTGACGCCACACCAGCTCATCATCCAGCAGAGCTCCTCCGCTCACAGACAGGTCCAGCCCATTGCACTGCGTGTCACACCGCAGGACAGCTCTCCTCCACCCCTTGCCCCGCAGACCCGTACCACTCCCACTACAGCCACAGTCCAATCACAGCACACAGAGTTCCTCTCAGTGCCCTCCTCTGCGAATCAACCAGCCAATCAGTCGGCAGTTGTGTCTATGTCCACAGTTCCTCCTGCAGCGCTCCCTGACCCTCCACCCCTTCATCTGGGCCCAGTGCTAGAGCCGGTCTCCCAGCATTCACCTCTGGCCTGCCCCCCTCCTCTCACCATGGGTCTGCCTAGGCTGGTCCAGCCACAGAGACTCTCTCTACGCTCAGTTCAGACCGTAGCTGTCCAGTCTGACCACATGGTGTCTGAAGAGGAGCACCCAGCCGCTGAAGCTGTAGTACAGCTGCCTTTTCAGAATTTACCTCCACCGCAGACAGTGGCAGTGGACTTAAAGATGCAACCTGCTACACAAACAGAAGCTCCCTCGGTTAGTCTTGTTTGATTTATTATGCGGCAAATGGAATAGTTCACCCAGAAATGAAATTTCTGTCAACATTTACTTCAAATCTTATTTGCTTTTTACTGTGGAACAGAAAATAAGTTATTTATTTAAGGATTACCCAGGCTGCTCTTTTCCATCCAAAAAATTGGATGTGACCAGTGACTTGAATTTGGCCAAGCACGAATTAATGAAATGAAAATTACTTACGACAAGTCTGTTCCTCACAAAAAGCTATCGTATGGTTACAGTAGACTTTACAGTAGAATTTACCATATGACTACATTTATGGTGCTCTTAAGGGGTTTTCTTTGAGGCTACACTACCGTTCAAAAGTTTGGGGTCAGTAAGATTTTGCTTTTAAAGAAATTAATTATTTTATTCACCAAGGATGCATTAAATTGATCTAAACTAAATAGTGACAGTAAATATATTTATAATATTGCAAAAGATTTTTATGTCAAATAAATGCTTTTATTTTTAACTTGGTGAGCAGAAGAGACTTCTTTTGAAAACATAAAAAAATCTTAGCAACTCCAAACTTGTGAACGGTTGTGTATTGTTGAATGGAAAAGAGCAACTTCTTATTCTTCAGAACCAGTTTTTACAGTTTGTTGTAGTCGTGTTTTTTGTCTTTCAATAAAAATGTCCTTTAAATGTAAAAATATACTGCATTTTTCATAATACTACTTGAATTAGACAGGTTTTTGACTTGAGGAAAATATCCTTTGAATTTAGTCAATATTTTGTCATGTCATTTTCATTAATTTTAGTACATTTTACTCTGTAACATACATAAATATATATATATATAAAACTGAAACCTTATGCTTATTCTGAAATTTGGCAGGCAATGCCATTGTTGAAGGAGAGTGGAAGCATGAATTTATTGAAGGATGTAGAACACGTGTGTCCTCAGTATATCAGAGCGTCCACCCCGCCACCACTGTCCCCACCAGACGAGTCACAGAGAAGCTCTGATGATGTAACAGCTCAACCAGAAAACTGTACAGGTACTTTGAATCCATATCACAGATTGGTATTGTGGTCCTCCTACCCTTCTGCAGATCTCTAACCTGACCTATGCTCTGTCCATAGCCGATCCGGACCAACCGTGCATTCCATCAAGCAGATCTGTGATCCGGTCACCGGAGGACCCCACATATGCCAACAGTTCCCCCCCTCCCCTCCTCTCCTCTGCGGTAAGAAGCACCAGCAGGCTTCCCCCAGCCAGCCTTCCAGGGAACCCTGAAGGTCAGCCCTCACAGGCCATCGTTAGACCTCACATCCTCACACACCTCATTGAGGGCTTCGTCATCCGAGAGGGCCTGGAGCCGTTCCCGGTATGTCCACTGGTTGACGACGTAGCAATTCTCAGGTGCCATGAAGCCCTAATGACGCCCATGGTTCTCTTATGGTTCTCTAATGGAGCCTTGAAGCTCAAAGATCTCTCGTTTCCTGAGAGCAGAGAGTAAGACGGCTGGTGAGGGTCTGCGGCCAAACGTACAGATCAACCAGTTATTAAAGTCCCCTTTGGGAACCTTCACAAAGTGCTCCACACTTTCAGAAGTCGAAACCACAAAAGGCATCTCAAAAATGTTTTGGTATGTCCAGTATTGATGTGCTGGTCTTTTTCATCAGGTGAGACGTGCTTCCTTAGAGATGAACCTGCAGGCCACACTGCCAGAAGATAGAGAGGATGAACAATCTGCCCGGGATGACTGCCTTATGGATGCGGACAATCCGGAAAACTCCACTGATTCCGACATTGATAACACACCCGCTGAGGATGGTGGGCTCATTAGCACATTTCTTATTTATGCATTGAGTCAATATGAGCGTTTCAGGCAGGATCTCTTCTGCTTTCAGAACAGACAGTTGAAAACCTGCCTGACGTACTCGAATGCGAGTTTTGTGGGAAGAGAGGCTTCGCTCGTACCTTCCTCAGATCCAAACGCTTCTGCTCCATGACATGTGTCAGAAGGTAAAGAGCCTTATGGATAGCCACTTTTTGTGTTTCTTTTATCTTCTCTTTCAAATCAGATCCAGACCCAACCCTGATCCAACACACCTGTCTGTACATATCCAGTGCTCCTGAAGATCTTAATTAGCTGGTTCAGTTGTGTTTGATCAGGGTTGGAGCTGAACTTTGCAGAAAGGTAGACCTCCAGGAACAGGATTGGGCAAAACCTCCTGTTCTAAACCTCTAAACTTCAATATTAAACTTTGGCCTGTAAATTATCTTGCACCATTTGTTCCACTGTTATGAATGATTGTTGAGGAGTGGTGTGCTATTACATTGCTAAATGAAAGAATATGATATTTTTACCTCCTGGATAATAAAATGGACAAAAATATTTCTTAGACTTACAATGAAAGAGGGACATGAGACCAGAATATCAGAAGTCGGGTTTCCATTCTCATATTTTTATATGAATTTTGAGATAACGAAACATTAAGACATGAATGAAATTTACAAAATGCATGCCGGTATAAAGAATATACACTACCGTTCAAAAATGAAAGTTTTGTTTTAATGTAATCTTATGCTCACAGAGGTTGCATTTATTGATAAAAAAAATATTATTATTACAATTATTTCAGTATATTTTAAACTGTAATTTATTCCTGTGATGGCAAAGCTGAATTTTCAGCATCATTACTCCAGTCTTCAATGTCACATGATCCTTCAGAAATCATTCTAATATGCTGATTTTCTGCCCAAGAAACATTTTCTATTATTATCAATGTTGAAAATAGCTGCTTTATATTTTTGTGAAAACTGTGATACATTTCTTTATAGAAAGTTCGTTCATTTTAAAGTTTCTTTTTTTTTTTTTTGTAAAAGTAAAGTCTTTACTGTTACTTTTGATCAATTTAATGCATCCTTGCTGAATAAATTTTTTTTTTTTTTTTAATAGTAGTGTATACATGCTCACTTGAAATGGTTGCATTTTTTAGTAAGAATGCATGCATATAAAGATTATAAGCTTACACATTTAGGATTAAGTTAATGTGTTCATAAAACTGTATACTGCAGTACAAGAAGCCTGGTTTATCTTACAGATTCAACGTAAGCTGTAAAAAACGTCTAAACCTGTTGAGGCCAGAAAAAGTTGTCCGCTGGCTCCACAGACCCATGGGCAGGCGGGGGAGACCACCTAGTCGTGTACATGCTGGGTCTAGGGAACACTACCTCAAGCAGGTCAGTGAAAATGAACAAATAACCTTTTAACCAAACTATGCAACCCAATGTTAAACCATAATTAATAACTGGGACTGACCTATTACAACAAATTATTTCCTCAGCAGCTGCAAGATTCCCATCGCTCCAACGACAACCAGAGGGTGTCCAATTCAATGTGGATTGAGAGAGAGGAGGAGGATTCGCCAGGGCCGATGACAACGAGGCTGCGTTTGCAGGCCGAAAGAGAGAAAGAGCAAGACAGAGAAAGAGAACAGAGGAGACTGGAGAGCTGCAGCAGCTCTAACTGTGTCCTTGAATCAAGTCCCTCACAGTGGAGTGTGGAGCAAGTGTGCTCCTTCATCAGCTCTTTACCAGGTAGCTGCACAGGTTTCAGAAACGCAGTACACCTTGTGTTCCACTAGGTGGTGTTTAATGAATATAAATATTTATTTTGAATGTAGTGTGAAATGAAGAAGTTTCTGTATAGAATTAATGTAATCTGGATGTACTACTTTGCCATGTTGTCATTATCATGTGACGTGTATGTATGTATATATATATATATACACACATATACGTGTACCGACTTTCATACATGTACATGCAAGTATGAATGATATATGGACCAAGTTTTTGGACTGCATTCCTGCCACGCTTTGGCCCGGCCCTGATGGCCGATGATTCCTACGTGTGTGCAAAGTTTCAAGAGTTTTAAGGGCCCCAAAAAGCCCCGAACGATAAAAATAAAAATAAAAGAATCCTTAGAAAAACAATAGGGCCTCCTTGTTTATATATATATATACTGTATATATATAAAATATATGTTAGTAGTTTTGAAAGAAAATAGAAAATATTTGAAAAAGTCACACACTTCACTTTTAAACTAAAAGTAATGTCAATATATGATTTCCGCTACATTGAGCATCTAATGTAATAGATTTTTATAATATCTTTAGAATCATATGCTCATCTTTGCATCTCCTCCACTTGTTCTAAGGGTGCCATGATATTGCAGCAGAGTTCCAGTCACAGGAGATTGACGGACAGGCCCTGTTGTTGCTTACAGAGGACCACCTCATGAGCGCTATGAACATGAAACTGGGCCCTGCGCTCAAAATCTGTGCACAGATCAACGCTCTCAAAGAACCTTAGGCTCGTCTTTCCACAACCAGTCATATTCTGTCACACATATCTGAGTCAGCTTCCTTTCAAAGTGCCATGACTTCAGTGTGTGGCCATTCTACAAATACTGCGGACATTCATGGGGACCTCCTTCTTATACCTCAATGTTTCATGGTGGACTTAACTTTGATTTCATTCCATTCAATCCGATTGTAAGGTAAAGTTTTGTAAAACATCTATAACTAAATTCTGATCTTGTGTATTGGATTTATAATAAACAGACCAACTGGAAGGGTAGAATGAGGTATGTTGTTGCTGTGCAGCCACAATTTGTGGAAGTTGGCACATAATGTACAAAGTATAAAAAAAAAAACATAACACCGTTTAAATATAAAGGAACTCTTTAAATGACATAAATGTTTACAAAAATACAGAGTATATAATGTGTGATGAAAAATAAAGATTTATTGATAAACAATCAAGTCCTGTATAAAATCTTTATATACATTAGACCAGAACTCAGTTGCAGTAAAATGCAACTTCTTTGGCATATTTTTGCACAAAGATGTAGAAAAAGCCTCTATGCACGGCAAAGTTATTGTGAATCAGATGGCTAAAAGGCAACATTTTAGAGACATCAAATGTGTTGATTGTAAAAGCAGCTTGATATTGTTCAGTTAAAGTTACAAATGTCCCTTGCACACACTTAAGCATTTTCTAAACAAGTAGGCACAACATCAGTTTTAGTTAAACTGAGGAATACAATAACCACATTGTTTTTAAAATGTTGTATTTATGTACAGGGTATTAATTAATTACACACACTGAACACATTAAAAGCACTGTATTTTGTTGATTTTAGCATCAAGATGTCAGAGACTCACCATTCAGTTAAAGTCTCAGAGATCTGACGATAAAAAAAATTAATAATAACATTTTTAGCTTTTAGTTAAAGCCATAATTGTTTGCGAGGAAAATCATTAATTTCCTATATACTTTAATCAATTATTAATGCTGTCAAAAAAATTATAGAAAATATTCCTGGGAATAAATGGTATAAATTAAGCTCATAAAAGTTACTGTTTCTTTGAAACAGAGGGGATGTCACTGTCTATGGCGCTGTGTGATTTCCTTGAGCTTCATCTGCTGTTCAATCATCATGTCAAACTCCTGTCTTTCTCTAAAATGCAGTGAAAGAAAAACAGTTCAAACGGATGCAAGATGCAGTTTTTCAAGTCAGTTCAAAAATACTCTACCTGTTACTAAAGCATGGCCCTCTGCGATACTTCTCCTCTGCCTTCTTCAGGGAAAGCTTGTGGACTCCAGCAATGGCATGGATAATGGCCTAGAAAGCAAAACGGACCCTATGAATGATGCCGGAACATGGTCAGCTGAAAATATTATACACTACCATTCAAAGGTTTGGGGCAGTAAAAAAAAAAAAAAAAGTGTAATTAATACATTTATTCAGCAAGGATGCATTCAATTGATCAAAAGTGAAGGTAAAAACATGAAAAAACTAAATCGAACCAACCCCAAACATTTAAAAGGATGTATAAATGAAAGGGTTAGTTCTAGAGCTGCACGATTCTGGCTAAAATGAGAATCGCGATTTTTTTGCTTGGAATCAAGATCCCGATTCTCTCACGATTCTGAAAAGCTTTATTATTTTAAAGATCTACAAATCCTGAACATTAGGTTACCAAACAAGATAGAAAAAAAAATAAGACATAAAACGCTTGCTTCAGTCAAATTTAAATAAATGCAGTAAACAAAAAGAATGTAATATTTAAATAAATAAAAAAAGACAATTAAACATTGACAACATTCAAAGGTATTACGCCAGGCTAGACCTATTAAAGATTCTTAGCAAGAAACACTCTCAACATTTTTGGGTATGGTGTTGCGTTGAATAGCGTTGCTTTTATATACGTTTGTTTCAACTGGCCGCTGGTAACGTTACTTTGTGATTGAGCAGTTTTGTTTTTAACCATCTCATACTGTGGTTTAATTGAGATTAGTTTTTCGATAGCTACTAGCCTACATTAAAAACTACTAGCCTAACTGATAAAGTTCACACATTATTTAAAACAAGTGAACAGTCAGTAATAAAATAATAACAAATACACAAATTACATAACATGAATACTAAATAACAAAGTTTACAAAGTCTAACAGTATATTCAGGTACATAAATTAATAATTAAGCCTAAATGTAAAATAACACCATTTGTCACTGTATAAATTGAATATAGTTTAATCTTTGTTAAAGCTGTATTTTATTGTTTTATTTATATCAATGACAGAAAACAGTATACATAATATTAAGTGTGTGCTGTCACTTTAAGACCGACTGCACGGACCGAAAAAAACGGACAAATAGCGGTTTCTTTCTCAGCTGTTCACATATGACATAAACGAGAGAATACTTGTCGAGATGGTCATTTAGACCGGTATGTTGACAATTTTGTGTTTATGTGTCCGTTCAAGGGCAAGGAAACGCGAAAGAGGAATCAAATCTGCATTCGAGCGCTGTCTGAAACGCGCCTCTTTCACTGCGCTTCGAGTGTGTGCGCACATGTAACGCGCGAGTCCCGGTTTTCGGCTCTTCTTCCGCGATTAAAATTGTTTGAATGTGTAAATTGGCAAGTCAATACACGTCCAAATTATGAACTTTCACTCTATGATGGTTAAATTTAGCATTTAATCTGCGAATCACATGCGTGCCGAACCGAATCTAGTGCGATCCGTTCCACCCGCGTTATCTCATTTAATATCATTGGCAGAATCGAAGAAATGCAGGATTAAGATCGCGTGGGGGTTGAATCGAGATCGCGATCTTTTAACGATTAATCGTGCAGCTCTAGTTAGTTCACCCAAAAATGAAAATTCGGTCATCAAGTTGTACCAAACCTAAATGCATTTCTGTCTTCTGCAGAACACAAAAGAAGATATTTTGAAGAATGTCGGAAACCAAACAGTTGATGGGCCCCATTGACTTCCATAGTATTCTTTTTTTTTTTTTTTATACAATGGAGGTCAGTGGGGTCCATCAACTGTTTGGTGTCCAACATTCTTCAAATTATCTTCTTTTGAGTTGACAGAAATTACAGTATTTTCATTTTTGGGTGAACTATCCCTTTAAGGCGATTACCTCAGGCAGGAGCACATCAAGAATAAGCCGGATCCGGTCCACCTGGATGTTTTCTAGGCAGGTGTTTATTTGAGGGGCGCTATCACAGACTTTGTTCAGGTAGCGGTACACCTTATCAACCTGCTCCTCATCTTCCAAATAGACATCAACCACTGGGCGAGAAGGCTTCTGGAGGGCTTGCATCCATTTAGATGTCTCGCGACCACTAATAATTGCCTGTGTGCACCAGACAGAGGCGTTAGTTGTGTGCATACATGAACCTGTCTCAATACATCAATATGAATATCTTTATGAATATATCAACAAAAATTGTACCAGTAAGCGGTTTTCAACTTTTTGTTTGATGATAAAGTCAATCAACAACTCATTGGCACGGTTCCGTGCAGCCTTGGATCGGTCGGGCAGCACTTTCTTGGAGAGGAGCTCATCCTGCTCTTCCACAATGATGTCGTCTGTGTTATTATCGGAGTTGTCACACTCTTCGCCCAGAATCTCCTGACTGGGGAAGGTCAGCACAGATTTCTTCTCAGAGTACTTCCTCCGCACTGGGCAACCTGGGATCATCAGATCAAAGGAACATTTCTGTTAAACCAGCACTGGTGAAGGAGGCTAACCTGATTCATAATGAGGTTTTAACCTGGTTGACACTGATTGATTTTCAATTTTCAGCCAACTATCATTAAAATTATCAATCAATTAACTGATTAATTGTTAAAGTTATTACAACAAAACGTGGAGTACTACAAATACCGTGTTAATTCATCTAAAATATTGAAGTATTGGTATTTTCCTTTTAATAAAGTTTTAAACTGCAACATTTATATTTAATATGAACATCATTTGTTAAAATTTACCATTCATTTATTATTTATGTAAATAATGTAATATTAATGTACAGATACATTTGTTATTTTATTCATTATTAAAATACGTATCTACCTCGCTGTGCATTATGCATGTAATCTCTTTTATTTGTGCTAATTATTGTTAAATTAAACAAAATTTCATTGAATTGCATTTAATGACAAAGTGTCTTAAATCTTAAATTAACAACAATTAACATAAAATTACAAACATTTTAGATGAGCGTGAAAATATATAATGAAAGGGAACTTACTGATGTCAGCGGCACAATATTCGATGAAGGAGCCAGAGAAGGATCCACACCCTGCCAGAAAATATTTCAATTTCACTTTTTTTTCTATCTTTGATGAATATTTTCTATCTTTTTGTGTTATTTCACAAGCAAAACCTCAGTACATACAAATAGAGCACTGTGTGAAAAGTGGCTCAAATTATATATTTTCATATTCCTGCTGTGCATACAGTGATATATACAAAAGCATGTATCAGTTGATTACATTCACTGCACACTATTACCATGACCTTATTTAATCTTGACAAACTATGTATGATTAGAAAGATTTAGTTTTAAAGATTTATTAATTTCTGTCAGGAGTGCAAAATCAAACAATAATTATTGAAATTTCATGTACAATAAGGCACATACGTGCTCCGGTTTATTTGTATTCGCTACACACCATTAGGGCATTTAGTCCAAAAGTTTGCACATTTGGATAAATATTCATATATTCACACATTTGATTCTGCTACATATTATTTTTATTATGTACTTGAGTGCTTAAGTTCTTAAGATAAATACCAATGCGGATCATATAGTCCGATATCAGTTCCAGAGACCAGGTAATAGCACTGCCATACTTCTCTTTTGCTAGGTCCTAAAAGAGATATTAAAAAGAAAATGCCAACCATGTCAATAAAAATGTCTTGTAGTAAATACTAAGTGTAACAATGTCTTCTGATGGCAGAAATATTAAAATAGTAAGCATGCACTCTGAAAAAGCAAAATAATACGGCAAACAGTAAAAGAGATGTTACTTTACCACCAATATTTCATACTCTTCACAGTCAAAACGTTTTAGATTTCGCAGGGGTACAGAAAACCTACAGATAAACAAAAAGGAATAATTTACTACACATACCAAAAATAAGTGAATTTGAGATACTGATGAATTCTTACCCTTTTCTAATTCTCTTTTGGTCGATTAGGTAACAATCAATAAATATAATGCTGGCTTTTTTGCTCTTGTGATTCACACTTTTAACCTGTGGCACAGAGGAGCACACTAGTCATCAACTACAGTCTAAAAGCAAGAGTTAAACTGCACAAACTTGTATGCTGTACTTACCACTGCTGGCCAGTAGGGATATTTTCTCAGTTTGCACCACACGCAAAGTCCCTCTGAGATCGACAAAGGCTCTGGAAATCAAATATCATCGGCCAAATATATCAAAGCATTGGCCAAAAAAATACATATACACATACACAAGGGATTGCGCTCACTTTTATTGTCCTGCTGCAAAAAGCTGGGCAGCTCCTCTTCATCATCATCCTGGTCCTCTTCCTCCTCCTCCTCCTGCATGAAGCCAGAGTGGTTAAGAGGATGAGGCTCCTCCTGCAGGCTCAGCTCGATGGAGAGGTCAGAGGACATGGTCTGATCTGCTAGGTACATGACATGACATTATTTCATTATAATGACTGATTTCAGAAGAAAATGACAACACAATCATATATCTGAGGTTCTGTTTACACCTATTAACATTAAAAGTGATATAATGTACTAGATGTAAATACATAAACAGACTACATTATATTGATTTGTATGAGGACCCAAAAATTATATATACCCGATTTCAGTGGCTCTGGCTCCTGGGTTTCAATGCAAGGTTTACTTGGAGGTTCCGCCTCAAAGGATGCCTCTCCCTCAGGAGATTTTACAGGAGACGTTGCATTCTTCCTGCAGCGTTTCACTGGGGGAGAGGCACTTGGCTGTTCCTGCACATTCTTTTTCTTGCGACCTCTTGGCCTTCCTGCAGCCGCGATTCTCTGAGGTCTGACGTGTCTTGATGGTGTAGCCTCTGGAGGAGGTGACTAATAAGAATACATGAAAAAATAGTTAAGCCAGGAATTTCGTAGAACAGTTCAATAATGCTATAATGGCTTTCATAAAAACCTTTGTTAGACGGGACACTTTGACTTTCTGACGACTTTGTGGTGTGCAGCTATTCTCAGCTCTTTTTGGAGACAGGGGGTGGAGGTCTGAGTTCGGTGTGGAGCTTAAGAGAGGGCTGGGCTGGACACAGATCCGTTTTGGGGTGCGTGGTCTGGAAGTACAATCACCATTAGTGTGGCAGGAGGATAACTCCTTGTGACAATGAGGAGATAATGTAGTACATGTGTAAAGCCCTGTAGAAACATCAAAAGGGGTTTGATGGTTTTGAGGTTTTTTAGAGTGCCGATAACGTGTCCCTTTTGTTTTTGGAGAGCGTAAGTGTTGTTCTGGGCATGAATTGTGTACAGAATTGTCCAGTCCATCTGCACAAGCTTTGCTAGCAGCTACTTCTTTCTCATTGGGTTGAACACTTTTCTTTTTCCTTCCCTTGTGAGATCTTTTTGAAGTCTTTGATGGGCATTTGGGGGTAGTAATTTTTTGAGGCACTGTTGGCTCAGGTTTAAGTGAGTTTGAAGACACCAGTCCATTTATACCCATTAGTTCATGTGTTGAATTTTGTAAACAAGCTGATGAGTCGGGTGAATCACTCTGGTTTGCTTTTTGAAGTTTCTCCTTTTCCTTCTTGGTCGTTCTTTGTTCGCATGATTCTGCAGTATTCAGACCTTGAGATGCTGTGGTTTCATTACTTGGCAAGATGGAAGCTTTGTCGCTTGAAACAGGTTTGTTAAGTTTAGCAGAATCTTCAGAAATGGTGCGACAGGTCCTGCGAGGATTTCTTCGGTGGCGTGAGGACAAGTTGTCTGCCGAACTCATTCCTGCAACCATTGATGTCTCAGCACATTGGCACCACCAAGGTTGGTCTCATTATGCTGGTATGCAAAGAAACACAAAGTGAGGTCTGTTACTCATGTTAGCTGTCAAAAGTGTCATGGACATATCCAACTTGCCATAAGTTTAGCAACAGACACATAGCAACTGAGAGTTCGCCGATAAACCTGCTAACGTTACACAAAGACCTTTTACTGTAAATACATAATAAGCATTACTTTATAAGCAGGCTATATAATAACTACCAAATAAATTATAAGATATTTCCAGAAATTGCATCACAGAGTATACTAAACTTAACGCTGATCTTATTGAGAAATAAAGCCTTTAAACCCGCTGTTAGTTCATGTAATCATCTGGGTTTGTTGAAATACTGGAACTGACATAACCCAAGTAACGTTACTTTAGCTTAAAAAAAAGAAGCTAAATCAACTGTATAAAAATCGTAATATGGCAGATACGACGATATACGCATAAAAGTATCTAAAGCACATCAGACGTGTTGACTAGGAGCGCTGTGTATTAACGTTAGCATTAGCAGCTCCATGGAAAACCAATGTAACACGATCAGCCAGCGTATGTCATAGTATCCTAAAAATCTGCAGGCGCAGGTTCATTTGCTACAAAATTTCCTTTCAAAATAGTAAAATCAAGAAATTGTAATATAAATGTATGCGCTCATATGGGAGATTTGTATTAAAGCACTTACTTGCTAGATTTTCAGCTGTTTACGAAGCGCTTGGTCGTGATCACGTGATCAAGGTTACGTTTGAATTAGGAAGTTGGTTTGAGCCATAGATGGTTTGAACAGTCAAGTGTGTTTCTGAGTGTTTTCATGTTTTCAAGTTGAAAATATATGAATAATTATTAAAACAATATAGGAACAATTGCATTAATTATTCAGTACACCTCATTTTAATTAAATTAAATAATCAAAATAAAATAATAATTCTAATTATTATTAAATCTAAGCATTTAATCGAGTTTTGAATTACATATTCAATTAAATAATTATATAACCCATTATATAAACCCACCTATTTTGAAGACAAATAAAACAACTTACAAAAATACATTCAGCTTCAATCAGAAATAGAAATATTTTTACTGTTATGTCCTGGAAAAAAGGAATTAATAAAAAAAAAAAGATGAAAAATGTATATATAATATTTTTTAAATCAGTCATATTTCCATGTCCTCCAAACTTTATTCACACAACAACATTATTATTATTATTATTACTATTATTACATTATTTATTTCACTTTACCATAAAAATATCTCAGAATGTCTCGTTATAAAGGACATTTTGTCAGTAATACTTTAAAGCACTTTCCATATATTTATAAGCTAAGGACTGGAGCTATATTTAGTCGAAAGAGGTTTGTGGTCGTTGTCTGTGGCAGTTTTCGTCAGTTGTTTTGGAAGTCTTCGGTTCCTCACCCATTAACCTTGCAGTTCTCTCTGCAAAATGGATAAGGAAATAAAGGAAACAGTTCACTGTAAAATAAACATCTTGTGTCTATACGGTTGGATTATAATCACTCACATTTGCTTGACAAGGTAAGTTGTTTTATATTCACAGGCTTTCCTCTGACTCTCTGCTGCCATCTGCTGACTGTTGGCGGCATCCCGTAAAGCCTCACACGAATCCAAATGATGCGATTCACTGGTCAGATTCACCCACAGAGTCTCACTAAGAGCTGCGCTAAGCAAAACAACAACAAAACACTAAATGTTATCAGCGTTATATATAATATATCAGTGTTGTGTGTGTGTGTGTGTGTGTGTGTGTGTGTGTGTGTGTGTGTGTGTGTGTGTGTGTGTGTGTGTGTGTGTGTGTGTGTGTGTGTGTGTGTGTGTGTGTGTGTGTGTGTGTGTGTGTGTGTGTGTGTGTCTGGAAGGCGCACTTAGAATAGCCAATTTCATATAGCCTACTCCTTATCTCAAAACATAATTATGGTCTCATGTAAAAACATGCAGACGTCTTTGGCTGCTCCAACTTTATCATTTTGAGAAATATTCCCATATTAGGTTTTCCTACCCTCTTGTTGAGCCAGCTCTGAAAAAAGTCTTGCATGTTCATTGTGGAGCCTGAGTCTTTGATTTTCCAAAGCTGTTACATTTTCCTTTAGGATCATCTATAGAAACAAAAAATCCAATAAAATCGGTAGGCCTATTACCATCTTTTAAAAAACAAAACAATTAAATGAATCATTGGGACACTTAATCAGTTCCTGTTTTATAGCATCAGCACAGACATTTTAAAACACATTTATCACTTTTTGATACTCACTTGGAGTTGCAGAGTCTCGGTTAGAGATGCATTGGTTTCCCTCTGGCTCTCTAGAATACTTTCCAGCTCTTCTTGCAGTCTGGTCTGGTTTTTAGAGCTCAGTTGCAGTGCAGATTTCAAGACATTGTGCTCTTTTTCCTTCATCACTTTAGCTCCCTCCATCTTTTCAATTAAGGCCCGATGTGCTTCTCTGCATTGTGCAAGGCTAGCCAAGGGAGGCCAGGTGGCCCAAACCACAATGACAATCAGAGAGACCATGGACCACAACGTGAGGAGAGCCGTGATCCAGTTACAGGTGTTCTGGGCCAAGTTGGATCTGGCCATCCTGAGAAAGATGATGTAGTAGGACACAGACTACACTGACCTTCTTTTGTCTGGCGTCGCAGCGAGGAAAGTTTGAACCAGGAATCAGGGTTGAACCAGCTGCGTTTTGTTCACTGAGGCTGGGCTGCGAGTCTAGAGCTCTGGATGTGAGTGGAAGCTACGTCAGCATATCTACATTGTTATTTTAAGGACCTTATCAGTGCTCTGAGGAATAATTACACATCACTGTTTTAAAAAAACATCCATTATTTCCCTGGAGACATTTCTTCCATGTGCTCATGGCATTGTGGTTCTTAAATCACGGTAAAGCCCCATAATGCCTTAATCGGTATGAGATGAATATGGTGGGATAGACTGACAAAAAGGATAGTTCACCCAAAAATGAACATTCTGTCAGCATTTCCTCACTCATGTCATGTCGTTTCAAACCTGTATGACTTTCTTTCTTCTGTCAAACAAAACAAATGAAAATTTCTTTTGAAAATGTTTTTTGGACCCCACTGACTTTCTTCTTTTTTTTTTTTTTTGACAAAACAGTCTTTAAATATAATATTCTTTAAATAAATAACATTCTTCAAAATCCTTTTTTTGTGTTTCAAAGCCTTCAAACCACATTTTCACCCATTTACAGCAAAGAAAGACATTTATGTTTAAAATGACATGACAGTGAGAAAAAAATTACATTATATTTTCGTTTTTGGTTGAATTATCCCCATTAAATTAACTTGGTGATATAATAAATTAACCCTCTACTGCACGCATTATTATGCAATCATGGAAAAAAATGTTACAATGTTTTTTTTATATATAAAATAGACTCAAATTAACATATTTATATTTTTTTAATATTTTTTTATTTTTCGGGGGGTACTTTTGGGTGCGTTGCCATAAGCAACATTGTGCGACAATGGAACAGCCTGATGTGTTTTCTCCCAAAAGACATGAAATTCATAGATGATAGAACATGCATGTGTTTATGCCTTTGCGTGTGTGTGTGTGCGTGCGTGCACATGTGCATGGGGACTGCACAGCGACTTGTGTATGTGGTTATTTTTTGTTCACCATACAGATTTTGGAATGACAAAAACCTCAAATTCTTGATCTACTTTACACCTTTCCCAACATCAGCTCAACACTGTGCAAAGGACGACATGTAACCTGAATGTTGAACATACCGGAATAGATACCTGTCTCTTCATCCTCTGAGTCTACTAGGCCTAATTCTGCCTGCCTCTCATACTCCTCGTCACTGATCCCTAGCTCATCCTCACTTTCATGAGATGGTATAACCACTTGTACCCTGTACATTTCAGCCCTCCTCTCAGCCTTGCCATAGAACACTGGCGGCTTCATTTTCTAAACAAAATAAGCGTATATATATATATATATTTGACTTTACTTTTACTTTATAAATATATACAAATATATATAAATATATGAGTAGAATACAACCATCCACCTATATCAGTGCATCCATACATTGTCATTCATACAAAGCTACTCTGCATTAGCATGGGCAAAATATTGTTCCATTACCGCACAATGTTGCCATATGGCAACATACCTATTTTATTGAATAAAAAGGTAATAGTAGTATCAAAACAATGTGACAATGATTGAAAAAAGATTAGAACTTATCCCAGATGCTTGATGTAATTTTTTAATTCTGAAGAAATATGAAAAATTGAGGAAAATCTTCACATATTCACGAGCACTTCTTCAGCTACTGGAGTCATCAAAAGTGTGTGAAAAGAATGACAGTGCAAGGGTGTGTAGTGTCATGTGATGTCATCAAATCATATAATTTTTTACCACCAGGTTCTACCATGAATTTAAGACCAATCAGAGCTCATATTTATTTTCAAATTTCAAGAAATGTCCAAAGAAAGGGTATGTTGCCATATGGCAACACCGTGCAGTAGAGGGTTAAGAAAAAAATAAGAAAAACCTAAAAGCACAAGTTGATGCCAGAGCCAAAGAAAGACATGCACTTTTATTTATGTCACCACATCTCATGGGAAGTTAAGGGTTCTCAGAATATTCTGCCCTGTGGTTTGAAATTTCAAAGTAAACAGTGGCATCTACAAGACCCCAAAAATCCAAATGTTTATGTGTTTAACAAAACATAATTATCTTACAATGGAGATGGAAAAATCCTGTTTAGTTAAAACTCTGGAACTTTCAACATCTCTAGACATGTTGAAAATTAAGTTGAAGCGTATATGACAAATGCTCAGATTTATAAAACACTACACTTGACCTCCCAGTGCACTCCTCAGCCCACACACACACCTAATAAAGACACTGTGACTGTATTTGTCTTCAATTCTTTTATTTGAATGGACTTTTCTGATATATATATATAAATTTGTCGTAAATAAAACAACATAAAAATGGGCACAGTACTGTAATCAAACAGATAAGATTATTGCTATGACTTAACTACAAATGGCCACAACCATTTCCTGTAAGAGATAATGATGCTCATTTGCATATGGAATGTCATACAAAAAAATTGAATGTTTGAAGTGTTTTATGCAAAAGAATATTGTTAACGGGATAGTTCACCCAAAAATAAAAATTCCGTCATAATTTACTCACCCTCACATTGTTCCAAACCTGTATGACTTTCTTTCTTCTGTGGAAGAGTTCGTTTTTAAAAACGATTCAGCAAATACTATGAAAGTCAATGTGGTCCAAAACAATTTTGACTTTCATTGTATGGACAAAAAATAAACACCCAAGACATTTTTCTAAATATATTTTGTGTTCCACAGAAGAAAGAAATACAGATTTGGAGCATAATACAGGTTTGGTGAATAAATGATTTTTCCTTTTTGAGTGAACTATCCTATTAAATCCTATTTATAGATAAGCAGCTTACCAAGCTGATATATATGTACAGCTCATTAAAGACAGCATTTAGGACTTTTATATGTTTAGAAGTCATTCCATTTGTCTCATATCATAAAATTAGAATTTGATTTGCATAGGAAAAGCAGACATGCAGCAAAACAAAAGCAACTGCAAAAGCAAAAGCGATTATTCAATTCCTCATAGAGGACTGTGTAGTGCATTACTCCCAATGTACATTAAAATGCTTTGACTGCTGTAACTGATACTCAAGTAGTAAATAAACGTTTTATAATCGACCGATCCAGCATGTATATTTGTGAGGTGGCGAGTGAAAATGCGAAATGTTTGCTTTAGCTGCAACAGTCCGGCATCACATAAGAATATTGCGATGCACAGGCCATTCTTAAAGGGATACTCCACATTGAAATGAAAATTCTGTCATCATATACTCACCCACATGTTGTTTCAAACCTGTATGAATTTCTTTCTTCTGCTGAACAGGAAGGAAGATATTTAGAAGAATGTCAGTAACTAGACAGTTTTTGGTACCATTGACTTCCATAGTAGGAAAAAAATATACTATGGAAGTCAATGGTACCAAAAACTGTCTGGTTACTGACATTCTTCTAAATATCTTCCTTTCTGTTCAGCAGAAGAAAGAAATTCATACAGGTTTGAAACAACATGAGGGTGAGTAAATGATGACAGCATTTTCATTTTAAAGTGGAGTATCCCTTTAAAGCATGCACACCCTCACTTAGCCTTTAATGTAAAATAAAAATTTATTTAACTTTTTTTCTAAGAGTAACATGAACCCTACAGGCTTACATGAAGCTTATTTCAAAGTTGAATGCTCTATATCGGCCCTGCACACACCAAGCAAAGACATTAAATAGTTGTTGCGTTCTGAAAGCAAATTGAGCAGCTCAAGCCATGCTGTTGCTGTGCGTGTCATTTTCAGCTGAAATTGAGCGCACCAGCTCCTCCACCCAGCGCACCTCAGAGACCATCTGCTCAGCTAGCACTTCATAGCGGTTCTCCAACCGACCAAACTTGCGTTTGAGCGCATTGGCCGACAGCATGGCGGCTCTGGTCTCCTCCTGGCTCTGTCTGCGCAGGGCTTGTGCTTTCTGCAGCTCCTGTTTGATCTGATTGAGATCTGCAGCGATGCTTTCGTTCTCCTCCTTGTACCAGCTTTCCTTCTCCTCATAGATGGAGAGCAGAGCGGCCACATCCTCCCCGCAGGAGCGCTGGTTCTTCTCCAGCTCTCGTAGGCCATCCTCAGCCGCGGCTATCTCCTCCATGACCTGCGAGAAGCGCTCGAAATTGATGTAGGTGTTGTTAGGAGGCATGCTGGAGTGGGATTTGATAGTGTACTCCTTCAGACGGGTGGTCTTCAGACGCCTGCGCTCCGGCTTGCGCTCGCTCTCTTCAGGTCGAACGTTACGCCTCTTAATCACCTGTAGGGGACGATGGGATGAGAGCTAGTCAAGCAAAGAACAAATGGTGACAACTCAAAAGTGAGGGAAAGAGAAACATTCGAACCTTGATCCAGGGGTGCTGGAGACTGTCCTCGATTGTCATTCGCTTCCTGAATGTTAAAAGCAAATATTGAATTCATTATTAATAATATAATAATATACCAGTGTTATTGAGTATTATTCATAGAATTTACTAACATTTTGAATGAGCATTTTCATTTTTCATTTTAATTTTGTTATGTGATTGTTATGAAATATTAATGTGCTTTTGTCATTATTAATTTTCCATTGATCTTTATTTATTTACTTTTAGTAATTTTAATAAATAAACTTTTAATTATTTGAATTATCTTATATTTATATTTTATTTTATTATATCATTTCTAATAGTTTTAGTAATAACACTGGATTATACTAACTTAGGATCCTTGACCAGCAGTCGGCGAATGAAGTCCTTGGCGAGCTCACTTGTGTTACTGAAGTACTCTTCATCAAAGTCATAGTTGACAGCTGAAATGTTGGTAAGTGTTTCTTGTTTGGTCTCGCCAAGAAACGGAGAAGCACCACTCAAGCTAAAGAGCATTAATAATGCATTAATATTTGTTAAGCAAAGTACAATGGTATCACCTGACCTGGGTGTGGAAAAAGCATGAAATCAATGCAGCCAAACAAGCCATATCCATGATGATTACTTACAGTATATATGTGATAACTCCAATGCTCCTGCAGCAAAGAAAATCACAAGAAAACCAATTAATTCCAAGCAAAAATTAGCAAGTAAATATTATGCATTCACAACCTAAACAATATTTTATATCCATTATTAGCTACATTTCCATCCAAAGTTGCACATTTAACAAAATTGGAATATCTATAAAACATTTGCAAATAAAGCCCCAAGAGAACAAAATCATCACTTCCTGGTGATATATATGTGATAAAATGGAAGTTGCTGCAATCAGAGAAGCCACTGTGTCTCTTTTATCCTACATCATAAATGTCTTGCGCCTCAGAACACACAGACGAAACGCAATAAATGCTGTCATGTTATCTTGGGTTCGGATGCACTTCTGGGAGGTCATTATACCAAATCATTTTGAAGACAGAATTTGAAATTTCATTTAAGAATAACTAAAACAACATTGAGATGCTGTGCAATGAAACTGATCCGCTGGTTAGTCCAGCTATCCAATCACATCCTCTGTTGTCATGTTAGTTAGCAAAGTCATGTTAGTTTTTTTGTTTCTATTGTAGTTTATGGGCACGCCGCCTTATCAGATAAAAAATTACCTGACTCAATTGAGCGCATAAGTTATTTTTTATGATTTTTTTTTTAAGAATTTATGAGCATCTTGCCGTTTCCATCCAGTGTGTTTTTTATGCGATAACATGGCTATTGATGTTTATGACTCACCACATGTCTGCCTCCAGGCCAAGGGGCTCATAATTCACAATTTCTGGTGCTACAAATGAAAAAAAGATATTGCAAATTAAATTAGGATTCCTAATACACTTATAATAAGTAAAAATATAATTCAATGTTATAATAAACTTAGGTTCCCACCAACAAACTCAGGAGTTCCGAAGATGTTTTTAAATTCGTTTCCATCCTTAATCTGATGTGCAATTCCAAAATCTATCAATTTGATTCTGGGGTTCGGCACATTTTTATCCAGCAGCATTATGTTTTCAGGCTGAAAACAAAGTGCATTCAAGACTTTTGTAGTAAATGTTTCCATGTTAATGAGACACATTTCACCCTTATTTGAAAATTAAAATTTGAAACGAAACATTTTGACTGATCCAGCATCTACATTAATCAATAGCAAATCTTAAAACAAAACATACTAGTGCTCACCTTCAAGTCAAAGTGTGCTATGCGTTTAGAGTGTAGGTAGTAGACTCCATCCAGGATCTGCTTGAGGAACTGCGTGGCCTCCTCCTCGGTCAGCGACTCCTTCTCAGCCAGGAAGTCAAACAGCTCCCCTCCAGACACCAGCTCCAGGATCAGGATCACGTCGGTCTTGTTCTCAAAGATGTCGTGGAGGGTAATAATGTTGCTGTGCTGAATCTCTCGGAGGATGTTCACCTCTCGCTCGATCTCCTCTCGGCTCACGCCCCGTCGACTGGATGACAGACGTCTCTTCTTGATAAACTTGGCGGCATATTCTGTTCCGGAGCTCTTTTCTTTACATTTACGCACAATGGCAAACTGTCCACTATGAAACGTGTTACAACGGCAATGGCAAAAAGAAAGGAAAAGAGGAAACAGTGATCATGATGATATTTTTATAATTTAAATTTGATAGAAAATAAGGACATATTTTGCATATAGATGATATGTATATGAAATGTGTGCAAAAAAAGCACTACACTGAATGAAAGTTCATACAGTTGTAATAGAAATTATTCAACTCCCATTGCAAATCAGGTTTATTGACAATTTACAGAGTTTTAGCGGTTCGCAGTGAACAAATCAAACAAAAGTTAGTAATTCAAATAACTCAACACAATAAATGTTTCAAGTGGTTTCCCCAAATTCAATTGAAAATGCAACTTTTAATGACTTTTGCAATAATTATTAACCCCCCTGAATGAAATCCCTCACAAAAGGCACAAATCAAAACAGTGTTGTCTTAAGCACACCTTATGTGACTAATCAAGGGCTTCATTAGTTGCACCAGGTGTGCTGGAACTAGAACACATGAAATATCTGAACTGACTCGGTTTGTTGTGCGTCACATTTGACTGCATGTTATAAATATGGCTAAGTCAAATGATTGGTACAAAAAGTTGAGAGAAGATATCATCGCCCTTCACAAACAAGGAACAGGATACAAAAAGATAGCTAAGGCACTAAATGGGAAGCATAGTTTGCAAGTTCAAAGTTAAAGGAACAGTGGTTGCACTACCTAGACGGGGCAGAAAAAGGAAGTAATCAATGGCTGCAACCAGATTTCTGAGAAGGCAGGTTCAGAAAAACCCTTGAGTGACTGCAAAAGACCTGCAGCAAGACTGCAGGCACTGAGGTTTCAGCTGCACAGTAAGGCACGTACTAAACGCATGCCAGAACTCCGAGACATACACCACTACTGACCCAAAAGCATGGTGGGGTTCAGTGATGCTCTGTGGCTGCTTTGCATCCTCTGCCTCTGGAAACCTGCTGCGTGTGGAAGGCAAGATGGATTTCACTGAAGTATCAGGAAATCCTAGGAGAAAACATCATTCTGTCAGTGAGGAAGCTGAAGCTTGGGCATCGTTGAAACTTCCAACAGGAAAATGATCCTAAGCATACCACAAATTCCACCAAGGCTTGGTTACAGAAGAAGTCCTGGAAGATTCTACAGTGGCCATCAGTCACCTGACTTGAACCCCATAGATCTCTGGTGGGATTTGAAGGCGGTTGCGCAAACTCAAGAATATTACTGAACTGGAGGCCATTGTTCATGGCCAAGATTCCTCAGAAACGCTGCCATAAGCTGGTGTCTGGTTATACATCTCGTTTGCAGCAGTACTAAGTACAAGCGGTACAAGTACTAAAGATGCATGCCATGAAGGGGTTGAATAATTTTGAGACAGCAGAAGTCATTATAAGTTGCATTTTCAGTTGAATTTGGGGAAACCATTTTAAATATATTTGTTGTGTTGAGCTGTTTCAAATACTTTTGTTTGATTTGTTAATTGCAAACAGCTGAAAGTCTGTACATTTTGCCAATAAACCTGATTAGCAATGAGGGTTGAATAATTTATATTACAACTGTACATTCCACAAAAACAATCTGTAGTAAATTTCTAAAGTAGTAAGAGTAACTCCTTTAGTTAAATGGTACAAATGCTGCATAATGTAACCAATGAGAACTATAAAAGTCTGATAAAATGTTGTGTGGTTAAAGTACTCCTCTGACGGCTCTTCTTTGGCTCATCTGTAGTCTCATTTGCACTACAGCTGTGCTCAGGCTCAGAGAGCGAGCATATTCATTGTAAAGCAGTGATGTCATGCTGCAGCAGCACAGAACAGAAACCTTCACGTCCATATATAGGAAGAAAGGCAGGACTTGATTCAGTGTTTGCAGATGATTAATTCACTGTGCTGGGGATTTTTAAATTGCAGGACTCTCATGACGTTTGTTTATATACTTCACTGATAAGCACAAAAACTACGTTGCGTTTGCAACTCAGTGCCAAACATTATGATGTATTCATTTTACCTTATATATAAATCTCTTTCATAATTATTGTGCTTAAACCAAACATTAAGATCTTAAGCTACTTTTAACCTCAATCTTTGTTTTATCCACTATGTGTGAGACCATTTTAAGTCAGGTTAAACTAGTTTTACAGAGTTTTAAGAAGAGAAATGGCATTTCTTACCTTCCTAACTCCTCTCCCATTTCATAGCACAGCTCCACATCCTCCTGCCTGAAGCCAGCCATGATTTGCTGACTTCAAATTAAACAATCTATTAGAAAATGACCAGAAATAGTGCTTGTTATAGGACTAGTTTAGTTGCATGGATTTGACTTCATCAAACCACTAGACCACTTTATTGACAATGACTATAAATGGTTTGTAACTGTTCTGAAGAGTGCACATGCTTCGGTATTTACTCTTGACCTCACAGGATGTTGGATTTCAAACTGACATGGGAATGAGAACTTCCATGTGCAGAGTGTGGACAATCTATTCCTACATACGTCATTACCAGTCATACACTAGGGTTGCCAGTTTTTTTTTATCTTCCTTTCTTTCTTTCTTTCTTTCTTTCTCATGGCCCTTTAACAGCGAATATCTCAGCACTGTAGTGCAGTACAAACTCGCACTAAAATTACATCCCCGTTAAATCTATCTCATCTATGCTATAAAACATGTTTCAAGGCTTAATGACTTAATTGGTAAAGACAACTACAACATCCATTTATTTCAGCTCAGAGGTTAGTTTCATAACCAACAAATCTAATTTAATGTGGTTAATGCGGTCATAAAACAAATACGAAATAAGTATATTACGATAATCCTCAAAATATCTAATAAAGCTCTGATTTATGCCAGTAGCCATCTGGCTAACTTGTAAAAGAAACGACCAGCAAGCTACGTCTACGTTGACACACGAAACACATTACGGAATAAACATTCTATATAATATTAATAATACTACCTAGAACACTATAATACAATAAGTAAACGCTAAAGAGTTTGTTTGTTACATACCTTAACGTCGTCGCATTCCTCAGCCAATGGGTATTTTCCGGTTACTGCGCTCTGGAGAGGCGTGGCTTGTTCAGTGACATCATCGAGACTCCACCGCAGGATGATGTCAACTTGTACCTGTTATTAAGAGTCTGCCAGGTGTTAGCACACTGATATAAGTTAAAAACTACATGTTTGGGCTTGTTTTGCACTGTTCCTTTGTCAGTGTTACCACAACAGACTGATAACACACATAAAAAGCTGTAAATGAATTATATATACAGTGCTCATATTTTTATGCACGCTTAAGTATGCCTATGTGATATGCAAGTCTGTAATTGATATGTAAGTCTGTCCAGACATAATCATCTGAAGCATTCCAGACGTTAATAATACTAATTAAACATTAGCTGCAACATCTCATTAGTTTGATGAAAAAGCACGGAGGACTTTTTGCTCTCCTCAGATACAATGTGTTCTGCAAAGTCTGGCAAGTTCTGCACATTAAAACACTGATACGCCTAGTAAGTCCAAATAAACTCTATTTTAGAACAAAATTAAGGAACAAAAACAAAGGCCGTGCTCAAGTTCAAGGCGGCAGTCGCAGTCCAAACAGTGAATAAGCTATTCTTTAGACAAGGCAAAGTTAATTTCAAGAATGAACAGAAAAGTGACGTCGATGCATAAGTTTGAAGTTCAATGTGTGAAAATGCAATATCCAGCGCAAATGGACATTTTAGGCAGGGTGAAGTATATTAAGCTTAAGCAATTTCCTTACATGTGGCAGTGGCACATACTTTTTCAATCTGTCAAACAAAAAAATGACGATTTTACGGAGCCCCCCTAGTCCCACTTTGGCAAAAAAAAAATTATTATAACTATCTTGTGGCCTCAAGATAGTAACTCGTGGCCTCAAGATAGTAACTCGTGGCCTCAAGATATATCTCGTGGCCTCAAGATAGTCTCTCGTGGCCTCAAGATACTAACTCGTCGTGGCCTCAAGATAGTAACTCGTGGCCTCAAGATAGTATCTCGTGGCCTCAAGATACTAACTCGTGGCCTCAATAGTTACTATCTTGAGGCCACGAGTTAGTATCTTGAGGCCACAAGTTACTATCTTGAGGCCACGAGATATACTATCTTGAGGCCATGAGTTACTATCTTGAGGCCACAAGTTAGTATCTTGAGGCCACGAGATACTATCTTGAGGCCACGAGTTACTATCTTGAGGCCACAAGATAGTTATAATAATTTTTTTTTGCCAAAGTGGGACTAGGGGGGCTCCGTACGATTTTGTTATTGAAAAATGTCTATATGTATTTTGCAGCCTAGGTTTAAGTCAGTACGCCTACGTACATTAACCGTTGGAAATGATGTTTCAAGGAATGACAAATTTGGACTTATGAAGTGAAGGCGAGACCATAATTTGATTGACTAGAGTGAAAGCCAATAGACCAATAGTGGACGTTCGGAAGTAGATAAAGGTAGCCAATCGGCAACGTACTGCAAAATGTGGGCGGGATATGTTTAAACAGCTGATAGTTGAGTCTGCGGAGGGCAGTGCGGATGGGGGAGACGACAACAATATTCAGGCATCATGAGATTTTTGTCAAGTCTCCTTTGGGCAGCTCTTTTGTTCAAACAGGTAAGACGCAAGAAGACATAAAAGAACCTTTGCTTTTTGGTGGGTTTCTCAACAGGATTGTACCCAGTTTGTTTAATTTGTTTACCGATGGTTACTGGCTACATGCTATGTACGATTAGCTTTAGGTGGACGTCAGTAGGGATGTGCTCGTGCATGTTTGGGGCCCGCGCGGCCGAGTCCTCTTGCACTCCTGTTGACATGACACTGTTACCGCGAAACAAGTCTACAACACTGATCAAACGAGCGATCAAACTGTCATTTTTGCTGGATCAATAATGGCAAACCTTTGTTTTAATGTGGTTATTTATTTTGCAAACAGTGAGACTGTACACTGGAAATGTCAGTAATTTTCCAGAAGACGAACGTAAACATGCTACATCAAAACCCATTTAGTTGGTAGCAAACCGTAAGTTACCTTACCATATACCTTACCAAAATAATATTAAAATAGATGTAAAAATAAAATTTTTTTTTATGTAGTATCTTTTTTTCTTAATAGTTATGCACATTTGAGTATTATGTTCATTCCATTTAATGTTATTAGAATTTTAGTGTCATGTGTTAACGTGATGGTGTATCGTGTTTGTGTGGGTCACAATGAGCTCTGTCTTCATGTAATTATTGTCCAGTTGCTGGAAAGGCTAATTATGATGATCTGTAACTCATCATATAGCCTTTCATCATACTACCGGTACCTGTGTTATTAGTCCATTTTACAACAAATTCCTGAATAGTGTAATGTATTAAGAAAATGAATAACATCTCAGTAACACTGAGGCAAAAGCAACACAATTTCTAAATGTGGTCCTGCAATTTATTTGAAAGTCAAATGAAAGTCAAACTTTTTGTAATTAGAATTCATAACTCACTGTACATTTCGCTATATGAATGGTTAATGCAAGTTCATGTCAACTCTCATGTCACCCTCAGACTTTTACACATTTCTTTCCTATTGTCAGTTTTTCCTTCAGCAAGAAGGAAATGCACAAAACCGTTAACCAATAACCTGAGCTGTATCCATTCTGATTCACAGGTTTTATGTGAATATGGCATGGCACATTTCAGCGATCAGGGGAAGAGTGAAGGCAAAGATTACTGCATATTCTTCAACTCTCAGTGGGCTCGACTACCTCAGGACCTCAGTAAAGCAGTTAGTAGCAATTTACATTTTACACACACATACACACACACACACACACATTCAGATTGTAATGATTTCACGATAAAAGGCCTCATTCCCAAAAGAAACCCCTGCTGTATCTGAAACTGCAGTGTACAATTTATCATCACAATGCTGGCACTCATTCATCCTTTATTGTTTTTTCAGGCACGCCTCCAGACTTACGATCTCACCACCTCTGTCCTGTGCTCCCCCTCTGATGTACCCGAGGGTGGCTTCCCAAACACCATCCCAATGGTGATGAGAGGAAATTGCACTTTCTATGAAAAAGTCAGATTGGCCCAGATCAATGGTGCCAAGGGACTACTGATCGTCAGCAAAGATAGACTGGTAAGACTATAACACCATTAATGTCATTAAAACATTTTCACAGGAGTCACAATAAGCTTGTTTGACATGCTTTACAGACTCCACCCTCAGGCAACAAGTCTCAGTATGAGGAGATAGGCATCCCAGTGGCCTTGCTAAGCTATAAAGACATGCTGGACAT
This sequence comes from Leuciscus leuciscus, assembly GCF_965113295.1. NCBI lineage: Eukaryota > Metazoa > Chordata > Actinopteri > Cypriniformes > Leuciscidae > Leuciscus > Leuciscus leuciscus. The sequence continues at coordinate 33,633,083 of NC_138730.1, forward strand.
CAGTAAGGTAATTTTTCATTAGAGCAGGTTGTCTTTGGACTGAAGTTGCTCAATCAAAATCACTTCAACACACATCACATTGAAATTACAAAGGCAATAAAAGTTTAAGCCATTTATTTCTCTCTTATGTCTGTTTGTAGACGTTTGGGGAGAAACAGCAGGTGGCCATGTATGCGCCTCATGAACCGGTGGTGGACTACAACATGGTGCTCATCTTTCTGATGGCAGTGGGCACAGTGGCTGTCGGAGGATATTGGGCTGGCAGCAGGGACATTAAAAAGTAAGAATTGTGCCCTTGTAACATTGTGAGCCCTTGAGGCACAGTTTGTAAGATAAATAAGTAATAAAGCTGACAGCCTGCAGAGTTTATTCAACTAAACCCACATATGTGTGCCGACAGACGTTACATGAAGCACAAAAGGGACGACGGTGCCGAGAAACAAGACGAGGAGATCGTTGACGTCACCCCCATCATGATTTGTGTGTTTGTGGTCATGTGCTGCTCTATGCTGGTGCTCTTATATTTCTTCTATGATCAATTGGGTAAATAAATCATTTAAGTATTACCGTTTTTCAACAAACTGTGTGTACTTCGGTTGAACTTGATGATTTGATTTATTCCTCTGTATTTCTCTCACAGTGTATATGACTATAGCGACGTTCTGTCTGGCATCTGCCGTCGGTCTGTATAGCTGTCTTTGGCCTTTTGTCCGAAGACTACCATTTGGGAAATGCAGGTCAGAGATGTGCATTAGAAAGACAAGATAAGATTCTTTCCTTTTGGCTTTGTATTGAAGGAGATGCTTTGTGTGTTGACAGGATACCTGAGAATAACTTGCCATATTGCCACAAGCGGCCACAGGTGCGCATGCTGGTCCTTTCAGCCTTCTGTATAGGAGTCAGCGTCACTTGGGGAGTTTTCCGCAACGAAGACCAGTAAGAGTAGTGAAAAACACTTTAGGTCTTGAGACTCTTGACATTTTCGGCACTATCACGGATGGTATCTGATGAAAAATCATGTTCCCTAGGTGGGCGTGGATACTTCAGGATGCGTTAGGCATCGCTTTCTGTCTCTACATGCTGAAAACAATCAGGCTGCCTACTTTCAAGGTGAGTTTAAAATGCTGGTGGATGCTGACGATTACAGCGTGTGGAGGTGATGCATTTCCTATTGATTTTTCTTCTCATTGTAGGCCTGCACTCTGCTGCTGGTCGTGCTGTTCGTGTATGACGTGTTTTTTGTTTTCATAACACCACTCTTAACTGAGGTACAATGCTCTTCTTAGTTTCGTTTTTAAAATTGATTCAAAATAGACATTTTTATTCTTTGGCATCTATTTGTTTATTGTTCCATGCAGAGTGGGGAAAGTATCATGGTTGAGGTGGCGGCTGGTCCCTCTGATTCCTCTACTCATGAAAAGGTAGGAAGTTGTTTTTTTGTTGTTGATAAATGTAAATACATTTTTGTTTTATTTTGTGGTGTCAATTTTAGCATCTTTGTCTTCATTAGCTTCCCATGGTGCTGAAAGTGCCCAGGTTAAATTCGTCTCCTCTGGTCCTGTGTGACCGGCCCTTCTCTCTCCTGGGCTTTGGGGATATCTTGGTACCAGGTAACGTCACTACTGTTGTTGCATCAGCTGCATGATGAACAGATTTTCAGGGTTCATGGAAAGAATGTGATGATGCACTAAAATGAATTTTTTACCAAAACCGAAATTGAAGTTTTCATGTAGCCAAAAAATTAGGTCATTGAACTTGGTAAGCTGATTATTGTGTCATGTTTTCAGGTGAGAAATTAAACTAGTTGTGGGAAAGTTCTTTGCAACAAGCCACCTTTTGATATTTTACGCCAAACTAATTTTACCTATTGCCACTTTAGCATACTTTATATGGTTTCTTTGTTTTTAAGAAAATTTATTGAAATCAAACTCTGCCTCAACATCCTTCTGTTTTTCTTTTCTTCATTTTGGTCATAATGATAAGGACAATAAAAATATCCTTCTTTTCATTTGTTTCCTCAGGTTTGCTTGTAGCGTATTGTCACAGATTTGACATTCTCATGCAGACTTCTCGAATATACTTTCTGGCCTGCACTATTGGTAAGACATTGACGACCTTTTAAATTCAGATATGTTCAATGTGGTAATATACTAACGGACATACTGTAGAGCAGTATTTCTACTTTCATGCTTTTGTTTAGTTATTTGGTATCATTGAAAGATTGTGAATGTGATCTCTGTTTGTTTAGGCTATGGCATTGGTCTTCTCATCACATTTGTGGCTCTGGCTCTGATGCAGATGGGTCAGCCTGCCCTCTTATACCTGGTGCCTTGCACGCTTCTCACCAGCCTTGCGGTGGCTCTGTGGCGCAAGGAGTTGCCTTTGTTCTGGACAGGAAGTGGATTTGTGGTGAATACCAGTTTGATATGAGTGCCTTCTACGATCGGAAAAGTTCTAGGGTTATGTACAGTTACTAGAATTACAGTTGAGTAAAACCACCCACGTGTTTTTGTTCCGCTCTTATTTTGCTCTCTTTTTTACTGTGGGTGTCTTCTTTTTATCAAAGGAGGGGTTTGGTGTCAACCTGTACCTTAAGATTAAAATGATCATTTCCAATATGTATAATTGTTCTTAAAGGGTTAGTTCACCCAAAAATGAAAATTGTGTCATCAATCACTCACTCAAACGTCGTTCCAAACCCGTAAGAATTTCACTCCATAGAGTGCAATAGTTCCACCCCCTTTTTCAGCAGCACTGGTTCCGGAAGTATTTTTTCCCATTCATTTCTCACAGGGATTTAAAAAAAGCCTTTCTTAAAGAATTATAAGCCATGAACAAAGCCAATCAGCTACGAGGTGAATCATATTTCAAACTTCGATTTTCACTTTTTTTGTTGCTTCAAATCAGACAAAATGACAAAGGTGCAAGAATGTGTACTTAACGGCTATAGTGAGGGAAAGAACTACAATCCCATGAAGCATTGCAAACGGCACAATTAAATTAAAAATGGATGATTACATATTTGAAGTCTAATGCAAAATATGTATATACAGCTCTGGAAAAAATTAAGAGACCACTGCAAAATTATCAGTTTCTCCAGTTTTACTATTTATAGTGGTCCTAACCACTGATCTATATAATATATAATGTGCTGCCGTCGCATCATCCAAGTGGATGCTGCACACTGGTGGTGGTTGAGGAGAGACCCCTGATATGATTGTTAAGCGCTTTGGGTGTACAGTAGTACATATGAAAGTGCTATATAAATGCCTCATTCATTCATTCATTTAGAGCATTTATTTGCAGAAAATGACAACTGGTCAAAATAACAAAAAAGATGCAGTGTTGTCAGACCTCAAATAATGGAAAGAAAATAAGTTCATATTCATTTTTAAACAACACAATGCTAATGTTTTAACTTAGAAGAGTTCAGAAGTCAATATTTGGTGGAATAACCCTGATTTTCAATCACAGCTTTCATGCGTCTTGGCATGCTCTCCACCAGTCTTTCACATTGATGTTGGGTGACTTTATGCCACTCCTGGTGAAAAAATTCAAGCAGCTCGGCTTTGTTTGATGGCTTGTGAGTGACCATGGTTCTTTGTTATGTCTTTGTTCTTTGTCCAGATAATGGACTACAAGTTTAGTCTTCCGCCACATGCGCTCTGCTTTTCTGCATTGTCTTTTCATATTTTGCTCTGCTGTTGAGTTTCTCCAAGGTGCTTTTTGTCTGCCACTCTTCTTCCTGACTTTCACAGGAGCAATATCATCAATTACACTTTTGAGTTAAAAAGAATCAAGGAGAAAATCAGCAGATATGCTTGGTGTTAAAGATACAGCCTTCATAAATAATACACTAGTGTTCTCATTTAAGCATATCTTCTTGACAGACACAGATCTACCTTCAATGGCAGGAAAGATCAATATATCAAAGATAATACAGCAATGATCAGACAGTGCTACATCCTTAATAACAATCGATGAAATGTTTAGACCCTTACTGATAAGTAAACCTAGAGTGTGTCCACGATTGTGTGTGGGTCCGTGTACATGCTGAGTCAGATCAAAAGTTTTTAAAACAGTTTTGATTTCTTTTGCCATATTGGTTTCTGCACTATCTATGTGAATGTTAAAATCTCCAGCAATGGCAAAACAGTCAAACTCTGAGGTAATTGTTGATAACAGCTCTGTAAAGTCCTCAGCAAATGATGGAGAGTATTTTGGAGGCCTGTAAATAATGACAATTAAAATGCATGGAGCACCTTTTAACACAATACCCAGATAAATCGAAAGACGAGTAATTCCCAAATGATATTTGCTTACATTGATAGACATCTTTAAAAAGAGCAGCTACACCCCCACCTCTCTTAACAGCTCTGCAGACACTCATAAAAGTAAAGTTAGGAGGGGATGTTTCATTGAGGATTGTTGCACTACAGCTGTCTTCTAGACGTTTCATTTAGAAGCATAAAATCCAGGTTGTTTGTGGTTATCAAGTCGTTGACTAGAGGTGATTTTAGTTTGCAGTCTTAGTTAGACGTGTAATAGGCACCAGATTAGTTGGGTTTGCTGTACGGCTATTGAAGGCCTTAGACTTTCTATCATGTAATAGAACATCAATAGAGAAAGATACAGGCACACTGGGTTCCCGCTTGTTCTGTAAACATTTGAGAAAGTTACTGTTATCATAGCGGGGACCAGACACATATCACTGAGAGCTGGTATCAGTTCGAGCAGATGGGGGAGGGTGTGGGCCCTGGCGTTGTGGCAGAGGCCGAAGAGCTCTCACAGGAGGATGGGGAGGGCGAGCTGGGCCCGCAGGCTTTGGTGGTTGCGGGGCCTGATGTTTTTTGGTTGATATCTGGGGGCACGCAGCAAAACAGTGGGATAGTTTGGTTCCAGCATACACCAGTTCTTCCATTTTCTCTGAGAAGCACAGGAGTGGAGATGCTGGAGAGAGGGATAGCGTGTCTGGTGAAGAGAGGCTGTTGCTCTGGTGTTATCGGAGGCTGTGATATGCTGTCCTGGCTTCCCTGGCTGTTTTCCAGGAAGTCGTCCTTGGGTGCTGAATGTTGGAGCAGTTCTAATATGTCACAGTCTGTCTTGTGGTGAGCTCTGTGGGCAGGGCTCAGCTGAGATTGTGTCCGTGAGCAGAGGTTGTTGTGGCTGCATGGTGTTATCATTGTCCTTGTGTGATTTGTCAACCGCATGTCCATTCAGGTGGACTTCACAAAGACAAATCTGCCCGACTCCAGCCTTGAAGCACCCCCAGATCATCATATATAAATAGCTCCACCAAATTTCACAGTGGTGCGAGACAATGTGGCTTGTAGGCCTCTCCAGGTCTCCGTCTAACCATTAGACGGCCAGGTGTTGGACAAAACTGAAAATTGGACTCATCAGAGAAGATGACCTTACTCCAGTCCTCTACAGTCCAATCCTTATGGTCTTTTGCAAACCTCAGCCTGGCTCTTCTTTGCTTCTCATTGATGAAGGGCTTTTTTCTAGCTTTGCACGACTTCAGCCCTGCCCCCAGGAGCCTGTTTCCAACCGCCCTCGCCGTGCACTTCACCCCAGCTGCTGTTTACCATTCTTTTTGTAGGTCACTTGATGTCATCCTACGGTTGTTGAGTGACATTCGAATGAGTTGCCGTTCATCCCGGTCAGTGGAGAGTCGTTTTCGCCCTCTGCTGGTCTGTAGCTTTGTTGTCCCCAATGTCTGCTGCTTGAGTTTGTTCTTATGAACCGCCATCTTTGAAATTTTAAGGATGGAAGCAACCAGACGCTCACTGTATCCCTCTGCTAGTAAAGCCAGAATTGAACCCTTCTTTTCCTCACTCAAAACTTTCCTTTTCAACTCTTTTGATAATATTTAACTCTTTTATGAACTCTTCCTAAGTTAAAACATTAGTATTGTGTTTTTTAAAAATGAATATGAACTTATTTTCTTTCCATTATTCGAGATCTGACAACACTGCATCTTTTTTTGTTATTTTGACCAGTTGTCGTTTTCTGCAAATAAATGCTCTAAATGACAATATTTTTATTTGGAATTTGGGAGAAATGTTGTCAGTAGTTTATAGAATAAAACAAATTTTAATTTGACCCAAACACATACCTATAAATAGTAAAATAGGTATATAGAAACATTTAAGTATTTTGAGAGCTTAGAGAGATCGACTCGATTACATCATTCACAGTGCTTCATGGGAGTTGGCAGCTAAAGAGCTATTTTGGCACATGTTGCTTTTTTCGACTCACTGATTGGTGTAATTTTCTGTACAGCATCATGGGTAATGTCGTTTTTCTCCAGAAGTAAAACTCTTCAGAAGACTTGAATTAAACCGATCAGTTCATATCGATTTCTTTTATGATCTTTTTTTGAATGTTTTGAAGCATCACATTTTTGGGTGAATAGACTTTCAATGGGACAGAAATGAAGATATCTTCATTTGTGTTCCGAAGTCTCACAGGTTTGGAACGACATAAGAGAGGAATTGAATTGAATTGAATTGAATTGAATTGAATTTTTGGATGAATCAATCCGTGATCACACAATCATCCATTTACATTCTTTGATTTCACAGGCATGCTTTGTTTAAAGATGTTTAGAAATGTCTGTGGCATAGATCCCAGAGATGGAAACTCTACCTTCTGTATAAAAGATTTTACAGGGATTTTGAAGGCTTTAGACAAATGCCTGTTAGACTGAATTTATTAAATCCAAATTTAGTTTCGCTCTAAACCACAATAACTGGAAATGCTGTGCTACAGACTGATATACACGAGTTTAAACCTCTGTTTAACTCACTATGGGTTGATAAACACCAGATCTCTCCTTTAGGTCTGGTAAGAGATCTGTGTACCGGAAGAGGGCTTATGTTAAATTTCCTCAGCTCTTCAGCTAACAGTGCTTATGCTTTCAATCTAATAATCGGCCTGGAGATTGGTTGGTCTTGAGTTGATCTATGGTGATTTTCTGTATGATGTAGAGAAGAATCTGATCCTTGTCATCTCCTCTGAGTGTTCGCTCCTTCACTAAAGCCCTATTTGGAGGGTAATAGTTTCTTAGGGGGTCGTAAGGTATTTTTAACATTTACAGCGGTTAGACTGTGCTTTTATTGCCATCCGAATCCAGAATGTCAGTGTTTTTCTTAAACATTTTAAATGGGCCGTTATTGTGACAGCAACATATGATACAATTTAAAAATATGTAGTCTATTATACACAACATTGAAAATACAAACCATGCAGCTTTATTTTGACAGTAAATAAGAGGCTGCATTAACTTGTTTCCGCTAATTTCCATATTTTTATAAAATGACATCCTTTTTTAGACAAAATGCAAGAATATAATAACCATTTCGAATATAGCATACTCGCATCTAGCTTCCTATTTTTAAAAATGAGAATCAAATAATGAAATAGAACATTATTTTCCTATTATTAAATTAAATACAAATTTATTCGTATTATTCCAAGCCACTAGCGTAGCCAGAAAAGAGTATCTGGGTGTGCATTGACAATAAATGTGGCACACCCAGTTTTTCTAGATTAATGTGCAAAAAACCCCGACCATGTATCACTAACTTTACAGAATAGACTGGGCTGATGTGTAAAACTGTACTCAGGCTCGCCACATTACCATAATACTATATGCCTAACTCAGGGCTTAACATTAAGCCTTTTCGTGTGCTTGTCCTTCGAACAAGTAAATCGGGGGGGGGGGCCGTCTTAATGAGCGAGTCATTGAGCCATTTATTCAAACGATTTGTTCAAATGGCTGAATCGTTCAGGAATGAGGCAGTTATCATCATCATCATCATTGAATCTTTGACTCAACCGATTCGTTCAAAACGCTGAATGATTCAGTTATGTGTTCCGGTGAGATGCGCTGTGGTTCTGCTTTGATCTTTGTTTGGAACTATTTTCGCTGCTCAAATAGAACAAAAAACAGGCAGTATTGTGTCTAAAATGTATTAATTACTTGTTTATTGAACTGTCATATGAAAAAAGTGTCACATTTTCAATCGTGATGGTATTCAGCACTCGTGGTCGTGTGATGTTGCTTAACTGTATCATATATGTTATAAATATAAAAACTCCACATGAATTTTTACTGCTGTATGTTCACTGAATTTCTTGGTGTGAGCTGCGCTCATTTTTTTCTTTCCATTTCTCATGAGGCGCGAGCCTCAACAACAGCACAGCCTTGTTACCGTCAGCATCTGTTTGCGGATTGGTTGATCACCAAAATTTAAATACATTTTTAAATGAACAAATATTGTAAGTAAACAACAATAGGCCAAGTTTAGAAAAACATTTTTATTAAGACTTTAAAAAATAATTCTGCATCTATTGTAGGTGTGCCAGCTGCCACTATGGGTACGCTTATGTTCCAAACATATGACATTTTATTTACAGCAGACAATCATGTGACTGACCACGTGAGCAGTGCGGTCGCGGGTTCGTAGGATGACAAAAGTCGCTACTCCAGTCAATAAATCGCCATGAGTTTAATCTCTGAGGTGCCATGCAAATGTATTTTTACCGACGTCCACATGAGAAACGATTACCATCCGAATAGGGCTTTAGTCATAGATCAGAAACCATTTTCTCATTCTTACTTCTCAGCGAAGTGATTCTTTACATTATTCTTCTGCTTTAAATTCCAGTAAGCAAAGTTAAGTGTCTTATTCTCACCAAGGCTGCATTTATTTGATCAAAAACACAGTAAACCTAACAATTTAAAATAACTTTTCTATTTTAATATATTTTAACATGTAATTTATTCTTGTGATGACAAAGCTTAATTTTCAGCATCATTTCTCCAGTCTTCTATGTCACATGATCATTCAGAAGTCATACTAATATGCTGATTTGCTGCTCAAGAAACATTTATTATTATTATCAATATTGAAAAAAGTTGTGCTGCTTCATATATTTGTGGAAATATTTGATGAATAGAAAGGTTAATCATTTATTTGAAATCGAAATCTTTTAACATTATAAATGTCTTGGATCACTTTCGATCAATTTAATGTTAAGTTGTGATCAAAGTTCAATCATTAACTTTGATGAATCTCTTAATTTCTTTAAAAAAAATCTTACTGACCTCTAACATTTATGTAACGTACATATATAAATTATTTATGAATCAAAATTAAATTAAAGTTTTACTTTTCTGTCTCTCTCTCATTTCTTCCTCAGCCTCCTCCAATTGTGATGGAACAAATCAACTGTACTCAAACCCCAGGACCGTCCACAGATGAACCCCAGTCCAATCCGGAGCCGCCAGACTCTGAAACGACCAATCAGAGTGAGGAGCCTCCTCCACCAGCCCACGTGGAAGTTCCGCATCTTACAGATGCATCTACTTAAAAACAAAAGACTGGAAGGATGCTAATTTCTTTTTCATTTTTTGAAGTCAGTTATATACCTGACCATATATGTAATAGACTTGAGCAGTATGAATCTCAGCGCACTTGTTTTAAGCTTTTGAAATAATACAGTCTGTTTAAACCTAAAACACGAGGAGGAGGCACAACACCTGCTGTGCTTCATCCAACTTGTTTCAAGTTTTACGTTTGATGGTATTAGGAGAGCGTCGAAGGGACAGCTTTAATCTTCTTCACAAGGATTTCAACTCTTCTTTTTGTTTGTAAATAGACTGTAAAAACAGTATTTCAGTAAATGAAACAAAGTGCAGCTAGACATTTTAAAACAAATGTCCAGAAAATTCAAGACCGCTCACAAAAAATATATATTTGGCTTCCAGTTGATAATGCATTAGTGACGGGTTCTTGTCACAACAGCGCTGAAGTGTCACATCCTTTGAAACACGGTGCTAATAAGGACCGAATGAGCCAAAGGCTTCGGGAATAAGGATTTATTAGTTTCATCCCTAGTTCTGAGATGCGAATGCTGTGGATTGAGATTGTTAATAGTTTATATTACACTATGCTGTATAATTAAGAGCAGTACTGTTATACATGGCCACATTATTGAACAAAAACATCCTTATTGGTTTGGAATGTGACTTCAACTTTAGTTGCATTGATATAGATCATATTCATATGCTCATGGCTTATTTAAGTGTTGTATTTAGAGTTTGCTGTTTACTTGATGGAAGGGATATGATGAGGTCTTTAGATAAAAACTGAAGTGCATTTTTAAAGGATACTTTCCTGCCCATCTGTTGAGTGACAGTCCTTCTGTTTTATAGTAGGAATTTTATATTCATGGTACTTTTTTTAAAAAGTTTGTTTTTCCAGTGTAAAGCACTGATATGTCTTTGTGTATGATTTAACAATCTGAAGTTACATGGAGTTTATTTAAGAAGTTTATGTTGTGCTGTTGTCTCATCGAAATCTTTTTGACTTGGGTACACCATGGTCATGTGGAATAACTTGGACAAGTAGTAATCAAGTTCTGTCCATTTATTAATACTCCTGCAGTATTAATAAATCAACAGATCAACATATGCTGTAAAAGTCTGATTTTGAAAAGTTGTTGAAGAGTGCATACATTAAAGGAATAATGCATTGTGTTATAAACTTGTGTATTGTGGTGTTTTAATGTGACAGCACTTGCAAAATACTTAGTATGATTACTGGCAAGAACGTGTTGTAAAATACTATTCATGAGTACTTGGCATTTTCCACCCACATCAAAAAGTATTTGGTAAAGTGTAATGGTATAATTGTGTCTTACTCTCACCAGGTTCACTGGACTCGCTATGAATTCCAACTCCAGGCTAATGTTGAACTTTATGACCAAGCTGAGGGAAAAAAGCATTTTTGTCTCTTAAACTATTGTGCATGAAATGAGCCACACTGAGCTAAAGGCCAAATTGCATAATGAACACGCACAAAAAAACAAGCCACTTCATGTCAAAGGTTGTCGAGCCCTGGGCAAAAGAGCTTTTTTTTAAAAAGTAAGCTGAACAAATGTAAGACAAAAATGCTGAAAAATCTCAGTCCTTAGTTTTTCTTTCATTCATAAAATGCAAGGTCCTTTTCAAGCCACCATTTTCTAGGACTTTTCCAAGACAATTTACAGTATGAAAAGTATCGAATGGATACTTTGACAATTTTCTATCTGGTTTCCGACCGCATCACAGCACAGAGACAGCGCTCATAAAGATAATAAACGATATTCGCTTAAATACTGATTCAGGCAAATTATCAGTGCTGGTACTACTCTACCTCAGTGCTGCATTTGACACTGTCGATCATAACATACTTCTTGACAGGCTGGAAAACTGGGTGGGGCTTTCTGGGATAGTCCTAAAATGGTTCAGGTCATACTTAGATGGGAGAGGTTATTATGTGAGTATAGGAGACCATAAGTCTGAGTGGACATCCATGACATGCGGAGTCCCTCAAGGCTCAATTCTTGCGCCACTCCTGTTCAACCTGTATATGCTCCCAATGAGCCAAATAATGAGAAAGAACCAAATTGCTTACCACAGCTATGCCGACGACACACAGATCTACTTAGCCCTATCGCCTAACGATTACAGCCCCATTGACTCCCTGTGCCAATGCATTAATGAAGTCAACAGTTGGATGTGCCAAAACTTTCTTCAGTTAAACAAAGATAAAACTGAAGTCATTGCGTTTGGAAACAAAGATGAAGATCTCAAGGTGAACGCATACCTTCACTCTAGGGGTCAAACAACTAAAAATCAAGTCAGGAATCTTGGTGTGACACTAGAGTCAGACCTTAGTTTCAGTAGTCATGTCAAAGCAATAACTAAATCAGCATACTATCATCTGAAAAATATTGCAAGAATTAGATGCTTTGTTTCCAGACAAGACTTAGAGAAACTTGTGCATGCTTTCATCACCAGCAGGGTGGATTATTGTAATGGACTCCTCACTGGCCTTCCCAAAAAGACCATAAGACAGTTGCAGCTCATACAGAACGCTGCCGCCAGGATTCTGAGCAGAACCAGAAAATATGAACATATCACACCAGTCCTCAGGTCTTTACACTGGCTCCCAGTTAAATTTAGGATTGATTTTAAAGTATTATTACTGGTATATAAATCATTCAATGGCCTAGGACCTCAATACATTGCAGATATGCTCACTGAATATATACCCAACAGATCACTCAGATCATTAGGATCATATCAGCTAGAAATACCAAGGGTTCATTCTAAACATGGCGAGTCCGCTTTTAGCTATTATGCCAGCCGCAGCTGGAACCAGCTTCCAGAAGAGATCAGATGTGCTCCTACAGTGGTCACATTCAAATCCAGACTCAAAACACTTCTGTTTAGCTATGCATTTACTGAATGAGCACTGTGCCGCTGTTCGTCCGACTGTTTGTACTGTATTTCATTTTATTTTTCTAAACTGTTTTAATTATTCTCATTTCTTTTTATTATTTTAATTTCTTCTATGTAAAGCACTTTGAATTGCCATTGTGTATGAAATGTGCTATATAAATAAACTTGCCTTGCCTATGAACCCAATACAATGTATAGCCTATAATACTCTAATATTGTGGTTATTGGATGTTCTGCTGAAATGCTATTATTTGAACATATATGGGATCTAATGCTTTTTGTACATATATGGGATCTAATGCTTTTTGTAAACCAATAGTGGAATAATAAATTATTTTAGCTTGGGCTGCATTTAATTAAGCCATGTCATATTAGAGATGACAACACGTGATGTTCTTATGCCCCTGTTTTATTGACAAAAGTCAATATATTTTTGAAGATGAGACATGGTTTCAATCACAAATAAAATATGTTTTATCATTTTTTATTTGTTCCCCAAGCACTAGGAATCCCATCAGTCCGTGCTGCTGTCTCTGGTAGATTACTTCTAACCTTACATGTTCATTCGACTAAACACAGCTTTGTCTAAACCGTAACATTCAAATCTGCACTATACACTATATATTTATGCACTATGTACTCAACCGTGTAGTGTGTGAACTTTATAAAGTTTTGTCAGAATGATAAAGTTCATACAGTACACGGAGCAAAAATACAGAGAGTATAGTCATTTCACAACTATTTAATAATTCATTCAAACAGATTTTTTTTTGTGATCAATTTATAGGACATGAAGTGAGTGAATTTAGCGTCGCTGACGTTCCCTAGTTTTTCTTTTGAATAACAAACAATGTGACGTTAAACCGAGCACACAGGTTTTATGTTTGTTCATTTCACTGAGCAAATCACTAGCACTTAAAAGTGCAACAGTTTCTCAAAAAAAGCTGTATTTGCTCTGCACCATTTACAAATGTATGGTTTCTAATGAAGAAAGTCTATATTTTCTCAAAATAAAAGAAACACAATTGTGCCATGATCTAGTTATGTACAGTATAAATGAATGAGACAAAACTAAACCGAAATAAGAGGTGGTACCTCTGACATTTAGTAGTTAAGAACATATATCCCCCGTCATAAAGAAAAACAAGGCTGTTTTTTTCTAAAACACTACAAAATATTTGCTCAAATATAACATTATTTTCCAGTTAAGCAAAATAATGTAAGAGATTCTTTGATCTGTGCAGAAAATGGACAGAAAATGAAAATGAAAATTACATTTCAAATCAAAACTTCCACACATTAAATAGGTCTACTTTTTTTTTTAAATGTCACAGCTCAGAAGATCTTGATTACAGAAATCCTATAAAGAGTCCAGAAAGAACATTAAGACTTTTGCAGTGTAATGCTTGTGGGGCCAAACATCCCTGAAATAAAATCACAATAAATAACTAAAAACAGCTATTTACAGGAATGACAAATTGTTAAGGCAGGCAAGGCAAGGCAAGGCAAGGCAAGGCAAGGAAAAAGGGTTAATGTAAGAGCCATAAGTACTGCCAGGAATGATTCCTCCCAAATATTTGTTTCCCCAATTAAAGATAAAAATAAGAGTAAAAACAGAAATCATGATTAAGACTAAAATCTGCATGGTTTCATTTCTTTGAAAAATGCATTTGAGTCAGTGCAGGTCATGTTAGAGAGGAAAGAAAACTCTGCATTCATGTTGTAGTCCCACAGATCACACAGGGACATTAAAAGAAATAAATGTCTTCTGGAACTGCATTGTCTTTGGGTTTACGTTGTCCTGGCTGGGGACTGTGTGTGTTATGAGTGGTGTTGTGCCTCCTGATGGTATTTCCTGAATGAGAGGGCACAGAGCTAGATAACTTCTCTGCTGGCATAAACATATCTGCAGAAACACCACAGAAATAGATTTACTAATGCAGAAACACAACTACGAATGGTTTAAATGACTAAAACAGTGCTGCATGTAAGCAATATGAAGATACACATAGTACAAAGAAGTGTTAGAATATGAGGTAAAAACAAACAGAGGTTTGGGGTAAAATTATCCCATTAAACAAAGCAAATGTAAACATTTTAACCACTGACAAATCCTAAGAAAGAAAGAAAATGTACGTGAGGTGAGGCAGAATAAAGAAGTTTCACCTGGACTGAGTTGGTGAGGACTGTTGGATCTCATGGCTCTTAAACTGCCTCCTTCCTTTCCTGTAACTTTGATGGGAAGTAACTGAGACACCTCTATGCCAGCTAAAAGTGTGAGAAGATGTTCAAAATCACAATCACCTAAAACAGTGGTTCTCAAAGTGTGGTACGCAGGCTCCGTCTAGTGGTACGCAGGGGAATCACTGAATTTCGCACGTAAGATCAAACCCGTGTGATCTTTTACTGTCTATTGTGTGATCAGTCTTGGCTGGTCCCTGGAGCGTACGATACGATTACACCGGTGTGAGTAGAACGGTCAGTGCATCACGTGATCAACTGCTAAATTCATGTGCTTATTTGCAGTTGGCTGGCGCTGAGCCAGAGACGGACGCGCGCCACAGGCGCTGTCAAATATCACAATTATTCAGTGTTTTTAACCACATAATGTTTATTTTAGGTTTCAGACATTTAAATTCGCATAAGTACTAAAAAAAATACATTTAGAATTTGTAAAATACACACTGATGTATATGGAATGGGAAATAATAATAATTTCCATTATAATTAGAAGACACGTTTTATTCATATCAGATTGTGTAAGAAACACATTGTGTAAGTAACTTTAAAGTTAACTCTATTCTTCTCCCAGTTCACCGGCCACTTACTTTCATGTATTTCGGGAGAAGTGGATGAATTCACGTGCTGTAAATCCAACAGATCCGATTCTCTGAATGTGGCACAAACTAACATGACGGCGCATATAGCTTAACTAACGCGATCGTTATAAAGGTGTTTAAACAACATAACACTTCCACGTGCATTTATTTGACAATCGGAATATCAAATATGTCATGCCATTGCTAACATTTTTTTTAATATTTTTAATAAAAAAATGAAATAAAACTGCGGTGTGTCACGTGACAAGCAATGACGCGTCACCATGGAAACAATAAAGTGATCAGTTCTAAATAATGATTGCCTTGAAAAACTCACAGGGGTTAGCCAGAATATTTTAAATGTACGTTTAAAAGGGTTAAATATGAATACACAGCCTGTGTTTTTTTATTTTGTATTAAAATTTTAAGTACAGTAGGCTTTTATTTCACTTTTAGGTGCAATACATTTGAATTGAATCATTATTTAAGTTTTTTATTTACCTGTATGTAAGCAGCACAGTGCAGTGTTAATGTTCAAACTGTGTTTTTACAATGTTTAAAGTGGCTGACAATAATAAATATTCTTATTAGAAATTTTTTGAGCTGTGCATAACTGTAGCTGAATAGTTAGGCCTACTACGCTACTGTATTTTCATATTGGTCATTATGGTGGTACTTAGAGAGCCAAATATTTTCTGCGGTGGTACTTGGTGTAAAAAGTTTGAGAACCACTGACCTAAAACATACTGGTACCTCTACACCACAGCCCAGGAACGGCATCAGCTCACACTCTGATGTGATGGAGGTCATAAAGCAGTTCTTACCTGCGCTGTTGGTGCGCTGGTGGGAGTTCCTGTGCTTGCTGTGCTTCTCCTTGCTTTTAGGTTGGGCGGCCAGCTTGGTGGGGATCTTCTGTTGGACAGAGCCGGCTTTGTGGGTTTGGTTGGTGGTACTAATGAGGTGGATGGGCACTTCTGCTTTAACAGGAGGGGCTGTGATGCTCTCCCTGCGTGGTGGTACCAGGGGAGGCCTCTCTTCAAAGCTGGGAGGAACCACATTCAATATGGGGTAGGGTGGAGGAGATAACTAGAGAGAGAAAGGAAACTTTATGCATGTACCGGTACACGTTTTCGCATGGCACATATATTCAATATACAAACTTCTAAAACAGTATTGGCCAGAAAAACGGCTTAGTCTGAAATGCACACATTGTTTTATTTTACATGTGCACTCATGCATGTGCACTAATGTGTAGTATGAAATTAGAAGATCAGTACATTTTTCTCAGATATAATATAATATTGCCCAAACCTGTATCTGTTCATTCTCCAGGGGAAAGATGGCAATTTTGGGTATGTTTTCATTCTTCTCATACTTCTTAAACTTCTTCTCCAACTGCTCCAGCTTTTCTTTCTCCCTCTCCACATTACGTGTAGAGTCTCGAAGCCGCTCCAGATCCTCCTGGTATTGCGCTCTGGCCCTGGCCAGTTCCTGGTTTTCGTCCACCAGCTTTTCTTCTTGTTTTCTGCATTCCAGTTCTCTCTCCCTCAGCTCCTTCTCCCTGATCTCCGCCTGCTCCCGCTGCCGGTCTCTTTCCTGCTCCCACTGCAGCTGCTCCTGTCGGTGCTGATTCTGGAGCCGCTGGAAGTTGACCAGCTCCTCACGCTGCTTTTCCAGGTTCCGATGCTTTTCCTTCTCCAGGAGTGTGTTGCCCCTGGGTCTGGACATCAGCTCCTCAATAGTGGCACGTTGCACCTCGATGTGGCTCTCTTGCTGCTGGACGATGGACTGAGGAAGGAAGGGAACGGATAAGGGAATCAAAGATTCATTTGTGCTGATCTGGATCTAGACAGACGAATCTTCTATTTAAAAGTATCATAGGCAACAGGTAATGAATCATTGGATAATTATGAGAGAAGCACTACATGAAATGCATATTTAGAGTTTGGATTACCTGAAGGCTGTAAAGTTTCTGAGACAATTTAGTTACAATGTCATAAAGCTGTGGAGATAAAAACAGAAAATCATCAATAAAAGTAACATGTGTTTAAAGTAAGTTGACTACACAAAAGAAAAAACAAACATGAAATGTGACCTGGTCAAATTTCATATACAATTTTAACAGTGAGGCAGGTTTGGATAAATAGGATTGGATTTAGGTTTTTAGGGAGTGACAACATCATTCAACCTTAAACTGTCTTTTTAACTTTCTCCGACATTCGCATATGATTGTTGCATTTCGCAAAGAACTTTCAAATTGCTTTGAAAGCACCATCCACTTGTTCACCACACTAAAATGAATGAAGAGACAATAGATGAGTCCACACAGAACAAAATACACTAAAAATAGGTTTTTCTAGAGCTAATCAATGTAAATAATTATTTAATGTTATAAAATAATGTCAGACAAAGTTATTCATAACGGCCCATTTAACAGAAATACTGTTACAGAATATTGTTTTAGTGGACAAAAAATATTGGTAATTCTCACTTTGCACTCATAGATTTGATTACATCACATCCAGTTGGGCAGTCACATACAATCAAGCCACAAAAGTTCAAATATTTTAACTTAAACGAAGATAATCAAATCGGATCTGAAAATCCCGCATTCGCATATCTTCCGAACTCCATGCTGCTCCCAGAATTCTCTCTTTGTAAATGAATGACTTTCAGTCTGTGGTTTATCAGAGATAGTACATAGGCCGCTTTACAGTTATCATCACACTGTCAATCATCCAAAGTTGAGGAAAAGCGGCTTCTTTATTCCAAACACACAAAGAATATTATATCTCACCTCTGCTTTAGGGAAGAAGACTGACAGATACGCACTCCAGCTCTCTAGAGTTATCTCCTCATCTGCCTAATGGGTCAAAAGC
This sequence comes from Leuciscus leuciscus, assembly GCF_965113295.1. Classification (NCBI taxonomy): domain Eukaryota; kingdom Metazoa; phylum Chordata; class Actinopteri; order Cypriniformes; family Leuciscidae; genus Leuciscus; species Leuciscus leuciscus. The sequence continues at coordinate 33,651,079 of NC_138730.1, forward strand.
AAGAACATACATTTTGGTTTATATCAGTACTTCTCCAAAAAAAATCACAAGCGTGATACTGTAGTGTCAGCTCACCGACAGCTCCATGTTCTCATTAGAATAAAGCTCTCTGAGCTGAGCGTTGGACCACTGACTTCTGTCCCTCGATCTTTCCACTAAACTCGCAATACCATCTACAAACAACCAGTCCATCGGTCAATGGCAATGAATATGTAACCATTACATTAATGTCATGAAACAAAGAAAGTTTCTCTTACTTCCAGGTAGCATGTAGGTATCGCTCTCAAAGCCTCTGAAAGCATCAGGTCTCTTGGGTAGTGGCACCAGATCCATCCCCTCACCAGGAGGAGGAGTTTGGCCCTGCTCACATGTTAGCAGCAAGTTTTGTAAAATCTCCACTGAAGAAAGATTATAAACATAGATTACAATCCACCATGCTTTAGTATTCAACTTAAGCATACATTAACCTAAAAAAATTCTTAAAATGTGACCATTCAAAACTACAGTACAACAGCACCTAAGAAGGCTTATCACTTGAAATGTAAATAAAAGGTAAAGCCAAGCTTACACTTTATTCTGCCTGAGAAATACCGTAAGAAGTCAATCTGAATACAAGCATGAATTCCCCTTTCGGCTGTGTAGTGCAAGTCTCACCATCTTTTAGGGCTCTGGCGAGAAGTTGTTCCCCCTGCAGGGGGTCTGTTGCATTCCAACGCAGCAGATGGCGCTCGCTTGGTGAGATGTCAGTAACACCTGTCACATAGGCTGCAATGCCGGTGAATAACCTCAGCTTTTCTGTAAGGTTCTGCTCTATCAATGCATCCCGCATAGAAAGCTTCCCTACTCAGAAAACAGCATTGAAAAAGAAAAGCCAATACGTTAAATGTGACATCAATTCCATTTTACAGTAGAGGAAGGAAGACTGATCATAGATTGTGATACAGAAATGTGCATGTTACTTTGAAAGTCCCGGATCCTCACAGGCAGTTCTTCTGGCTCCTCTTCTTCATCTTCTGGACAGCTGAAACATAAATCAGAATAATAATGTTAGAAAAAAAAAGAAGAAAAAAAAAACAGACAAAATTGTATATATTACTTAGATTTCACTATTCAGATTTTTTTTAACAAACCTTAATATATTCATCAAAGAATCCTGAAAAAAATGTATCGCCGTTTCCCCCCAAAAATTAATCATTGATAATAATAAGACAATTATAGTAACAATGTTACTGTAATTGCACAGTATTACCATTTTTACTGTATTTTTGATCAAATAAATGCAGCTTTGGTGAGAATAAGAGACTTCTTTAAAAACATTTAAAAAAATTACCAACAAACTTTTGAATGGTAGTGTATTTAAAAAAAAAGATTTTTTAAACATACCATTCCACGGCCTTCCAGATTTTGTCTCGCCAGGTGTTGCGCTCCTCTCCGGAGGAGGTGTGAAACTCATACATCTCAGGAGTGTCCGAGGATGCGGAGATCAGAAACATGGCCTTCTCGTCATGAGCCACTTCACGCACAATGAGCTTCAGCAGTGAAATCACTGCAGGCTTACCATCCTACAGGGGCAGAGAACATGCTGACATTTAATGATAACGGTATGCAAGGGATGTCCGGTACTACCGATAACACTGGGGGGGGGCTCACTTTTCACTTTCGATTTTGAATTCGCGATCACGCGTACTCGACTATAGGCCTAAAATTTACAGACATCAGAGAGCCACTTTCTATATCTGTGGCGCACAACATCCTCTTGCATTGTCCTGTCAGTCATCTCACCTCACTCTAGTCTCAACACGTAATAAGTGAAATCTGACTTCAGCTGCACTGCGACTCTGCAGTTTGTGCTGTATGGAGCAGAGAAGACACCTTCAGTTTATAATTGTAGCGTCCGTTGTCTAAATTAACTAAATGGTTTTTATTTCTATAATAATCACCGGTGCCACGGTGGGCAAGTAATGTGATCGTGTACGGCTGAACACCGTGTAACACCAGTAACACAGACTATCGCAGCAAGCCTACTGTACGCTATACATAAACAAAATGCAAATGATTACATTCTGCTCACCAGAGAGGCAAAGGTAAGTCTCTGATCTTTCTCCAATAACAGCAGCAAAACATCTGACAACAGCAAGACAAGGACATCTAAAGGAATAAGAGAGAAAATACTGAAATGTCTGTCACCTATCAAATGATCAAAGTGAAGCAAAATGACATATAATAATATAAATATAATGGCTTATTGCATCAGAACCATACTGTTTTAGTTTAAGTCCAGGCATGATTTTATAGATATGTAAATGATACAATGATCACCTTTGCTTTTGTTAGAAGTTAACCTCCAGTTGAGCATGCCCTCGTGAAGCAGCCTCCTATCGCCCTGTACCATGTCCTCTCTGCGGAACACTCGCCCGTGGGTCATCTTAACCTGGGACTTGGGCTCCAGCTTACTGCTCAAGTCCCTTAGCCTTGTCGCCTTCTCAAAGTCGTCCACATGAGTATTCACTTGTGATAAGGTCTCTTTCAGCAAGTCTAGACCTCGTATCAAGTCTGTGTGTTCCTCTGAGCCAACTGTCAAAAGGATGAAAACTCATACAACCTCAATGAAGGTGACTTATGGACATGCTTGTATATATGTTGTGTCTATTCAGACACAATATCCATTATTAATATGTTAAATGAAAACTGTATTTCTGCAAACAGTTTAATCTGCCATGCAAAAGTGAGATTAAAAGATTAACTCTGATGTACTGCCAATTAAGTACTTGTTTCAGCTATATTTCATTGACAATTATTTCAGCATTCATATATACTTTTCCGTAAAAGTTTGAAATCAGTAAAAAAAAGATTGTTTTTTAACTTTCTATTCAAAAAAACGTTTTAAACATAATAATTGTTTCTTGAGCAGCATATCAGCATATTACAATGATTTCTGAAGGATCATGTGACACTGAAGACTGAATGATCCTGAAAATTCAGCTTTGCCATCACAGGAATAAATTCCATTTTAAAATATATTAAAATAGAAAACTTATTTTAAATTCCAATAACATTTCACAATAGAACAGTTTTTACTGTATTTTGGATCAAGTAAATGCAGCATTGGTTAGCATAAGGAACTTCTGTAAAGAACAATAAAAATAATCTTACCGACCCCAAACTTTTGAACAGAAGTGTATGTTAACATTTTAATGTCCTACTTTTTTGAGTTACATTAAAAACAAAAAAAACAAAAACCAATACAAACTCAAAACAGAACAGATACTTTTTTCTTGAAAGCAAAGTAAACGTACCTTCAGTGTATTTAATGACACGTTCAAACAGAACTGGATACTTTGTGATGCGCTGCGTTATAAGGAGAATAATCTCTGGTATTCCTAATCTTCGCATAATGGACAACTGACATATTTTCTGAGGACAGAAAAGTAAATTATGATCAGAAAGTGAAATGATTCACTAAATATAACATTTCTTAAAAGAATATTATATAAAACACATATATATATATATATATATATTATTTATTTTTTTTACTTGAGAACAAAAGGTCAGGTCTTACTCTTATTAAAGCCAGAAACTTCTTGTTTTGCATTAAGTCTTTAGAGAAGTTGACTGCATCGGTGTGGTGACTGCAGAACACTCCATAGCTGTATTGCAGTCTGTCTCTTATTTCACCTGAGAACTACACACACAAACAAACAGGCAGATCAGAGAGCACCAAAGATAAATGCAAAAGATTTTCATAACAATACCAGAAGTTAATAAAGAAATATTCAGGATATTTACACTCCTAAATGTTTAAGCACTGTTAAGATGACAAAATATGAACACTGCTTCATTTAATCATACACACTACCATTCAAAATGTATAATTGTTTAATGTTTTTAAAAGAAGTCTCTTATGCTCACTATATATTGCATTTATTTGATCAAAAGTACAATACAAATACTAATATTGTGAAATATTACAATTTACAATAACTGTTCATATCACAATAAATGATATGAAACATTTTCTCAGAACTTAATTCATTTTTCTTGGCCACTTGCTATAAAAGGACTTAACTCATGTCAAGATGATTTTAGTGGATGTATGAAGTGTGCTAGAAATGTAGTTCACATTAATTGTTCACATTAATTATAGAAATGTGATTGAGAAATTAATTGAGAAATGTGCATGGCCTATATTTAAAAAAAATGCCACTTTATGGCATCCTAATTTAATGTTAAAACAATAATTCCATTCATTTCAGGAAGCACCTGCTGCTTAGCTCAGCTCTGGGGAATGTGGATTCAAGGATCCTATTAAGGACACTGGATATAACTGACAGTTTGGTGATCCAAAGCATGCAGCTAGAGAAATGGGTCTTTGTCGTATAACTATAGCTATTAAGCCTCAAGTATGAACTTGCCTGTCAGGGCATCTAACATATCTATGCACATCCTACAGCAGATATATGATAAAGATACCTGTGCGATGAGGATGTCTCCAATATTGTGCATGCAGTAATTCTGGGTACTGCCTTCCTCCATGGAATCGATTCTTCGCTGTTTGAGGCGGTTGAGGAAAATCTGGTGCACCAGCAGCAGGTTTTCCACCTGTGGAAAGAGCCTTTCCAATCGTGTCTCATCCATTTGCAGGGTCTCACGCAGTTCTCGCACGTACACGCCCAAAACCAGCTTTAGCGTCCGCACATGGTTTATTTCAGTCTGAATCAGCTCTGTCATAAAAACAATAACAGACTTTTTTTGTATAGCTCAAATAAAATTTCTACGAGACAAAAAAAAAGTAACAAAACAAGTTATCACACCCTTTACCATGTATTACGTCCTGTCTTTTAATGGCATCTTTGGAATAGTTCTTTAAATAATGCTGGTCAACAGCTAAACTCCAGGTGGGAGCTTCAAAATCCCGAGCTTCTGCTTCTAGTTCTTCACGCAGCGCATTATAACGACCATCTGTGTAGAAGAGGAGTAAATATACACTTCCCAATGACATCAACAAACAAGACCTATGATGACAACAAGTTTAATGGCTACAGTAAACGGGTTAAATAGCCAACCGTCAATATTGATGGAGTCAGCGGAATATGTCAGCAGGACATTTGAATCTTCTGGCAAGGGCTTGACTCTCACAAAATCGATGTCTTCCATCTTATGTTCTGAAAAACTAAAAGAGAGCCAGAAGACAATTAAAACAGTCAAGAAACACTGTTAGACACTCAGTTTTGGAGGGTGAAGCATGTCATTTTTGTGCCACTAAATGGAATCATAAAAATAAACAGGTTTCATAAACATGCCACTGACCAGGTTGATCAGCACTATGCTGCTGTTCAAAAGTTTAGAGCAGTTCAAGATTTTTTTTTTTTTTAAAGAGTCTCTTATTTTCACCATGGCTACATTTATTTGTTCAAAAATACAGTATAAAAACAGTAATATTAGGGCTAAACGACAATATCAGCCAATAATCTGTATTGTTTAAAAACAGCCGATGATCAAGGCCAATTATACCGTCCATCAAAAGGGGGCTGAAAAACGTGTCAGACAGCAACTCATACTGTGTGTGTGAAAAGAAAGTGTCTTGTATTGAATTTAAGGCTGTCTAAGTTAACGCAACAATAAACAGTTAAAAAATAGCAACGTTTAAAGCAGGCTCTATTTGACTCGTAGTTCAAGCCAGGGTTGCCAGATCCGCAGTTTTTCTTTACACCAAACTTAATTTGTAGACATCCAATAGACATCCAATAATTGTAAAGAGTGCCGCGCTGTCTCAGCTTTCAAATTCTGTACATTTTATCATAAAATTCTAACAATAAATGGGGTTTTGACTGTTTTAAATGTGACGTGACCGATCACTGTTACAGCCAGCGAGTCTTTTCTTCCCCTTTAATACAGGTTATAGCATGAAACATGATATAGATGCATGAACAGGTATATTGCAAGATACAGTACAACTTTCCGAAATGTATCATGTCTCATGTAATCGCTCAATCCATGTTTCAATGACGGAAAGATGTTAATAAAAAAGCTTGTGAACAATATGTCACTTAATGTTGCATTTACCTGAGGAAAGTTATCCAATGTTCAGTTTGTTAGTTAGCTATAAATAAAAAACACTAGAGAGGAGTTTACTGTTTATTACATATGTGTGCTTGAAGAAATTTGTCATGAAGACAAGCGTTTATGAAAGCAACTTTATGTGCTTTTGAGTTGTATACAAACATTTACATTTTTATTTGAGTTTAATTATTATATCTGAAAATAAATAGCAGTTGAATATAATAGGTTGGGCTCTGTTGTTAATTTTAACCTCTAATATTATAACAATGTAGCAAATGAGAGGGTTCCCTGTATAGTTTACAGCATTATTTGGCTGAGATTTCTTTTCCTTAAAATCAAGCTATCGTTATCGGCAGATATCAGTCTTAATAATCCGCTATTGGTATCAACAGTGACAATTTTGTAGCAACTTTGATGGCAAAGCTGAATTTTCAGTCTTCAGTGTCACAAGATCCTTCAGAAATCATTCTAATATGATGATTTGGAGCTCAAAAACATTTCTTATTATGCTGCTTAATATTTTTGTGGAAACTGTGATATTTGGGATTCTGGATTAATGTCTTATCAGTCACTTTTGATCAATTTAATGTGTCCTTGCTGAATAAAAGCTGCTGCTGTATATACTACAGTTCCTGTCCAGGATGCCAGAGCACTGACCTGTGGCCGTAGTGAGGAGGTTAAAGGCTGGAGGATGAAGGTTTATCTTTGCTGTGAGAGGGTCATGCCTGCCAGGTAAGTCATGGAGCAGATACAGCCAAATGCAGGATGAATAGTCTCTATCAGACCTGAGCATAGAAGCAGAAAGTTAGCTTGGGATCTGTAATTTAAAGGAACATTCTGGATAAAATACAAATGTAGATGCATCAACAACATAGTTTCTTCCTGGTATCCTTACACAGATACAATGTAGAAGTTACTGGGTTTCCAGGATTTACATGTGTAGCCTACATTTAGCTGAAAAGATGTAAATCAATGCATTGGCATTTTTTCCCAAACTAAGGGACAAAAGGAAACTATTTTCTGTGGCAATTGGCAGCATTTGTCAGTTTTTATAAACTGCAATTAACCTTAAATGTTCGTTTAAGTGGCATCGAGTAGGGCACTAATTTGTCATGTCATTAAAACTGATAAAAAAATAATTTGAGACCATTATTCATTATACAAGACATTTGTGCAAAAAATCATTTAAATGGATCCAATATAGGCTACACAACATAAGAACTGAGTAAGATCAAATGAATGAATATCCCTGTTCCACACATTTTGCTTTTAAATCTATTTATGGTAAAAAATAAATAAATGTAAAAACCCTTAATGGTCTTTGCGTGACTATCGCGGTGCAGGTAAAGGTTACAAAGGTGTATCTGACATGATTCACTCTGGTTACACTTCTGGTGAACATACAGGTATGATCTGTTTTGGTTTGACTCCTGCACACGTACATGCTGAAGTGGAGGACTGATCAAGGGAATGCAAAAACGTATAAGATGATAAATGATAAACTGATATAATGTAATCAAATCTATATATTGAATCCAATGTAAGTCGCTTTGGATATAAATGTCTTGCTAAATGAAAAGCATCAACACAGAGGCTATACTAGACACAGGCAAGAGAAGGGGCGAGCTAATGTAAGGCTCCAGTTCACTCCTGGGAAAAGAGGATAATGAAACAAATCTGTTTCTTCTCTGAAACAGCAAACTGGTTTTAGTTTGTCACATACCTAAGCTCTTGTCAGACAAGGTTAAAGAGCAGAAGACATGACTACAGTAAACAGGCTTGCTTTTTTTATTTTTATTGATCTTTATTTTTGGACTGTAGTTTTTTACTAGAGCAAAGCAAAGTATGGACAAATTCAGAGGAAAGTAAAATTTGAATAAAAATTTAGATTTTAATTTGCCTTATCCAAAAGAGATGAAATGTTTCTTCCAGTTTCCAGTATGTAAGGCTTTGAAGCACAAAAAAAGAAAGTTTTTTTTTTTTTTTTTACACAGATCCAACAGCCAAATTTATAATGTAATTAATCAAACACTTTCTTTCAAAAGTTTGGGGTCAGTATTTTGTGTTTTGAAAGAAATTATCACTTTTAATAAAGTATTATTAAATGAATACTTTTATTATGCAAAGACAATAAAAATTGGTAAAAAGTGACAGTGAAGATATTTATCATGTAACAAAAGATTTATATTTCAAATAAATTGTTATTTTGAACTTTCCATTCATCAAAGAATCCTAAACAAATATCAGTTTCCTAGAGCCTATCTTTTCCCCTGTGTTTTCCATTTTAATGGTTTAATTAAATATTAATAAAAAGGGATGTCTAATCATTTGAATTCATAAAAATGTAACAACTTAATTTAACATTTTAATAATAACAATAATAAATTATGTGAAATGTTAAATTTTTTCATAAATTCTGAGTCTGTTTTAATTTGGATTCTGTTTTTTTTTTTTTTTACTAGTTAACATTAGAGAAATACTTCAAAAGTATTTATCAGTCTTAGTTAATGTTAATTTAAACATTTATTGCTAGATTATTCAAATCAAATGTTGTATCTATTATTTATTTATGATGATAATGATCAAATTGTTTTTGGTTACATTTTAAAGTTTTAATTTGCTAACACTTTACAATAAGTTAACATTAGTTAATACATTAGCAACGAATGAACAGTATTATTATTATTTGTAATATTGTTATTTTTAGAAGTATGGTGCAATGGTGAAATGTTTGTGAGGTGAACTCTGGAAGCAGCTCTGAAGATTAAGTTTATGTGGAGTGTCCTCATGTGAGATGGCAGATGCTGAAAACACCAAGAGCGTAATACACTCCTTTAAAAAAAACAGTAAAAAAATGTGGCCAATATCAGACTGCAGTGTGAACAGATTATGGTCCTGAACTGACCCGCATACGGAAAAAAGAACGATAAAAAGACGTCACGCTGCACACTGTCATACGGAAGTAATCAAGGAGAACATTAAAGTAAGTGACTACGCAGTTATTCATTAGTGTAATCTCCTGGGGAAGACTGTGAATTTATGCACAGGCAATATAAAGAAAACAAAGATGAGAAAAAAGACATTTTAAACATTTATGATACAAGACCTCATGTTTTGCTTGTATAGAGCTGTCATTGATAAGTTCTGACACATCACTGTCCTTCCACTGAATACCTTTCGCAACGGTCTTGATAACTTCAGGTATGTATTATCTTTGAAGTGACACCCATGAGTGCAGAATTGAGATGAATGTTGCTCTAGACTCGTGACGTGAAAGTCGCATGAATTACGTAATGCCTGTTCAGACTGAGGTCGCATTGCAAAACATCTGACCTGTATCGGATTAAGGACCACATATGGAAGTGGCTCAAATCTGAATTGAAAAGATCAGATTCCATGTGGTTTATGCCGTTCACGCTGGATTTGGGCCACATTTATACCTGCAGTCTGAACTGAAGCCTTACTGACCCCAAACTTTCAGACGGCAATTAGATTTTGTTTTACAACATCTAGTTTTAGGTTAAGATTTACAGATCTATATAAAAAGGCAAACACTGCCTATTAAAGATGCTTTGTCGGGTCACTGGGTTTTCACCATTTTAATCACCTTTAAGCATTTTTGCAGTCCACCTCAGAATTAGTCCTAAAGTGAGGTATGTGACTTTTCAAATGTACAAAAATTCCATGTATTTTGTTAATTATTATAAAAGGTCATAAAAATGGCAAGTTAATTAATAATAATTAGAAAAATGCTGCTTAAAATAGTTTTAGATGAAGTATTGGATGACAGTGTGTGATGGCATGTCAACTGTTCAAAGGCTTAATTCTGAAAATAGCCAAGCAAAAACAGAAAAGACACAAGACTAATATATATATATATATATATGATTTCCTTATGTAGAACAAGCAGATCAAGATCTAAAACTACACTGGCCTCCACTGAATCTCACTGTATGAAAAAAATACAAAAAGACATTCTTCAATATCTTCTTTTGTGTTGCAATTTTATGTGAACTACCTTATAATGTTATTGCTGTCATATTAAGTTGTGATGGGAGAAACTGTCTTAATATAAAAAATAATCACCTTGTTCAACTTATGAATTTGATATGGCAACAGTTGTACAGCACTCAGCTGTTACAATGGCAAACAGCTTCATCCTCAAGGCATGATACACCTTGTTAGCACACTAACAATGCTTAATAGCACTCGAACAATGTGTGTGCTGCTATCCAAACAGTACATTCATTCATAAAGACTAGCATGTGTAAAGTGCATGAAGGCTAAATAAAAGACAGGCAAACGAGAAGAGCAAACCTGCTCATAAACACATGACTAGTGCTTCATTATGAGGAGAAGGATACTGACTAGGATGCACATTTCATACTCAAATTCAGCTGCACCTTGATGAATGGCGGTTAAAGGAACTGACTTTGCACGTCAAATTGCTGGGGGACCAAGAAGGATCATTGCATGAGCCGAGTCGCACTAAAATAATACTCAGACCTGCCCTCAGCAGTTATGTAATGCAGGTGGTTTCATTACTGTACTATTCTAGCTGAATGATAACTTCTGCTGCAGGCTGCCGCTGGATGGAGATGATTCATGAATATAGCCACGTGAAATGAGGCTAAGGTTTATGCTTATCGGTCAAACAAGAAAAGCAGGCTGCTCCACTCCGCAGCAGAGAGTAGAAACAACAAACACACTCCCTTCCTTTACATTTAGTATAAGACACACGAAATTTGACACCTCCACCATAGCCATTGTTTAGGCTATCTTATAAACTAAAAACCGCCGTTTTGAACTAAATGTGACAGCATTGGTCACATTAATATTAACTGGTTCGCTCTAGTTTTCGTGGTGTGATAATGGATTCAGCAGCTGCAAAATGCGAGAATTTCTTGTTTACACATGCTGTAACTGATTTACTAGTTCTGTTACTGTGTGAAAAATGCCTGGCTTGCAAACTGCCGATGACCATGAAGCCAACCTCCCCCTCTCACACATCAACAGGCCAGATAAAATACAGAAAGTCTCTCTGTTTCACACACACAAACAGATAAGCTACAGAGTACACATAACCTTAAAAGATGCTGACCTTTACTGCTAGTCCAAGACAAGCTTTTTTGAGATTCTAGTTGGTCTCAGTTGAATTTGTTGGGCTCTTGATCAGAGTAAAGGGACAGACTGACCGAGTAGCAGTTTCATGTTAACATATTATATTGAAAGCTATAGGTTTATTAAGCTGTAACATACTAAGTTGTAAATAGTATCTATTTATATGTTACTAGTACTTCATTTCTTATTTATTCATTTTAATTATCAGTTAGATACCAGTACGAGTTATGGGTCGTATTAATTCAGACACAAGCTCTTGTTCAACACTAGTACTTCTTTCTTCTACAATTCCTTGCCTTGGTGATTTATTAGATATTATTTCTTATTTATGAGACACTAGTTTCACTTTTTTTTTTTTTTTTTACTTTGTCATTTTAATGACTAGTCAGGGTTATTATAGTTAACTAATACCATTAAAAAAAACATCTGTTACTTAAAATATTTTAAAAAACTAGTTGCAAAGGCAATATTTCTCCTTTAGTTCATCTTTTCATTTAGATTAACTTTATGCACTAAAATAACCAACACAACTTAATAAAAACTGTATTAGTATATCGACGGTATATCAATGCTGACTTTATAGTTAAATTAAAATGTCCCTATAAGAAAAAAAGTTTAAACATTACTACAAACAACTGGAACACACACGTGTTTATAAAGAAATACCAGTGTCTAAATGTTTACTACCAGGAAAAACAAAATAGATACTAGTAACAAGTTGAATAGTTACAAGTAGCTAAAGTACTTAACCGAGTAATTCAAATTGGTACCATGAACAAATGGAAAACATATTAGTCGGAAACGAATAGTTGACATCTGAACCACAAATTCCCATAGAAAAAAATAGCATAAATTTGCTATTTGTTGATGTTGCAATAATAGTTAAGCGTCACAACCCAGGCAGTATTACAAAAGAATAAGGACTAGTGACTGATTGAACAGATACCAGTATGAGGTTTGAAAAGTCACTGCTGGATTAAGTAAAAGTATCTAGAACACAGGGGAGGAAAAGTCTGATTATCTAACAAACACAAATTCCCAGGACCACAAACCAACCTCACTCAGCTTTTCGACAGATCTGACACTGGTGAAACCAGTCTCATGAGGGAATGAGGCATTAATCAAGAAACAGATTTCGAGGAATGCAATGATCGAACAGATAACCCATCCTTCATGACTCATCATCAGACCAGAGGACAAGTGTAAACAAAGCAATCAACAGATCAGAAAACATGACATGGTTTCATTGACCACATCTATTCGCAACAATAAACATGCCATGCTCTGCAAAAAATAAAAATAAAAAAAATAAAAAAATAACACATATGGTGGTTATTTCAGGAGACACCATTATTAATCCTAAAGTGAAATCACGGCGAAACTTGTCCTGCTACTGGTATACGCCACACTCCTCTCAAGAACAGCCGCAAAGATAAATGAATGATAGGCCACGAAAAACTCTAAAAGTAGCCTTTAAAAGACGTCGTATATCTCTAAACAAAGTCAAAAAGATGATTTAGAAATGAGAATACATGTTCTGTCATATATAAACCACAACGCCAATTAAATAACACGAGGCCTCGATGACAAACTTTAAACACAAAGAGGCTCGCGCAAACTTTAGCTACAAAAGTTTCTACTCACCATTTTTAAAGAAACATCACATAATATCCTATCCACCTTTTCCGGGACAGTTTCTTTTCTTTCCTATCTTATCTTCTTTTTTCGACACAGTTTCTTTTCTTAGGCATCCACCACACCGGTAACAACAAGTGCAGTGCACATATACAGGGACGATGGTTGTGTCCTCAAACACACACTCGCGCGCGCACGCACACTTCAGCGTTGCTTCACTCGAGGCATGACGGGAACAAGACGGCGGGGTTTGTGTTCACACATCCAGCAGCACTCCTCCTTTTCTTCACAGTTCACACCAATGTTATTTTAGTATAACTGTAATTCCATTATAATTTTTATTCATATTTTGAATTAGTTTTTATTTGATTAAATTTGTTTTAAGATTTAGTCATTTTGTTGTGTTTTTAATTAAATTTTTTAAATTTGTTTTTTAATGTCTAGTATATAGTGTTTATTTATTTCAGTTAGTTTTTTATATTTTAGTTAACGTTTAGGCTATTTTATTTAAAGTAATGAATTTTTATTTTTAATTTTTTTAATTTACGATAATAACCCTGCTTCACCTGTGTGTGTTAAATATTTCAGCAACAAGACAACTAGATTTAGATTTCATGAAGTAAACAAGAGAAAATAGAAATAAATCTAAATAAATGAAATTGAACATGTGTGAGGTTGGGCCAAGTAGCCTAAATAACTCCCAATTAATTCCGTTTGAATGACTTTGCATTCCACTTTTTAATGAAAATGGAATTTTGCTGTCCATATTATGGCACAGCCACAGTGACATAATCGACCCTGCATTCCACAGAACCTGCTCAGGTCACTGGTCAGACCGCTCACATCTCGCAGAACGTCAAGTAGTAAAGCTAGCAATGGATAGCGTAGCAACAAAAAGCGCCTCAGTTCCGAGTTGTCCTGTGAAGATGTCAACCCTCTATCCGAAATCTGCCGTCTCTTGGCATTATCTTGGCGCCTGGGACAGGCAGGATAGTGGGGAAGAGGAGATTGAAGTACGCCAGACAGAGATTGAAATGTCCCTCCACCACGGCGAAAACTTCTCCGTCTCCTTCTCATGGACCGACGACGACGACCCAGTAATAGACTGGGGTGAAGAGCAGAGGCCAGCAAGAAATAAGTCCCCAAGAATTCGGGACCTGTGGAGCCCGATCCGCTATTCTGTCAGGTGCAGGAGTGTAAGGAGGAGACACAATAAAGTGGAGAACAGGATAAATTAATCCCCAATAAAAATCTGAGGAGCCTTAAAAGTTGAAGGAGACATTATACTGGGTAGATCAGGAAAGAATTAATTTTAATACTGGATGGTTTACTTAAAAAGTAAAAAAAAATATATATATTTAAAAAAATTGTAAAGTTGGAAAAGTTGGAAGTTTTACTGAATGAATGCGTTTCCACCGAGGTGACATTCAGCTAGTAAAAAAAAAAAAATTGAGCTTTAAAACTTGGTGTTACACAAATGCTTTGCTCTTACAGAAAATATAAAGCGCATTCCAATTGTGAAGTCGAACATCACTTAAGTTAAAGGTGGATCTTTGTGAAATAGGGTGGACCTCTATTCTGCGCCTCTATCCAATGATTTTATTTGTATATTTATATATGATTTATTATTTATCAGTGACTAAAGAATCCCAATTAGGCTGACATTGTTAAACTTGAAGAGATAGATTTATATTAAATATAAATAAAAGACAACTTCCTGTTTGTGGGATGAATTTTATCATGATCTTGCATTTTTGTCACATGTCTCTTCACAGTTTAGTTATCGCACAAATTGTGCGAATTTGATGTAAAACACTTCCTTTGATAAAACGATCCTCTTTCTATGCCCTGTGCTTTGAAAGACTTTCTCACAACCACTCACAAGTTCACACAATTACTCGCAAGAAAAACACGACAGAAACACATCTATTCGCTCTTCTCGAATGCACATCACTGCTTTATTTACAGCAGTTATTTCCATTGATATCAAGACTTGACATCTGAAGACAAAGGCGTCTAGTAGATACTCCTGTGCATCTTGGAGCTGCTGGCTGATCAGGGGGGTCCAGGATGATTAGTATAATTTTCGGATTAGAAAAAATAAAGATTCGAGACAAACATGTAAAAACATTTCTACAACCGGCAATAACTCGAATGACGACATCAACTGTACAAAAACATCAATAATATTTTTATATATACTTTTATCATCATCATCTATACCCACTAAAATATATCAAAGCAGCAACTATTGGTCAATCTGAGGAACTCTTTAAGTCAAAAGTCCTGAAAACAGTTTAAATATCCTTCAGCTGTAAATGTGTGAACACCAGGGGGGGAAAAGAAGAAAAAGAGCACAGGCAAGCAAATAAATAAAAAAATAGAGTCCAAAAATCTGTTCGTTCTCTCTGTGTAGTCTGGAATACTGAGTAGCAGGTAGAAAAGCAGTGTCTTGTACCTGTAGACAGTTAGTTCTTGGAAGGACGCTAAATGTCATCCAACAGTTCCCAAGTTCAACAGGTTTGCCACCAAAGCCCAAAGTGTCCAGATTCAGACACAACTCCATGTTGTCATGACATAGGCCACAAACAGAGTAAGGTCACTTTTTTTTTTTTTTATCTATATTTTGTCTTTTTCTGGAGAGAGTTGGTGGATCAGGAGAGAGTCTGAGGAGATGTATGGTTTAAAGCAGCCTTCTGGTTGTCTGAGGTTAAATTCACAGTTTGTTCCATTTGACCAGTCCTTGAAACTTGGCAATATATATATATATATATATATATAAAAAACAAAAGAAAACAAAAAAAAACAAAAAGAAAAAAGAAAAGAAGCAGTTAAAGTGTATTTTCTTCTTTAAATACAAAAAAATGCCTGCACCCTGTATCATCATCATATACTGAGGCAGTAAAGAAGAAAACGAATGTCCTGAGATTCCTTTCTGAAGGGCTTCTGATATAGAGCTCAATAAAAGTGAATCTATAAAATGATGGGGAAAAAAAAAATCTAATATAGCTTGATGTGGTTAATAATATTAGGACGGGTTAGATCGGGGTAGGGATAAGATGCGTCCATTTTTCTTGCTGCCATTCATATGCGTATACGGCACATGCTCCTCATAACTCCCTCGAAGGCCCACGGATGAGCCCTCGTCCCCATCTAGACAGCACTCCCTCTGAGAGTACGAGGAAGGGTCCAGCGGGATGCTCTCCATGTTCTCCAGGTCCATATCAAACTCTTCCGTCTCAGGCGGCTTGTTCTCCTCACTGTAGAAGAAGGAGACCTCCTGAAACGAGGGATGCAGATCCTCCCGGAGCATCTCGATGATCTCCTGGAAGCTGGGCCTCATTTTGGGATTGTAATGCCAGCTCATCTGCATCAGGTTATGCCTGGAAGATCAGGAAACAGGAGACATATCAGTTAAAAAACTGAATTCCTTAAAATTCCACTACATTTATTTATGTTAAATGTAAAGCCATATCAGCAGCAAGGCTTTCTTCATGGTGAGATCAAAGTGAATAAAAAGTCATACAATTAACAAAAAACTATAAGACATTTAAGATTAATATAAGAGAATATGTCTAAAATACATTCAGGTGACACGTATCAGCTACACACATCTGTGAATTAAAACATTGTCTATTTACATTAAAAACAGTGCAGTCCAATAAAATATGATTAACAGTCATTGGCGTTTGACAAGGAAAGCATGATGGTGGCTCTTCACCTTTCAATAAATAACCATGTGTTAATCTTAAATGACCTAAAAGGGACTAAAATAACTTGATAAAATTCATATACTAGGATTTAATTTGCTATAACTTAAAAATTCCAGTAACAGTTTCTAAGTCAATTTATGGAGATACATTATAGCTATAATTTCTAGCTTGTTACTAATTGTCTTCTTGTAATAATTTTTTTTTTTTAAATAAAACAGAATTATAAACAAAATGTTGAAAAGAAAACTTGAAGTTTATAGAAAAATCCAAATATTTCTAGCAAATACAGAAATACAGAAACAATGCACATCTTAAAATAATAATTATTTCGTGATATGCAGGTGAAAATATTGGCAGGGCAAGTAGACTACTATAACTACTGGTCCGACTGTAATTTATTTAATGGAAAAATCCATTATGAGCCCAGATACAGTAGGCTAAAGCTAGTACTGCAATAAACACCAATAAAAGATGTTAACATGGGCAATATTTCAGTAATACACTCACAATCTGTCTGCGCAGTTGTCAGGTCTGTCCAGGTATCCTCCCTCCATCACAAACTTGAGGACTTGTTCATTGGACAGCCCCTGGTACGGCTGCTCAGCCAGAGTACTGATCTCCCATAACACCACACCGAACGACCTTGACAAGCACAACGTGAGTCATTAGTGACAAAAACATACCCTAAGGATTTTCCTACAACAATGACACGTCTTTGTATGGTTGTTTGTGTGTGTGTGCATATGGTCGGCTCACCAGCAGTCTGAATGAGCGGTGAAGACTCCATCCTTCAGCGACTCGGGGGCCATCCATCTCACAGGAAGCAGGCCCTTCCCACCCTTTCTGTAGTAATCCGTCTCATAAATGTCTCTTGTCATGCCAAAATCTGACAGCAGTCAACACAAGACAAAATAACACCATTAGAAAGCGCTTAAAATAACAGATGACACATTCCACGTACGAGACATACTACAACACATCCTGTGCTTCATCCACACTTGTACCTCCTATGAGCTTGCATTCAGCATCTCATTTTGGCACTTTTGTGTGGCATAGCTAGAATATTTGACTAGCTATTTTATTTCAGAAACGTGCATACTAGACCCAAGACTAGTTCCACCCGGACAGTGAAATGTTTATCATAAATGGACATAATTATACACAGTGTTTTTTCATCCACACGAAAAACGAAGCATCTGAAGCGACACCTATTTTGAAAAAATACATTTTAACAAGGTATTTACAGAGGAATAATAATCGTGGGGCACGATTAATCAGTTCAGAGTGTCTGCCTTGTGTTGATTCTATGCACAGAATCATTGCGCTTTAAACATTAGTGGACTGCGTCTGGCTGTTTGGCCGGAAGTTAGAATTTTAATTTGTAACGTGTTAAATATGGATATTTTTCTTACACAAACGCATGGCTTCGCTTCAGAAGGCCTTTATTAACCCCCCGGAGCCGTGTGGAGAACTTTTATGATGGATAGATGCACTTTTATGGACTTCAAAACAGAAATGGCCATTCACTGCTATTATAAAGCTTGGAAGAGCCAGGACATTTTTTAACATAACCCCGATTGTATACACCTAGGATGACTTGAGGGTGAGTAAATCATGGGCTAATTTTCATTTTTGGGTGAACTATCCCTTTAAACTTTAAATAAATAAACCCCTATCACATTACGTACCTCCAATTTTTACGGTCAGGTCTTCGGCCACCATGCAGTTCCTGGCAGCAAGGTCACGGTGCACAAACTTCTTGGCGTTCAGGTAAGCCATGCCATCTGCTATCTCTGCGGCCATTTGAATCATCTCTTTCAGCGTTGGAGGAGGCCGACCTGGGTTATTCTGTAACAAAGTTTTTAAATATTTAAAAAGTAAGTCCCTTTTTTGGGGGATTTTAATGTATAATATAAACTAATCTAATATTCTACCTCCTTAAAACGGATCTAAAAGCTCTAGCAAGTCTGATAGTGACACTTCTGGTGTGATTTGTTACCTCTGAGTCAGGTCTGAGAGAACGCAGGAAACTCTTCAGATCTCCATGTGTCATGAGCTCCATCACCACTAGAGTGGGCTGGCCTTTAGACACCACCCCCAGCAGCCTCACCTAACCCACAAAATCATGTCAGTTACTGTACATATCAGACTATGTCAAAGTCCAACCAGTGTTATTGTAATGTTAACTAAACCTAAACCTAAGACTGTTAAATAATTTTCAGTAATTAAAATAAAACCTGAAAAAGCATATGTTGAAAAAGGTGATTAACATCTTAGTTTTTACTGACAATAAACACATTTATAATGTTACAAAAGATTTATCTTTTAAAATAAATTCTATTGGTTTAATCTTTTAAATAATCTAAGAATCCTGAAAAATTGATTCATCGGTTTCCACAAAAAAATTAAGCAGCAAAAACTTTTCAACACTGACAATAATAAGGACCATTATCAATATTTGAGGACCAATAATAATAAATAATATCTGATAATGATTGAGCACACAAATCAGAATATCAGAATGATTTCCGAAGGATCGTGTGACTGAAGACTGGAGTAATGATGCTGAAAATTCAACTTTCATATAACAGGAATAAATCACATTTAAAAATATATTCAAATCGAAAACTCTAATTTTAAATTGTAATAACATTTCACAGTATTCCTGTTTTACTGTATTTTTTATCAAATAAATGCAGCCTTGGTGAGCATAAGAGATGTCTTTCTCGCAATTATTCCAAACCTTTGAGCCGTAGTGTATATATAAATATTACATTAAAAAAGTTGCCTAGGTAACTAACTTAAATAAAATGTACTATTTAAAATTTTTAAATGAAAACTGAAAATATTAAAAATAATAATAAACAGTATATAAACAAAACTAAAATAAGACAAAACATGCAGGCTGACATGCAAGAGACATGTCTTACCACATGGTGGCAGCTGAATGCCTTCATCACAGAAGCTTCGTTGAGGAACTCAATCCTCTCTCTGAGGCTGGCCGACTCGTTAACCGTCTTCACCGCAACACAGGTCTGTGGCTCGCCTTTAACTATGTCCTTTCCGATGCCCTCATACACCATTCCGAAAGATCCCTGGCCTAACTCTCGCAATAGATTAATCTTGTCACGTGGCACCTCCCACTCGTCTGGCTCATACACTGCACAAACATAACAGACATGCAGGACACACAGTGTCATATTTGAAATGAAGCAGATCTCAAGCAAAGGAGAAAGTCATTTAAATGTTATAATCTGCCTAAATCGATGGTTAATGTGATCAACACTTCTATTAAAACAAAATTAAATGTGCATCATTTGCTACCAAAGGTCACACGCAGAGGGAAAGGAAAATTGCTCACCCTCATCTGGGCTGAAATACTCTGGATTTGGGGAGGTATAAAGTCGCCCAGTTGGACCTTCTGTTTGCCTGGTCAGATGAACACACAAAATTAAAGAAATTGATTACTTACCTCACAAAAAATACTTTCCTACAGTTGTCAAAACAATCACAATACAGGACACTTACTTTTTCTTAAACATGAAAAAGCCCACACTTCCCATCACAAGTAGTAAAAAGACACAGATCACCGGACCAATCACAATCTTCAGCATGTTGGATGGGTCCACACCTGTTCACATAGAAAAAAAAAAAAACATTCGACACAATGGAAAAAAATAAATATATAATAGGTGTGCACTTTAAAACCAAGTTGTGTACAGGTACAGTACACAATGGAGCAAACAATAATTACAAGATTAAATAAAAAATATTATCTATATACTGATATTAACAGGAAGCCTTAAATGCCAAGGAATATATTTTTTTTCAAATGAATATATTGTACATAAATTAAAAATATTATTAAAATAAAACACAAAGCAAACTTAACCAAACAATAAAAATGAACACACAACAAAACCAATTTATCGTAAAAAAAAAGAAAAAAAAACGTAACTGATGACATCTTCCATATTGAACAACTGTAACATTTTGACAATTTTTCCCTAATGAAGACTAAGAGGTTGAAACTTTGAAAGTTGTTCAATAAAACTTGGTGTCAGTAGTATTAGTGTTTTACTTTTTGCTAATTTTTTCTTTTTTCTTTCCAGTTTTTAACTTTGTTTATACTCTGTAGCACTTTGGGATTGTTTTTAACTATGAAAAGTGCTTTACAAATAAAATATATTATTATTATTATAGGGTGTGAATATTTAGTATTTTTTCCACATATACAAACCTTTTCAAAATTCAGTTATGTATAATTGAATAACTGAAGATATAATATTCATAGGCATTATGGACAAGCCATCTTACGTAGGTCCTGAACATAGAAGTGTGTTGGCTCTGTCCACGATCCATTGCCTGCCAGGGAGGTCGCTCTGATCCGCACTGTATAGTTCCCAGGGTGCACCACTCTCAGCTTGCAGCCTCCGTCTGCAATATAATTCTTCCTGGATACGCAGTGGTGCAGCTCCTAAGACATAAAGGCATGCAGTTAGACAGATAACCCATATTGCAGTGCACATCGGACTCAAGCCACCCATTATCCAGCGTCAAAGGCTCTGTTTTTATCCTGTTTTTAAAGTTCATCTCACACTAATACATAAATATTACTCATCAGACTTTAATGAAACTGGCATAGGTCAGTGTAAACAGTTACAACAGTGTTTCAAATCCATCAACCGAAACAGGTGTTTTGATCATGTTTTGCTTTGCTTACAACAATTATTAACCTTTATATAATCATCACTTGTTTATCCGAGGCTTTTTTAAAAACAGCATTAGGAACATTACTCCTGTCTCTGGCTGGATTTCTCCATGGTTACAGAAATACACAGCTGATGCAATTATGCTAAAAAAGCTTGTTTATTTGGAGCTATTTGGAGATTTCAACAGGATTGATAAAAATCAGTTTAAAAGTGCAGCCAGTGTTCATGGGAGCAGAGTGCAGGCTTCGATCTCCATCCTGTGTAACAACTCACCTCTGTATCTCCCAGTCTCTTGTAATGGACTTCATAGAGAATAATCATGCCGTTAGGGGCCTTAGGCTCCATCCACCTGATGTGTACAGAGTACTCAGACACCTCATAGATTATCAGACCCACAATGTCATCAGCTTTCTCTGTACAAAAACAGAAACAAACAGATGACAATAGGGGATATAGCCAATACAAAATAGCTATACTCTATGAAATAATGCATCATAAAATTACAATCCCACACCTTCGGGCATGGTGCGGGCACTGACGTAGGCCGCCATACTGCAGCGAGCGGGGTCATTCTCATGGTTGCAGGCATGTATTTCTATCTGGTAGCTGGTGAAATGGCGCAGATTGGAGATGACTGTTGACTCTTTGGCATGAACAATCAGTGAAATCTTATTGGCCTCTGCTTCCTCCTCTGGGCTACGAGTGGCAGAGCCATTGGGCAACGAGGAGGGCGTAGTGAAAAGACGAGAGGAGGTCCTATTGGCAATGCCCACCAGAGATCTGCGCTGTCTTGATGTCCTGGGTACACAGAAACATGTAAAGAGAAGGAAGTCAGTCTAGATTTAGGTTCAGTCTTAAAGGTGGGGTAAGTCGTTTTTGAAATATGCTGTTGGCCAATGTTGATGTTTGAAATCAGCCCAAACAAACACACCCCTTCTTCATTGCTCCGCCTCCAAAACTCACACTCCAATCCTACCAGCCCTGCTCTGAGTCGGTCTCAAACCTCGATTCCCCTGCGAGTCGAGTGCACTAACAATGACACTAAACACCGCATTCACTAGCAGTCGCCAGCGCGACTCTGACTAGCTGGCCTCCGTTACGAACGCAATCCAAGAGAGGATGTTTGTTTATCATAGCAGAAGCACAGCAAAATAAAGCGCAGATGATGAACGAATGACAAGGAAGCACAATTTTTTTTACGTACAGTACACAATAGTAATTACAAACAAGAGTTGTTTGTTAGTTGCCAACAGCACAGCAGCTCCAGACACACAATGACACTCAAACCCAGTGTTACAGCCGCGTCGGTTTTCAGGCCTTCCCACTTCCAGTGCTGGACAGCGTTTCAAATATTAACATGGATCCTAAAGCTCTTGCCCAGACATGACTACTGCTGATTGGTTACACGTTTGTTGTTGTATCGGCCCGACTAACTTCTAAACAGCAAATTTAAAAAATGACTTACCCCAACTTTTAAAGCCTATTCAGGTTGTACTTTAAAGCCTGGAACACACCAAGCCGACGCAGACGAACTAGCGCTGATGAAAGCCGACTGTGTTGTCGCCTCGCGTCGGGGGAAAAAGCTGCACTTGAACACACCGAGAGAACTACAGCCGACTGTCAGCTAGAATGCGCGTTCTGCGCCTGCGTGTAAATGAGACAGCTGTCTATTTCTGCAGATATATTCGTCTATATTCGTCATTCAAAAAGGGAAACCGGCGCTGCCGGCTGCAGTTACACAAACCGTAAACAAAGCAGTGCGTGCTTACCGTTTTGAATATCAATCCTGCTAAACACTGTCTTTATTCCACTCCTCTCTTGTTAATATTGAAATATTCGCCAAGGAACACTCAGATAAGATGACATATCATTAGAACAGCCTTCTATCTGTACCGTTTTGACTTTGCTCGCTATTTTGCTATTATTCTCGTGCACTGACTCGGTCACTAAGCTGAACAGCCAATCAGAGTTCCCTCTTTCACCGACGGCCCGACGCCGATTCAACATGTCGAATCGGCCGTTATAAAGCCGACGAGGACCAATTTCAGCCGACGGTGCGGAACACACTGAGAAGATTTAGTCGGCCGACGCACGGAAACTGCCCGACGGCCGACCGTCGGCTTGGTGTGTTCCAGGCTTAAGATGGTTTCTATCTTGCATTAGAGCATATGAATGACTGTTGTACTGTTTGTGCAAACAGGCATTTAATTTGCCTACAATACATCACTGATTAGAAAACAGATGTTTGTGGATGTTGAAAAAGTGTGCTAATGTTGTGATTCCAGCTGATGCGAGTAATTTAAGCAGCCTCACTCAAAGACCAAACAGCAGTCTGATTGACTAAATGACAGTTCTACATGTTGCAGCACTTATTTCAACCAATAATCTAATGTTCATCTGTACTAAACAAATGTTCAACCCTTCAAAGCAATGAGGGAAAAATTTAAAATAATATGACATATGCCTGATGACGCAGAGTCTTTTCTTCACTCTCGCTCAGAAGGAAAAGGGCAGCACAAATGACAAAGGACAGACCACAAATTACAGTTTAGGAAATATCTGGAATCTGAAAGAAATGAAAGTGACTATTCATTCAACAGGTCTGAACCGATTGAAATATTAGCAACTTTAAATCTTTTGGACACAGTTTTCCTTCTGTTGACATGAATGAATGAATGAATGAGGCATTTATATAGCGCTTTCATATGTACTACTGTACACCCAAAGCGCTTTACAATCATATCAGGGGATCTCTCCTCAACCACCACCAGTGTGCAGCATCCACTTGGATGATGCGACGGCAGCCACAGTACAACGGCGCCAGTGCTCTCACCACACACCAGCTATAGGTGGAGAGAGGAGAGAGAGTGATAGAGCCAATTCAATGTAAGGGGATTATTAGGAGGCCATGATTGGTAAGGGCCAATGGGTGGAATGTAATGTAAGGGGATTATTAGGAGGCCATGATTGGTAAGGGCCAATGGGTGGAATGTGGCCAGGACACCGGGGTTACACCCCTACTCTTTTACGAGAAATGCCATGGGATTTTTAATGACCACAGAGAGTCAGGACCTCGGTTTTACGTCTCATCCGAAAGACGGTGCTCTCTGACAGTATAGTGTCCCCGTCACTACACTGGGGCGTTAGGACCCACACAGACCACAGGGTGAGCGCCCCCTGCTGGCCTCACTAACACCTCTTCCAGCAGCAACCTGGTTTTTCTCAGGAGGTCTCCCATCCAGGTACTAACCAGGCTCAGCCCTGCTTAGCTTCAGTGGGCAACCAGTCTTGGGCTACAGGGTGATATGGCTGCTGGATATTTCCTACTGAAGCAGGTTGTTAGCAGAAACACACTCATTATGAAAGAGAATTTGATTAGACAAAAATACTTGCCACCTTTAACACAACTAAGATGTTGTTTTTTGATTTAAACTTTAATTTGGCAAGGATGCATTCAATTGATTTGAAAAGACATTCTATTTCCATTCATCAAAGAATCCTGATCACGGTTCCCACAAAAATACTAAGCAGCACAACTGTTTTCAACATTGATAATAATAAGTGTTTCTTGAGCATATTAGAATGTTTTTTGAAGGATCATGCAACAATGAAGACTGGAGTAAAATTGGAGTGAAAATTTAAAACAGTTAATATTTCACAAATATTATGTTTTTTACTGTATTTTTCAGTCAATAGATTTTCATTTAAAAAAATCTTACCGGCCACAAACTATTGAAAGTTGGTGTATTTGATACATTTAACCAGAAGACAAAGTCTAAATGAGTATCTTTGCTAAAGGGTATTTTGGCCATATTATACACTAGTACAACACTAGCATGCATGGACTGCAAGCCGCAAAACTCGAGATGGGTCTGTCTGCAGACTGCAAGAGAGGGGCGTAACTTGAAGTTGTCCAAATCACACAGAACCACAAGATATGTCAAACTCAAAACGAGATGTTGTAGGCAAGATGCCAGCTCGTATAGAGACAATGGTAAGAATATTTTCCCGAGATAACCGTGTAAATCGAAGTGTATAAGTCATATTGCCACTTTTTACATTGCAGCAAGGGCAGAGCAAAACGTTTTGAACTTTGAGTTTGTCAATCTGTCTCACTGAGTGTCCCACAGATGCCAGCAGCACAACACAGTAGTAGATCGCCCTGGAGTGGTCACTTGCCATTATTAAAATGTAAATACATGGGTAAGATGTCACCTAATAGATGTAAATGCATAGATGTCGCCTAATTAATTTTTTTCTATACCAGTTTACGACTGTTTCCTCTTTATTTTTTGTGCAGCTGTGTTGTTTTTGAGTGACGATTCCTCATTTATCTGTCCATGTTTGGGCCTAAGTGATGATTTAAGTTGAGGTTCTAATGCTAAAATTATTTGAATCATCATAATATAATAATTACTTCTACAATAGACTAATGCTTTGTTTTAGACAATAAGTGTTTCTTTTGATTTCACATTTTTCTTGCTGTGGTGGCACACCACTACTAAAATGAATACTGAGGAAACACTGCTACGAGAAAATTTCGTATTAAAAAAATAAATAAATCTGAACATGTTTTTCACATGAACCCATCTCTTCTTTTGTCAACAGGTGTGGTAAACTGGAACACATTTTCAGAGGAATATAAAAGGACCTACAGAACTCTGTATCTAATATCCTGTTGCATTCAATGCAATTCTCTATACAAAGACTGTGAAACCTACAGGGGAAAACTACAAGGATTAGATTCTACTGTTTTTATGTGGCTGGGGCACTTTCTGAGATCTGATTTTCTATTGGATGTAGTAATGCTGCATTAGTAGCCCAGAACAGACAATATTAGTGCCAGAACATTTTAGATTGGGTTTGCAATGCATAAACCCTCATTGTGTTGCCTTTCAATTAAAAGATTTTGTTATGGGTGTGCTTGTTGTTCATGTGTCTCAAAAGTATCATAAGATTTGTTTGTCAGCTGTGTATTTAGCTGTTCATTAGTACTGTGTTTATCAGTCAAAAAAATTTATCATCAGCAAATCAGGCATACAATAAGACATCAAAAGATGTTTACAATTATAAAAAAAAGGAAATAAAGCCCAATTCCAAAAGGATATATTAGTGCTTGCTCAACACTCTAGTTGAGGTGGGACGAATAATTAATAAAACAATACATTGCAATATGGTTTCTTGCCATACATCATCAGTACCCTGGCACTAATGCAGATTACAGCTTGCTTTACTGTATGCCAAAACAAGCATTTTGGTTCTTGACCAGCTAAGAGTCAATTTAATCAACTCTAGTATGTTCAGTTTATGTTAAACTCGTGCGAGAGCGATTCAAAAGCATACGTAACTGTCTGTTCTCTAATCGCTCTCGTGTTACTTTGATGCCATACACCGACCAGTCTGTGAATCGCTGCTTTAAGTCGGAAAAAACAGTGAGCAATTTGAAGTGGGCGTAACCTGAAGTGGGCGTAACTTGAAGTGGGCATAACTTGAAGTCTTGAAGGTTACAGAGTACAGACAGATTCTTTTGCAAAATTCCATTCATTACAATTATCGCCTCTAGAGGGAGCAAATGAGCATTTCATGTGGTTGGTTTTAACTATTCTAGTGGTAAACCACTACCAGAGCACCAAAGCCTTCAGTTATTTCCTCCTATATAAGAGCTCAGGACAGGAGGATTCAGCACTTTTGGTGTGCTCTAAGAGCCAAAGCATTTCCGAGGATAAAATCATCACAAGTAAAATCATATTTTAATGTCTAAAAACAAACCGAATACTTTTTATAGACTGTAAAGTCGCTGTGAATAAAAGTGCAGACCATCTGCAAAACTCAACCATAATATGTAGAACAATGAAGGGTAGTGAGACAAACCACCTGTGTAAGAGTCTGCACTTCCTCTGAATGCGTTGTGGTTGTCCTTGTCAACATTGTCCATCCCTACCACAGACCAGACAACATCTTCAACCCAAAACAAAGATTACACTAAACCAAGGCCTGTACAAGGCAGGAGAGAAAGTTTGTGTGTACATGTGTGGAACGAGATCTTTAGAGCCAGCTGTGAGCTTCTGAAGGCCAAAGATATACATAGAAGGTGGAAACGCACCTAACAAAAACATGTACTCAAGGTCTTGGTGGAGTCAAAAACAGCCCGGCGAGGGAAAGCGGTCTGACCACTACAAAGACGTTCAACCCTGAGCTTAGAACTCTGGAGAAAACAGATGAACACAATAACAACATGAACAACTTGAGAATCTCCACCCAGAGGGTCACGTCAGCTGAAGATTGTGACAGCTGCATCTCAAGAGTCTTTGAATAGAAAAATATCTGTTTCTGAGCCCTTTACACTATTCTGATAATAGGGGGAACTATTTTGAAAATTGATCAATCTGTTGATTATTTCATACATTAAAGGGTAACTAAACCCCTGGTCAGAGCCTGACTCCACCCACTGGCAATATTAGAAAAATGCTAGAAAAGTGGGCAGACCCCAGCGGAGATAGAGGGGACGAACCGTGAGCGGGGGGTCGTGCACCTATTTTTTTTACAGTCTGTGTCAGACTCTCTAAAATGGAGAGTGACTCACAGGGTCGCAAGACGACGTAAAGTACATGCATCTGATGAGTTTTATCGAGCTGATGTCAATAGCGCGCGCTCTCTATAGGCATTTTCATATTTTGCCACTATGTGAAAAAATCCAGCAAAATGCGCCGGCGCGTTTGTCGACCCCAGAGGATTAACTTTAGCCTAACCATAAATTGTGATTAAAATATATATGATCACTCACATCAAGACGCCGCTGCGGTGGTGGAGTCCATGCAGGAGGAGCAGCGGTTGGCACTGCGTCGCTTTTCAGCGCGAGCTGTGTGGAGAAGCCCATTTCCACCTCTATTGCGTTGGAAAAGCAATTCCGCGTAAACTGCAGGTTTCACACTCACGGTCTTCCAGGCCAAGTGCATGCAACCACTGGCGCCTAATTTCCAAGTCTGATGGAAAGCTATGCAGCTGTTGCAACCAGCAACACTACACCTACGTACCCTCCTGAGCACTGTACTAAATACAGATAAATCTACGCTAGCTCGTACCAAGGGCGTGGTGAGCTCGTACCAAGGGAGGGCGCGGTGAGCTGGAACCTGCTTACGTCATGTTGTACCGCTTACGTCACGTAGTACCGCAAACATCCAATAGGAAAATTCAACTGCAGTAGCCACCGTTCAACCTGAAGAGGGCAGCACTCAGACGTTTTTACACCATATATTGTAGAATTAAAACACTTTATACCCAAATGTCAAAAAAGTTACTCGAATAATAAAGCCCCATTCTTACAGATCATTAACTAAAAAAAGTTGGTTTAGGGTTTAGTTACCCTTTAAAGGTCCCGTTCTGCGTGATCCCATGTTTCAAACTTTAGTTAGTGTGTAATGTTGCTTTTAGAGCATAAATAATATCTGTAAAATTATAAAGCTCAAAGTTCAATGCCAAGCGAGATATTTTATTTAACAGAAGTTGACTACAAAAAAACGGCTCGATTGGACTACATCCCTCTACTTCCTTCTTTAATGATGTCACTAGAACCGTTTCTTGACTAACTTCCGCCCACAGGAATGCTCCCTCAACTCTACTGGCTACTTGCGCACTTCTTATAACTTAGGCTACTGTGTTTACTCAGCTCTTACGTGATTTTCTTAAGTAAAACTGACGCTTCATCTTTTGTGTGATGTACAATAAACTTTATTAAACTCATCAGTACATGTTTGATCATCATTCAGACAGCAGACTTGTAGGCTATTAATAAATAATGGATACATAGCCTACAAGCAGATGACAAATACGTTATAATAACCGTAATTAAACTACTAAACCATACCTGTTTCATCTCTATACAGCACTCTGACTCTGTAGGCATTATTGTCCGACTCGAAATGAACGCCGTTACTGAGAGTTTCTGATATTATCATCATTCCGTGAGATGAATTTTTCCTGACAGACTGAGCGCGAGCTCATGAAGCTCCGCCCCCTGTGTCGTCCAGCAGCAGCTCATTTGCATTTAAAGGGCACACACTGAAACAGCTCGTTTTTCTGAGCCCCAAAAAATGTCAATTTAAACATGCTGTAAAAAATGATCTGTTGGGTATTTTGAGCTCAAACTTCACATACACACTCTGGGGACATCAGAGACTTATTTTACATCTTGTGAAAAGGGGCATAAAACAGGACCTTTAAATTAGATATTTCACATCTTTCACAATGCTCTCCTTCAAACTATATGAAAACGGTTTGCATAAGTTTATATAATACATGATATATACTA
The DNA here is from genome assembly GCF_965113295.1 of Leuciscus leuciscus. NCBI lineage: Eukaryota > Metazoa > Chordata > Actinopteri > Cypriniformes > Leuciscidae > Leuciscus > Leuciscus leuciscus. Next base: position 33,680,631 of record NC_138730.1, read on the forward strand.
ATGAAAACATTTCAATAATGTATGCTACATATTGTCTATATATGAAAATTGCATTATATAATTTATATATGCAATATACCATTTATACAAGAAAGTCTCTATAATGTATCTATGCTATAAACAAAGATCTCAAGGTGAACGCATACCTTCACTCCAGGGGTCTAACAACTAAACATCAAGTCAGGAATCTTGGTGTGACACTAGAGTCAGACCTTAGTTTCAGTAATCATGTCAAAGCAATAACTAAAACAGCATACTATCATCTGAAAAATATTGCAAGAATTAGATGCTTTGTTTCCAGACAAGACTTAGAGAAACTTGTGCATGCTTTCATCACCAGCAGGGTGGATTATTGTAATGGACTCCTCACTGGCCTTCCCAAAAAGACCATAAGACAGTTGCAGCTCATACAGAACGCTGCCGCCAGGATTCTGAGCAGAACCAGAAAATATGAACATATCACACCAGTCCTCAGGTCTTTACACTGGCTCCCAGTTAAATTTAGGATTGATTTTAAAGTATTATTACTGGTATATAAATCATTCAATGGCCTAGGACCTCAATATATTGCAGATATGCTCACTGAATATATACCCAACAGATCACTCAGATCATTAGGATCATATCAGCTAGAAATACCAAGGGTTCATTCTAAACATGGCGAGTCTGCTTTTAGCTATTATGCCAGCCGCAGCTGGAACCAGCTTCCAGAAGAGATCAGATGTGCTCCTACTGTACTCACTTTCAAATCCAGACTCAAAACACTTCTGTTTAGCTATGCATTTACTGAATGAGCACTGTGCCACTGTTCGTCCGACTGTTTGTACTGTACTGTATTTTATTTTTCTAAGCTGTTTTAATTATTCTTATTTCTTTTAATTATTTTAATTTCTTCTATGTAAAGCACTTTGAATTGCCATTGTGTATGAAATGTGCTATATAAATAAACTTGCCTTGCCTATATATTGCCATATTATAAAAAGTTTATATAATGTGAGCTATGATTTGCATACATTAAATAGTATATGTAATATATACATATTGTGTTTATATGTATGCTATATATTGTTTATGTAAGGAAAATTATATGCTATATAATATATGCTATATATTGAGCGCAATTTTCATAATAATTTTATTTTCATTACCGATTATATGATTAGTGTTTGCAGTTCTAATCTACACTAGTTAAATGAGGAACCGTGGTATTTACCTGAGCTCAAAGACTTCATTATGGAGGTAGTTCTCAAAGGTTTTGCGGTACTCTGACTCCTCCGCCTCTTTCTTCAGCTGTTTCTCCGTTTTGGGGCAAGCGCAGCAGCGGCTATCTTGGCCCTGTTCCTCGGTTTGGTTCCACTTCTGTTCCTCTTCGTTGTCCACTTGTGTGGGGGCTCTGGTGGGTAGCTTCATTCCTGAACAACAGAAACACAAGGCTTCGATTTTGTTCTGCTATCTTTTTATAGATAAAATTCAGATTCTTACCAACCCCAAACCTTTGAACGGTAGTGTGTATGTTTTATATACATATGTTCATGTATGTTTTCTAACCTTTCTGACAGTAATCAAACTTGTAGAGCTCGCTAGCCTCTGGTTGCTGCTGGCAGAAGACTAAGTAGTGTGTGATGTTCCCATTTGGATCGTTAGGGGCTTTCCACTTCAGAATGATCTGAGATGAGGAATTTGACGAGGATATGGGGTCCAGGGGCACGGAGGGTTCTGAAAAACAACAACAACAAAAAACTCACCCATTAGTAAATGGAAAAAACAAGAATAATTTTAAATAAGAACAAAGCCAAAAAGGTAGACTAGTAGAACAGTACTCTTAACAAAACTCAATTCTGGTTAGACCACATTGTCAGAGTAGGTCACCGATGAGACAAGAAGAATAACGACAGCTTCCTCCTAAAAAGGAAGTAGAGGGGCACCATCGATGTCACAGTGTGCAACCCCAACCGTTTGCCAAACCAGAAAGACAAAAAAAAAAAAGAGAATAACCCTGAAGCAGTGCTTTTAGCTCTTGCCAACCAGCTGCCGAAACAATGTTTTTTAGCTTAATGAATGGTTATGTGGTTTATCAGGAGGGAAAGACAAAACAAGCTCAAAAGGAAATCAGACAGACACCTAGCAGCACTGAAAGCAAACCACATTTATTTTTCTCCTAAATCACGTCCTGGCATGATGTGCACACTGCTAAATGCTTTCACACCACTGAAAGTCACCAGCGGCCTATTTTACCAGCCTTTGACCTCTTTTATTCCTCTCCCATACCAAGGCTGCAAGATTAACACTGCAACTGAAATCGACTTACAGAAAAGACTAGAGAAATGACTACATTTAGTCTTAAACAGGCTTGGTAAGGAGATCATGAATACAAATGCTGTAAAGTGAAAGGTCTTAAAATGGTAAATGGATGTTCTGAACAAGGGCATACAAAAAAATGGTCATCCCAACTTTCTAAATTTCTTATAGGTTTGCCCTAAAAGTTTCATTTTCCTTGACAGTATATTTAATCAGTCGCATCTGAAGCTCTTACTGGTAGCATTGGTGCGGACATAGATGATTTCGCTCTTTGCTCCGTGGACCTGGTGATCATCAGAAGCGGAGAGCTGGGTTTTGACCATGATGGCGTACTGCGTCCACGGCTTCAGAGGGAGGATGAGGTAGCCGGGCTCCTGCTGTTCTTTTCCCTCTGTGGCGCGAGGTGGAGGGTCCACATCTGCTATGACCCAGCTGTTAGAGCCACATGCATCCTGACCATCGAACTCAGTTACATTTTTATATGGCCTTGAGAAGCAGAGAGAAATGTTATCAAACACTAACACAGAAATCACTTCATTGCATTGAGCTAGACACCATTGTTAAAATGGTGAAAATGAAAACAAGGCTGTGAGGGATAGTTCGTATAACCTGGTGTGTATCATTAAGTTGACAAAACATAAAATACAGAGTTTACTGAAGTTTCTAGAGGACAAAATGCTCTGGATTTTGGATGGTCCTTCTATCCGTCACAGTCTCAGTTTCATTCACAACACATTATATGCTGTCTACCTTGATTATGGGTGCACTATACAGGATTTTCAGTTACTGTTTCTAAACACAACATTCAAACTTGACACCTCATTTGAGCACCGCCAGAAGCACAAGTCCTCTACCCTGACATTATTTATCAGTTGCATACACAGCCCAGCCGACTCAAGCGAATACCAGCGGGAAGATGAGCAATGAGCTTTTTTTCAAATATTGTATTTATCATGCATAAATGGCTTTTTTTTTCTTTTTCTTTTCTTTTTTTTATACATATGAAAAAACAGTTACGCTAATAGATAAATGATTGGTTGGGGCGACACACCCACTGGCCAAAGGTTGCAGTCCAAAAATGTCTTGAGCACAGGAATTCAAGAAGAAAATGTGTCTATGTAGACACAAACACCACCACACACTTCAGTAATTATAGGTTGAGAGGCATTATTTTTGTATGAGTTGATACTTAATTTTTTTTTGAAAATCCTGCATAGTGCACATTTTAGGTCCATTTAAAAAAAAAAGTTGAATCACTTACGCCTCTTTGTATAAAACCATGAATCCCAGAAGGTCTCGGAAATCTGGCGGCCAGAAAGGTTCCCATTTAATTATGATCTTGTCTGAAAGTGTGCGAATCTGTGTGAACTTCAGAACCTGGCTCTCACCTGGTCAAACACCAACAACAATGTGTTCAGATTTATTTAAAAAAAGAGCACATGAGCATAAAGGAAATTCAAAGCTATGTCCTCCTCACATGAAGCCTGATCTCCATTGGTCTTTGAGACAATGTCATTCTTTGTTTGCCGGTTCTTAGTGCCAGTCACCTCCTCCATCTTCCGGATCTCTGACATGCAGAGTTTGGAGTTATGATGGAAAAACATGCGACCTTGCTGGATGGACAGGTTGTGTTTGGTCCAGTCCCACAACTGACGCAGGTTCTGGTTATCAAGAGCGTAGAATGAATAATTCCTGATGGGAAATAAAACAGCACACAATTAAGGACAAAGGAGGAGGAAGGAATAGAAAGATGACATGGTATCATTATGGTTGACAAGCAAGACCTGACAACGCAAATGGATAAAGCCAACAGTTTGGAAAACCAAGGAAAATCTTGACACCCTATAAAGACGACTCATACCCGACTTCCTGCGTCTCTCCATGGATGATTCGGAGCTTGCGAAGGAAAGACAGAGAGACTAGGGCATATGAGTGTCGCACTGTCAGGTAGCCCGTGATCTCCTCTAGCTGCCCCAGGTTAGCTTCCAGCTCTGCGGCTATGTTGTCTAACAGGGAGAAGTGGAAAGAGCAAATCTGAGTTTAAAATCTGAAATTTAAGAAAGTCTGCACACTGTTAAAATGTACAATGAAGTACAATAAGGCTACTCTGTAAAAATTCTATAGGTTTCTGTTATTGATTAAATTGACTGAATTATTTGAAGTGAACACACGCCCAAGGTGGTAACACAATGGAAATTTTTTTTTTTTTGTACTAATTATTTTTTATATTATTATACTCCTGAATGACTGAGAAATAAATAATAATTAATAATTATAATATAATATTAATTATAATATAATATTATATATATATATATAAAATTATAATATAATATAATATAATATATAATTCTTATTATTTTCAATTCTTGTTGAAGTTTAATTATTAATCTGTCAGTTATTCAAGAGTATAATTATTATTATTATGTTCTACTCCAATTGATGTTTTATTATTAATCTGTCAATGATGAGTATATATACAGTATGCATATAGTTCTTAATAATAATCAGAAAATTATTATTATTAACAATAATAATAATAAGTAACTGGAAGGTAAATGCACCAACAGAACACAGTGATCAGAACACAGATGGGGACCTGAATCTAACAGTATAGGAGAATGGTTGCCACGAACAACAACCAATTATAACAACAGCGTCATTATATAAAAACATTTGCAGAATGCTGATTAACCAATCAGAACCATGAATTCCAGAGAGCTCTATACTAAAGATTCCCTTCTTATGCTGCACAAAGTGGAGAAATTGTATTGTTCTTACTCCCTCCACGGATGTTGATAACCAAACTGCCGTTGATCACTGTGCATCCTCTCAGAGCCTGTGCCGAAGTGACTGAGTCTACTGTCTTCAGCCCCATGCACACTTTGGGACAAAGGCCAGCGCAAGGGGAGCAGTTCAACCTGTGGCACAGAACACAGTCACATGTACACAAAGCCACACAACAAACAAAAGTCATTCATCCGTACGTGCTGTAAATGGACACAAAGAAATGCAGATATGATGGAGCGTTTCTATTGTCGTTGACATCAAGGCAAATATGTAGCATTAAGACAATAACTGATTGTTTGTGTCAAGGACATGAATCCTGTTGCACAAAGTGCCAGCGCTGTTTCGGTGGGAGCGGGGGCGCGGATGACCTTGCAGGGCAGGCCGAGGGTGCAATCAAGGATGAATGAGACATTCTCTCAGATGTGCCAAAGACACAACTTAATCACTGATTGTTTTTGTAGAAGTGTCACGCCTGACTGAGGAACTGTTTGTCCTCTCTGCAGGATGCTTTCTGCGACACAGTTTCCTGTGAAACTTTGCTACGCATATTTGTATGACAACTTTAATAAAGTGTGAATCCACAAGCAAAACAAAGGATATGGAGGAGTGATGTTCATAGTCTTAACAATCATACTAGTGTCACAACATAACACTAGATCTGAAGCCGTGTCAAGAATGTGCACAAACCACCGATCGGGCAAAGCTCAAGTAATTTCCTTTATGGGCTTTCGCTGTGTTTTGCACCTTGTTACTCTTTTTTGGTACCCGCCAAAAAGGACAGAATGTGCTGCGCTTTATCCAGCTAATCTGAAGGAAAGCTGGTGCGTGGGTGAAATCCTTATTGCAGACATATCAGAGAGTCCAGTATGTTGTGTCTCCCTGCGGCAAGCATTCAACTCAGAGTCGTTTATCTGTCAGTAGCCAGACGGCGCTCCCTGTCTATGCATCTGACAGACAGAGAGAGACAAGCCGATGAGGACATGGATGTCGAAACTCCTGATATCTCAATGCACGCGGTTAACGTGCAAAGAAAGTAACCGAGGACAGCAGCATGGGGTGTGAGGTTGGACCACTGCACTGTTGTCTGTCCAGCCTCTGTGATTTGTGTGTCTGCTGTCTGAATTCCCACAGTGCACCAAAACTGCCCAGCCCAGGGGTCATACTGGCAAGGGGGAAGCAAGAGTATCATGAGAAAGAGAGACAGAAAAAAGAAGTGTCCTATCTGGCAGAACATGCATTACAGGGTCAGTTCTGTCATCATTTACTCACCGTATTTCTGCTTCAACCACATATTATTATTTTTTTATTCCAAGGAACACAAACAGGATGGCGATTCAGATTTTCAAGCTCCAAAAAGGATAATTAGTAGGGCTGCCCACAACAAAAGATTTTTGTAGTAGAATAAGAGTCGTGCATTTAAGCAATTTGTTGACTCATCGCACGTTTATATTAATTTAATTACTTGAATATATACAGAGGAGAATATTAAACCATTATGAGCGTTTAATATATAGACGTAATATATAGCCTATTCCACGCTCAAGCGCACGCATAAAGCTTGCTGCAAAGCATTGGCAAAAGTAATGATTATGAATGTGTTGGAAATAATAGCAAGGAGCGGTTTTAATTATTTATTAAAAACTAGTATTTTCTGTGTCAGTGTCGACTACAAAGTGGACGATGCTGACTCGCCGGATTACATAAGCAGAGAGTATTTCTTTTTGTTTTGAATTAGTTTGTTTAAAAGTAGACATTTCAAGCTTTTTATAGATGTATTTCTAATGTCTGTGAGGCAAGTATACGCTGACTTTCGGTTCATTTTTATGATGTGCTTCAGTTCACGGAGACCGAGACAGCAGAAAGTGCATCCTGTTTGTTTTTTTTATTTTACAAAGGCACAACATTTTCTTATTATTGTTAGATTACACAAATAAAAGTAGACTATACAGTTTTGAATGATGTATGACCAAAAATTTGTATTTTAAGTTGTTTCTGCTGTTTTCATGTCATGCAATAAGCGCGCTCCACACAAACACTTGGATATTCGCCTAATAATAGTATACAATTATCTAGTTTAACATTAGAGCGAGCGGCCAGGTAAAGTTACTTGCATGTTTCAAATGATAAGCCATATTTGCGGTCAATGGCTGGGCGAACATTTGGATTTTCTCACAAAGAACCGCTGTTAACGATCTGACCCTCACGGACTGCATGGTTTCGACACAAGGTTTTTTATTTTTTGACTAACCGACTAATACAATTTTGGTCGACTAAGCCTCTTCGAGTCGACTATTAGGGGACAGCGACAGCCCTAATAAGAAGTACTATAAAAATGGTTAATACAACATCTGAAGCCATTTAATTGTAACATCTGAGAAACGAACAAAATTAAACTCATTATCCACAAAATATCTTGGTATAAAATCTCATTCAAGCATTTGCACATGAAAAAATTGGTGCAGCATGATGAATGTGAGAACCAATGAAGATCGAGCATTTTCATATCCTCTTTCTCCTCATATGGTTTGTTTGTAGCTTCAATTTTAGTCGGTTTCTCACACAAAGCTATTGTGTGGCCTCAGAAGACGTGGAATATAGTGCATGAGTCATATGGACTCATTTCATGATAGTTTTTTTTTTATTCTTATGCTTTTTTGCAGATTTGTATTCAGCATCCTGTTTTGTTGCATGGACAAAAACCGCTTTGACATTATGCTAAATTCTAATCATTATTTTCTGAGATCCTCAGTAGAATAAAACATCATATGGGTATGGAGAGACCTAAGGGTAAGGAAGGATAGAATTATAATTTTTGGGTGAGAGAAAAAAGTTAATAAATTCGGGCAGATTCCGTAACTTCACACTCTATGGAGAAAAAGCACACTTTTCAATTGACAGCTATTCAAAATTATATATATTGACAAAATAATATTTTTTGCAAACAACATACATAACTACTAATATTTCATAATATTATAGTAAATGTTTTACCAGTGCCCAATATTGTTTTTGGGGACTGTTAAAAGATAAAATGGACATATACACTTTTGAAAGTTTCAAAAGTTTGGGGTCAGTAAGATATTTTTCAATATTTTATTCAGCAAAAAAGCATTCAATTGATCAAAAGTGACAGCAAAATTCAGCTTTGCAATCATAGGAATAAATTACATTTTAAAGTAAATTAAAACAGAATACAGTTTTTGCTGTATTTTTATCAAATAAATGCAGCCTTGGTGAGGATAAGAGACTGCTTTCAAAAAAAGCTTTTGAAAAAAATTTGACCAACCCCAAACTCTTGAACAGTAGTTTATTTTTTCCTGTCTGCTGCTCTTCATATCACAGCTCTAGATAGTTGCTAACATGCATTTCTCAAGGGTATTATTTTGCCATGTTTAAGTATGTGTGATACATTTTTTAAATCTTGTATCAAAATATCTCATTTTGATTGCATGCTCCACTATTTTTTTTGAGGGTTTTTGCTAGTGTCTGACCACAGCTAGACCAAAGCGATGTCTGGAAATCAGACTGACCATTAAAAAAAAAAAAAAAAAAAAAAAAAAACATTCATGTGACCAATCACCCATCCTTCTACATAGAGATGCCCATAAGTTCAGAAATAGAAATAGAGTGAGAGGGAATTAAGCTATGAGACATTGGTCATCGTACATTTCCACTACAAACAAACAAACAAACAAACAAACAAACAATACCAACTGTGTTCTGAAAAGCTCTGTAAACCAGAGGGTGGCGGTCTGTTGGAGTCCTCTTTCTGCTCACTTTTTTTAAATGGGCACAAACAGCACTGCCAAGACTCACACTAGGTCAGCGCTGCTTTAAAACACACACACACTTCCTCTCATTAACATACAACGCTCCCTTTCTGACACACACACTCACTAAATTACCCTTTGTGTGCTCAGACAGTCGACTGAGGTCAGTACAGCCCTGATCACTCTAAGCCAGAACTGTATTTTTCTTCACTTATTGTTCCTGTTCCATAAATGAGACAAAGAGAAGGGATGGATGCAATCCCGACTTAAAAAGCAACTTAAACCAGCCTAAACTAGTTTGCTAGTCTTAGGAGGTTTCTCAAGGACCAGATATACTTCAAGCTAAATTGAAGAACGAACTGGTGTGACGTCATTTTGAACAAAATCGAACAAAGTTCGTTTGGAGTTCAAAACAGCTTGCCAAGACAAACTTTCCAAGACAAACTTTCCTGGAAAAGTTCACTCCGGCTGGTAAACACCTTCAAACTACCATTGGTCTGTGGCAATTACATAATAGGTAGGTGCACTCATGGGCTCCGCCCTCTTTGATGCGGAAATCTTCTCGAGTTAATTTCCTCGGTTGAGGTCAGACGTTTGTGAGTGAAAAAACACCGGAGAGCTACCTTAGAGTACAAACTGAAGTGTAATTCTAATTTAAAACAACACAGACACTGTTTTTTCATGTTTACAGTGAAGCTGTTTGGTTTAACGCAATCTATTGTACAAAGTACTCTTATAAATAAACGTGATTTTACTCGACTGGAGTGCCGAATTGCAGAGCTTGTGCAAACATCCACATTGCTACGATCAGATGCTTTCTTAATTGCAGTTTTCTCTCCGCTGTCATTTTTGTTGTTTCTCTTTTGTTATTGTAAGAAAAGTGTGCAGCACATATTTACATATTCATCAATTCTGGATTTTCGCACACAGTATACCCCAGCAAAGGTATTTCGACTTTTTTCTTTACCCCTAAGCGACCACCAAAAAAGAACTTCGCTGCGAGTATATCTGGGCCTTCAGCCTATACAGACATGTCTGGCCTGCTGGTTTTAAAAGGATTTTGGGTACTTTTCAGGTTGGGAGACAAGCTAGACCAGTTTAAACCAGCTAAGACAAGAAAACCAAGCTGAATGAAGCAGTTTTTGTCAGCAAGGATGGACAACCAATCACTTCATATGAACAACCTTGAGTCCTCTCTGCTGTTTGAGTATATACAAAGCATCAAAATCATATTTATTTTTTTACCAGTAAATACAAACAAGAGGAAAAGCCAAGTGACTAGTCGGTCTATTTCATTTCATCCAGTTCGTAGACTAAATGAGGCACAGAGTGGTCTAATGACCCAGGAATCCTTTGGGTCAAACTTCATACACAAAAGATTTGGCTTATGCGAGTCCTGACGCACACATGAAGCATTTGAAGTACCCTTTAGGACACTTGGGGATGTGTGCGCTAGTATTTGTGCCTGTTCATTGAGTGGAGAGCATATAAGTAGTGGGTTACTTACGTAGTGGAGTTTACAGTGGTGTACCCAGAAGGGCACTCTGGGATGCAGGCACCATCATGGATGACGTATTCGTGGCAGTCACCTTTGCCATGCTTGCACTTGTTGTGGAGCTCCTGGCAAAAGCTGAAGTTGACGCAGCGCCAGCCCTTATAGGTGTAGAAACCAGGTGGGCACTTTTCAACGCAGATGTTATTGTGCATGTAGTTGCGGCAGGCCACGCATTTGCGCGACGAGTTGGGCTCCAAGCAGCCGCCCAGGCACTGGTCGTGGCAGCACTGGTTGTCTTTAGTGCAGGCACGGTGCTTGCATGAGGATGGACACACTGTTGAGAGAGAGAAAGCTTACATTTAGAGAAATTATTTTAAGGGAAAATACAGATGCCTCTCATTCACAGTGACATATTTTCATATAGTGATGGCATGGCAAGAAGAAAACAAATGTAGTTTACCACACTTACCCCTTCATTTCTATTTCCACTTTAAGCAATACAAAAGAAAGGATGCTAAAATAAGAATGCTGTACATTTAATTTGATAGGATGATTAAAAATGCATGCATCAACCTGAAAATATCAGCAATAATAATAATAATAATAAATAAATTATGTTGATTAAATTATGACTGCAAGCATACACATTTAAATGAATAATTCCACAGGCTCAAGGAATATTCCTAGTTTACAATTATAATTTAATGTTAGTGGACAGAATCTGTTGTCTGCTGTTGAATACCACATAAAAAGAATAATGACATCAGTTTGTAAAAATTAACACAAGACACGTTTGCATGGAGCACTTGTAGGCAACGTAACCAGAGGCTTTAAAGGGAAACTATGTACATTTTTTATATATAAAAGCACAAATTATTCAGTGCAATGTATTTTGTTTGTTCTGTAAATTTGTTTAAATCGTCCTTATGAGGTTAGACTACTTTTCTAGGTGGGTCAATGTGATTCCTGCGAGTGGGGTTTAGCCATGTGAAACTAATAAAAAATTATATACCTCTTCATGTCTCTTCCTGGTATCCTTTTGTGGACTTCATGTGAAAATAACCAGGTATTTTTTAATAGAGCTGAAAGGTTTTATTTAACTTTGTACAGATTCTTCCACATCAGTCTCATAGATAACATGTGTAAATGTTTAAAGCTAAAGTGTGTCATGTTTCCTCTTATCCCAGCTTATTTAGCAGTGAGAGTTATAAGAAAGTTATATGTAGGTAGATTTTTCCATAAAAGTGTAAACACTGAGGCACTATCAACACATTCAATCAATTTGTTTAACCACCCTGATCAGCCCCGCACAAGAACACTGGCTTAACTATCGCCATGAGTTTGGAGAGGAACTATCAGTTTGTCCAACCAATGGAAGATGGGGGAGTGTTTTGGGGAAATTTTTGCAAAACTGTTATACTGTTATTTAGAATAAGTGTATACTTGGGAAACAGGTGAGGAGTGGTAATGAAACCTGTTAGACTTCTAATGTAAATGCAAACTCTGAAGAATTAATTTGCCTGATTATTTTCTGTGGAAATTGACAGATGCTGTCAGTACTTCAGTTGTAATATGCCTTTAAGTGTTTTCTCAGTAACTCAAGTCTACAGTCATGTCCTAACTTGATGTAACACTAGGTTACAATTGTAAATATTAAAACAATGACAAAATGGCCAACTCTGATAAGCAGCTCCTAAAATGGTGTAACCACATTCCTCTGCCTTTTATGTGCTCTTTATTTCCCTCATACACACACACACAAACCCCTATAAACTCACAGTACACAGAGCAGCACACTGCTGCCAGTTGTTTGACAAGAGTCATCTTGTAAGTCCTTCTCTCCCACCCACTGAAGTCAGTGTATACATATTTCTCCCCCCCCCCCCTATTTATCTTCATAAATACCATTGTTTTGGGGGGAGCTGTACCATGACATTTTACAACCTGAACTAAACCATTTCTAACAAATAACAAAAGAAGATTGTCCTTAAGGACTATTTTAATTCAGAAATTAAAGCTACTTTGCTAAGTTGATTCTTAGCAAAAAAAACACTTTGTTCTTTCAAAAATATATGTGCTCATTAATGTGTAATTACTTGTACCAACTAATCAAGCATTCTCGTAAGCGTAGAATCTGCCATTTAGAATACATACGAGCGAGTCGCTCGAATGGCGGCAGCCATGTTGAGCCTCCATCTTGAAAATACATTACCCAAAGAGGGACATACCTGGAAATTCAAGCTTCGCCTTTCGCGTTTTTACACTCAGTGGCACCGTGACGAATGCAAGGGGGAGATTACTCGCGACTGCCGGCAGATTTGAAATAATACGGCCACCATAGGAGTTAAAACGCCCTCGGAATGGGAGGGGCTAGAAAGTAATATTCAGTTGGTAGTCAAACAATTTCACTGCTAGATGGGAGAAAATCCTACACAGTGTAGCTTTAAAAACATGCTTATCAATGAACACTTATCAAAGACATTTATAATGTTACAAAAGTTTTAGGCTATATTTCAAATAAATATTTCAAATTAAATATATTTAAAATTTCAAAGACTAAAAAACAAACTTTTTATTCATCAAAGAATTGTGAAAAAAATCTATAATTAAAATTATTCAGCAGCACAACTGTTTTCAACATCGAAAATAATAAGTAATGTTTCTTGAGCAGAAAACATTAGAATGATTTCTGAAGGATCATATTACACTGAAGACTGGAGTAATGATGCTGAAAATTCAGCTTTGCATCACAGGAATAAATGACATTTTAAAATATATTAATAATAATAATAATAATTAACAATATTAATGTTTTTACTGTATTTTTTATTAAATAAACACAACCTTGGTGAGCATAAGAGACATTTCAAAAAATTAAAGGGGTGGTATAACGCCCCTTTTTACAATATGTAAAATAAGTCTCTGTTGTCCCCCAGAGTGTGCATGGGAAGTTTTAGCTCAAAATACCCCACAGATAAATTTTTTCAGCATGTTAAAATTGTCCCTTTTTGAGAGTCATTAAAAACGCGTCGTTTCGTGTGTGTCCCTTTAAATGCAAATGAGCTGCTGCTCCCGGCACAGAGCGCGGAACTTCAAGAGCTTGTGTGTGTGTGTTAGCAGGTCTGATTACCTCATGCAGACAAGCACTAAAATGTCAGAAACTGTTCTGCCTTTTATGTTTAAACTGGAGTCGGATAATGATGGAGAGACTCAAGAAGTGACAACATGTAGAATGCAACAGGATGTTTCTGAATGGTTAGTTGATGAATTTATGTTGCTGATGTGGAGTTAACTATCTTCAAGTCTTTGATTAGCATATTCTGTCATGATAATCTATAAAATTGCTCGTGTGGGAACTGTTGTAAGATGCCTACAGAGTGACATGCTATTGCATTTGTGTTACGTACTGTATTGCATGTGAAAAGACGGATGCGACAGCTTGAGCAGACTCACAAATGTGCTCTTCTACAACAACTCTTCCTCTTCTCAACATGGAATTTACATAAGTTCCCGGGGGCGGGGTTTATGTAAATTTTAGGAATGTTGTGTAGTCCCTACCAGCCGTTTGTTGTAGTCCTTATAAAACGATTTCTTTAAAAGCAAATATCTTCCTTTGAACTTTGAGCGTTGTAACTTTGCAGATGTTGTTTATGCTCAAACAGCAACATTACACACTAACTAAAGTTAGAAAAGTGAAATCATAATCAACCACCCCTTTAAACAAATCTCGCAACCTCTAACTTTTGATAGTGTGTGAATTGCATTTGAATTTATTTTTGGAATAAATTAATAGATATAACCAAACAATTAAAATCACATCATTGAAATCCATATATGATTGTATCAGCACAACCCTAATGTACACACACACAAACACATATCAGGAAAGGATATAAATAATGATTTGCATTAAGACACCCAGAGTTCTAAGAACAAGCCAGAGAGGAAATGTGTGTGTGTGTGTGTGTGTGTGTGTGTGTGTCCTAATGGAATATTGGCTCTTGCCAGTGATGTTAACACCACAACTCAGTCGAACACAATCCTGGAGTTGGTTTAGTCCAAAGAAAGGCCAGCAAACACCTCTACTTCCATGACAACGACAACACAAGATGAGGGCTTAAAAATCTCCAGACCTGCCTTATGCATGACAATTAAGTATTCATCTGACTTTTAACCCCATGTTAAAGCCTCCGACAAGTGTTCAGTGATTTAGGCAAACAACACTACGCTTTCTAAAATGCTTGGAGGCTTCACTGAAGTTTCCAAACACTCCTGACAAGCGCTAACCAACCCGGGGATTATGAAACGCCTGCTAAAAAAAGTAATTTATGTAGTTCTTTGGGGAAATGGAGCGTGCTGAGAAATACAAGAAAAAAAGAGCAAAAACAGAGGAAGAGTTGTCATGAAAAGTGAGAGTGCTGGCAGTAATCCGACCAGCTAAAATGGATTCATATGCAAGTTCGAAACAATTCTCAGTTTTTCCACCAAGGTCTTCAATACATCTTTCCAAAGACTGAAAAGGTGTAAAACAGTGCTGCCTTTCACACATAGATTTTCATTACACATTATGGTATATAACAAGTACAGCAAGTGTATAGCTGTTGTTGTTCACTTCAGTGTCAGGTGACACCAGGTCAGCCAACTCAAGAGAAAAACAACATTACCCTCTGTCCCTTATACATGACAATCCAGGGAGGGCCACCTCACCGCCTGCTGTGAAAAGGAGGGGAAGAGTGGGTGTATGTGTGTGCACACACATGTGACAACCATGGAGGTGCTAAGTTGGAAAAAACAGGCAAGCCACCAAGATTGTGTCAATTGTGTCAAAAACAATCTTGTTGACTCTAATGCCTTTCCGTGAAAATTCATTATCGTCTATTCTTTGAAAAACCCTATCGTCTCTGCCCCTTTTTTCTCTCCCTCCCTCCTTTCCCTCGCTCTCCCGTTGACAGTGGATATGAGCAAATGTTGTGCACAGCGACTCCTGATCCAGGAGAATCCAGTCCATTTAACAGCCTCAACCGCAGACCCACCCTCAACCTTAACCAATGCGTTTGCTGGCTGTAGAAGGTAGCCACTCAATGTCCTGAATCGTCTGTGAGACAGAGCCTCTGTATGTTAACCCTTTATTGCTCACATGTCTGCAACCTTGGGCAGAAAGACAAGGGGATGGGAAAACATAGCTACAACAATTAGAAAAACTTGTTCTTCTGCTCTGGAAAGATGTCAGCTCCTCTCCACTAACAGTAGTACGCAGTACGCTGGGAACTCCTGCAGTCCAGAGCGCTGTTGTCAATTAGTGGTGCATGTTTGATACAAAGTGTGCGGCTAACTGAAAAGTGTGCTGTTACTTTCATAAATCATGATTTACAATTTTCACATTTCGAATTGTAGAGCGATGTAGAACACCTGTTTTCAACATTGATAATAAGAAATGTTTCTTGAGTACCAAATCAGCATATTAGAATGATTTCAGAAGGATCAAGTGACACTGAAGACTGAAATAATGGCTCCTGAAAATTCAACTTCAACATCACAGGAATAAACAGAATTTTACACTGCACACAATGTTTTTTTTGTTGTTGTTTTTACGCGGGAGAAAAAAAAATAAGAAAAAGAACGGCGTTCAAGTGCATGAATAGCGGATAGCGCTTTGCCTTAATAAAGCAGCATCGAACGGCAATTACACTGAATCATTCTTCTTCAGACCGTTGACTTGTCACCGTTGGAACAGCCTAACAGAAGTTGCTCGCCATAGAAAAGCACCTCTTCAGTGGACCGAATCACAAGCTGCTATTGTGAACGTGCCTCTCCCCTGCTGTGTGTGTTCTGGTGAGAAGACCAACAAGAAGCTGAGCTTGTGACGTGAGGCGCTATCAAAAACAGTTATATATTTGCGCTTTTATGTATTGTATGTTGCCTTTGGCTTGCTCAGTTGGGGATATTTTGGGGATATTTAATTTAATTTTATCAATCAATATATTCCTCTTGAAACAAACTTTGTTGTATTATTTTCATTTAATACTGTGAAGCTGCTTTGATACAATCTGTATTGTGAAAAGCGCTATACAAATATACTTGACTTGACTATGTATCCAAAGCATCACTGAAATATTTAAATGTTTTTGTTTTTTTAAATTAAAAGTTAAGTCCTGTATTATTATTCTCTCACTGTTATATGAAATAATGACATTACAAAGTGAAACTATTGCAGGTGTTTTTCATTGCAAGTTTTTTTGTTTGTTTTTTACGCGCCAGATTTTTTTACGGTTTAAAGACGACGAAAAAAGTTTGAGAACCACTGCTTTAATCAATTAAATGTGTCAGTTTCAAAACACTGATTCAACAATCCATTTGAATTATGACAAAAAAAATTATTTGTCAGTAGTCACACAATATAAAATCAAATTTCTTCAAAGTTCCTTCTCTTCGTGTGCAGATCTGAGTGTGACCAGGCAGAATCATTCATTGCTCATTAGTTTTCATTCATTCATGTTCTAGGCGTCACTCTGCAGGATCTGGGTTCTCATTTTTCAACATTGGGGTGGGTGGCCGCATGTGACTCATTTATCAGAAACATCCGTGTGCTCAGCGGTAGTTCAATTAAGTTCAGCACGAGCAGAAACGCCACCTACACCTATGCCCAGACACCTGAGTTGGGAAGATAAACTTCCATTAGAATATGCAGAGCATGTGTGTGTGAGAAAGAGACAGAGAAAGGGTAGAGTTTTAAAGAGACGAGAGGTGTGTGAAAGGAAGCGAGTATTTACCTTTGGCGCCGAGACACAGAATCTGACCCCAGCAAAAGCAGAGTCCTCTTATTGGACATAGATCACATTCTGCTCAGTCTATAAACACACAACTGTACCACAGGAAAAGGCAGCACTAGAGAGTTCAGCTATTGTTTTTATGACAGCCGACGTCTGACACGTCGGCAAGTGACAAACGCTCTCACAATCTACTCTTTGCCACCGCAAATACACACTAAGACACATTATAATATGTAATTAGCACCCAACAACAGATTCGGTTAGGAAATGCAGGGTAAACCAGGACCCAAAAAATGCCGTGCCCATAAACACCCATGAAACGATTAAAGCAAGACAAACAGACACCTTAACAACTTTTAAGAGGAAAAAACAAACAAGATATCTCTCAAAATTATTTGTCTTTAAACTGGGTCAAATGCCATAAGATTCAACTCCTCCTCAGAGAAGCCAAAATATTCAGTGCTAAGACCAAAACAAATCACACGCAAACCCTCATGTATTTTGTATGTGTTTTCAATGGCAAGTCTTTTCTTATTATCATCATGTACATATTACATGGAGCACAGTTTATGAAATTAAACTCCGCTTTGTGCACTTGTCAGACAATTTTCAAGGTTCATATCTCGAGGACTTCACTACAGTAAGGGGGCCCCTATAATTCAACAGATGGGTGAAAGGATTTCTTGGAAAGAGTAGGGATCTCTGGGGAAAGCAGGGTTGCTGCAACGGCAATACACTGGCAAATTGACCTGGATGCTTCTGACAATACAAAGAAAAAAATTCTCTGCAGAAAAGATTCTCCGAGTAGTTCTTGCCTATGTAAAACACGCAGTTGCTAGAGTATTCTAGGTTGTTGATTGCTAGACCAAGTCAAAAGTATTTATTAAAAAAGTTGTATTGTTTATTAAGTCTTATCACTTATAATTGATTTATTATATTCTAGTCCTTGATATGAAAGGCTATAGTAAGAAAACCGTATGTACATAGAAAAGTAACCGTAACCTCTCCTTAAAGGGATGGTTCACCCAAAAATGAAAATTCTGATTTAATATTTATAGATTTGGAATGACAAATGGTGACAGAATTAAAATTTTTAGGGTTAACTATCCCTTTAACAAGCTTCACAATTTCATGAATCAACCAAATCCTTAGCACGAACCTAATTTAATACTGGCTTATGGAACAAACTTTAAGGCACGATATATATACACATAACGCAACCATTCACAAGTTTGGGATCGTTCTTTTTTTAAAGTGTTTTTAAAAGAAGTCTCTTATGTGAACCAAAGCTGCATTCATTTAATAAGAAAAATACTGTAGAACTGTGATACTGTGAAATAATATGACAATTTAAAATAACCGTTTTGTGTTTTCTATTTTAAAATGTAATTTATTCCTGTGATGGAAAAGCCAAATCTCCAGTGTTTAGTGTCACATAATTCTTCAGAAATTATTATAGTATTCTGATTTGGTGCTCAAGAAACATTAATATTTCTTATCATTATCAATGTTGAAAAGAGTTGTGCTAAAAGGGATAGTTCACCCAAAAATTATTTACCCACCCTCATGTTTTTCTAAACCTACTTTCATTCATCTTTGGAACACAAATTAAGATATTTTTTATGAAATCTGAGCGATTTCTGTCCCTCCATTGACAGCTACGCAACTAACACTTTAACGCTTCAAAAAGTTCATAAAGATATCGTAAAATTAATCCATATGAATTGAATTATTTAGTCCAAATTTTCTAAAGAGACACGATCACATTATACACTGAATAGAGTGAATTTATGCTTTTATTCAAATATAAACAAATATAATATACATATATATATATAAGGGCTGGGGGAATTAACGCGTTAATCTTTGCGATTAATTTGAAATGCTTAACGGGTTAAAAAAAATATAACGCAATTAACGCAGCCCTTTTTTTTGGCCTCGTTTTAATGATTTCCTGTTGCGGCTGCTAATGAAAAGGCCGAAAATATGCCATCCCGCCCTCCATGTTCGGCGATCAGGTTTCATTCTCGCGCAGCTTTCATGAGCGGGTCTTTTCCGCTCCGTGCGTGCGGTGCGCTCTCCGTTCCGTGTGTGTGTGTGTGTGTCGGCGCGCTGCTGCGCTCTCTGCTCAATGTTCTGCTCTGTCGTTAACGGCCCAAACGCTCCAATCATGTACCGATCACGTACTGGAAAAGTAAAATCCGCTCAAATAACGTGAAATTTCTCAGTAGTAGACTTCTGTTTGCTGAGCTGGTATGCTGGGCAACAATGGTAAAATGACCTGCTCTGATCACATGCTCTGGTAATAATAGCTTCGTAGGACTAGATTTTATTTAGATAATTATTAAAAAATAAATTAAAAAATCTGTTAAATTGATTATGTTGATTGATTGTTGAAAAATAATAATATTGATATATTGATGTTTAATATTATTTTAATATAGGGCTATTTTCTGTTCCCTTTTTTCCCCTATGTTGTTTAATTTAATTAGGTGATTCTAAGTTTAAATATTGATGATTACAAGCTTGGGGGAAATGCAATTAATTGCAATTAATTACAGCAAATTGTGCAATTAATTAGTTAAAAAAAAATTATCGATTCCCAGCCTAATATATATATATATATATATATATATATATATATATATATATATATATATATATATATATATACACACACACACACATACATATATACATAAAATAGTAAAACAGTGAATGTTATAGAATCGTACTGTAGATATAACAAACAAACAAACAAACAAACACTTTGGCTGTTAATCGGCCATACAGGTACAGTCATCAGCCAATTTCAGATAATCTCATTAATAGGTGGTTAATGGACCTGGCCAGCACTGCACTTTCAAGCCAAAGAAACAACAGAAACAGGATGACACAAACACAGCCTAGGACGATACATTAGATCAGTTGTCCTCAACTCTAGCCCTCGAGGTCCACTTTCCTGCAGTTTATCTCTAACCTTGATCAAACTTTAACCGTTTCTATTTACAACGTGTTTTGCAGCGGTGCAAAATGTAGCCACTCACAGTCATGTTTGTTGATCTCTTGAATGCAATGGCCAATAAGAGGTGTTTAATTTAGTCAGAATCCACTCACAAACTCAAACCGCTGGAGTTGTTCAGTACTGAGTTCTGCACGCTTGCAAATCCTCTCATTAACAAACAAAGAAACTATGTATGTAAGAGATTAATTATGCAGTGTAGACAACTACTGATTTTAATGGAACTTTGGGAGATTGCGAACTGAGATGAGTGACAGCTTTTTAGAGATTGTAACGGGGGCTGTCTTTGCATGCTTTCGAGGCAATATATAATCCACTGAATAAAATATTTGTTTTGCATGCTGCTAAGAGGACCGACGGCCTGAAAATTTCAGAAGTGACATCTACATATCTATGTGAGAATCACTTTCGGAATTGCAATTGACATAGTGATAACGAACACGAGAGAAAAATGTGGCATGTCAAAATTGGTATGCGCAATGTAAATGCAGACTAATAGAAAAAATATTTGTATCAATATATTTTTGATATTCCATTCCAATTATTATATATAATAATTGTAAAAGTAATGACTTGTAAATAATCTTAAATGTCTCAATGTACGTTGCTTACACACTACATCTGCACTATACTAGAGAACCCTCACTAATTTCAGATGCTCAGTGATTTGATTCTTAATTGTACATCACACAGTAAAATTAAAATGTGAAGATTTGGTCAACTTGAATCTAAAGTTCAGGTAAATGTTTAATTGTCCATCTGACTAGTAAAATTAAAATACATGACTGCAAATCCATTAAAATAATTTACAACAACTGTGAACAACTAATGAATTGTGATTTTAATCACAGTGATTTTTTTTATCATAATATGGTTGGTTTTTATCAATATCGTAGGCTAGATGCATACTATGTAGCTCTGTTTAACACATTTTGTATTGGGGATTCCTGCTTCATGTCTCTATCACCTAAGGGGCCCTTGCCCTGAAAAAAGGCCCCTGATTTAAATGCTTCATCAAAACACAGTGAAGAAGAATTACAGTAAAGTTTGGATGACCCTGGGCAAGTCATAAATAAAATGTGAATACTGCTAGACAGACTATAGGTCTACTACATATGCACCAGTTTTCAGAGCCCTCAGCATTTTTTGGTTATACAGTTACTTACGAGAGGATTAATTTTATTTTATTTCTTATCAATCAAAACACAGTGACGCATAATAATTCAGTAAAAACATTTCAGCAGTTCACCTAAAAATTTTAATCATGAGGGTAATTAATGACAGTAATGTATTATTTTTTTTATGAACTATCACTTAAACAATTAAACAAAATAGATATTTTACATTAGATTTCACAGGATTTACTTTGCTTTTAAACTAAATTTCTTTCTCAAAAACTTGTGTAGTATGCATGCTGTATTTAGAAAGGCACATGACTACAAGAGGTGTCACAGTTCAAAGTGCATGACAGGGCAAAACCAAGCCATAAAATCAGATGAACTCTCTGTAGACCTCTGGGGCTGTCACCCTCAAGAAGAACATAAAATGAACATTGAAGACTCTGAGAACCAAAGGCAGCGAAGGTGACGAAGCACCACTCAGAGCTCCCAAGTTACTGTGCAGAGCTAGAAAAACATCCCAGAAGAACAATCATTTTATTAAGAAAGGACTGAGAGACTGGCTCAGCATTACACAGCTTCACATTAGAGAGATTTAGTAGGACAACTACCTACTAAATCAATGCTAAACAATTCTAGAGTCTGTGAATGCCCTTGATAACCCTGTTTTAGTCAGCTATTGTGACAAGTGACAGCTAAAAAAATGTATTCCCAATCCATTTTGAAGTATATCGCTGCATTTAATTAGCATATTTCAACAATGCACTAAAAGCATAATTAATACAAAGAGGTACATTTCTAATATCATAGACCCCTTGGTCGCATAGGTTTTGAATTTGCATGTTAGCATTGACAGCTAGCTAAATTATTCATGTATTTAAAAAACTGCTATGGCTGTCAGGGTTCTGTCACTTCAGTCTAGTTTATTCTTGATTTTGTACCAGAGCCCTGACACGCCTATATTGTCTTGTCTTTGTGTGAGCCGTGCGCTCTCTTGTCAGTGTTCCTTGTTTTAATGTTTGGAGCAGGTGTTTGGATTCCGACACTCATGTCTAGTTTGGTTTCGGCTCTGTGTCAGGATTCGGACATTCATGCTCCGAGTGTTGGTATTTTTTTGTGAGTGCACAGGATGAGCTTTCGCTCGTTCTCGTTGTGTCAGCGTGCGGTTTCGAGTTAACCGGGCCGTACGCTCTTCTGTCCGCGTGTGTTGTGTTCTGTGTAGCACGCGACTGGTGTTTTTCACCGGCTGTGTGCTTTCATGTTGTCATGTTTTGTGTGAACACGCAGCTTATAAGTGTTCTCATTGGCTGTGTGGTCTTGTCTCATTTTGTTTGAGCACATGGCTTGGGATTGTGTTTGCTGGCCATGGCCAGCAAACACAATTCCAAGCCATGTGCTCCATGTTCTCTCCTGTCTATTGTCTGACCCCACCCATGTTGTTACCTAATTATTGGTTCAGTTGCCCCACCTGTCCTCCCTTGTTTGCTCCCTATTTATTCTCCTTGTGTTTGCAGTCCTGTGCCAGATCGTCATCGTATGTTCACCCGTCTTATGTTTCCCATTCTGTGTCTCAAGTCAAGTCTTACCCTTAGAGGTAGTTTGTTTGTTTTATTTTTATTTTGAATAAATTCCCATTAATCTGCATCAATGAGTCCTCACTTCTTTCATCAACCCCAAACCCATCAGTACGATCAGGCCACAAGAGGACTCAGCAGAGAATGGGCATCTTCCTTTTTCCATCTCCCACCACTGGACTTTCCACCCCGCCAGCTATTGATCCAGCATGTACACTCTCGTTACATCCGTCAGCAGGGGGTTGACATGAGGGACTTCACCTGTGACTTCCTTATTGAGGTGGACCATGTGGACTACAATGAGGCAGATATCAAGGAGGTTTTCAAGATTAGCCTCTTAGCCTGTGGGAGATTAAGAAGCTGGGGAATCTTGGGGAGCCATTGTGGGGAGCCTGAACCCCCAGCCCAAACGGAGTTCTACCACACTGACTGTTCCCCCCTTCCACCTACAGTCAGTGGAAGCCCCAGCCCTCCGATGACCCATTATCGGAAGAGGAGGAAGAATGGGTCCGCGTCACCTGCCACCTCTACTGATGTCGACGCTGCAGCACCCCCAGAGGCGGCCGAAGAGTCTGCAGTGCCCCCAGAGGCAGTAAGCTCCATGCAGTCACCTCGCCCTTGCAAACGGAGGAGGAAGAGGGCTTCCTCCGCCCAAGAGCCAACCAAGCGCCTTGCCCTGTTGGCTCCACACTCGATGCCTGCCCTGCCTGTACTGCCTGCCCTGCCGGTTCTGCCCTTGCTTCCTGCCCTGCTGGCTCCACCCAAGCTCTTGGCTGCGCCTTGGTCCTCCACCAGGACTCCTGGAGCCTGTCCTCCCTTGTTACCTGCCTTGTTTGCTCCCTATTTATTCTCCTTGTGTTTGCAGTCCTGTGCCAGATTGTCGTCGTATGTTCACCTGTCTTATGTTTCCAGTCGTGTGTTTTTAAGTCAATTCAAGTCTTCCCCGTCCTGGGTAGTTTTTTTGTGTTATTTTTTTATTTATTAATAAAAGCCCATTAATCTGAAATGAAAATGAACAAATGAAAAAGTCAGAAAAACAATGTCACAAACATAACTTCTGTAGCGAAAGGGATTGTGAGCTAAACAAAGTCAAAAAGCATGCACACCAGATCAACAAAACACAACAACATTCCATAATTTGGAATGCACTAATCCTAATCTCTTATATAGTATGAAGAGAATGCAAACTAAGACTAAGCTTACTACAAAAAAAAGTAAAGCAAACACAAAGAGCTTTCAATACATCCTGTAAACGCTGTATTCTACAGAGCCATTTTAGATTGTACTGCTAAGTCGACATTTTACAAAGTTGCAGTAGGAGCTTTCTGTGCAGCCACTAAATATTACAGCTGTGGAATATAATTGTTTTTGCGATGCTGATATGAACTGATATTTCAAAATATCTGTCTTGGCAAGTATTCACATAAACATTGTCGTTTACGTCTTAAATTATTGTACACGTAGAATGGGAGAAAAACGCAAGGTCTCAAGATGCGTTTATTAAAAATGTAACTGATTTTAACTTAAGCACCGCGTTTTTAGAATGCCGTGTCATGCTCAAGACGCTGCAAAAGACACAAGACATGAGCACAACAGTCATCTCCATCTAGCGCGTGTTTACATTGGAAAACAATGGAAAAGTAGTGCAGTGGAATGGAAAAACGCATTCTGTGTGAACGGCCCCTTACTATTTCAGCAGTATACAGTCTGTATCCTGTGCATGGTACGCAAATTATCAGTATGCATAGAATACCAAGTTACTACATTAGCCCAAACTAGCAGTATAACAGAGCATAATGCATTGAATTCTGTCACCCACAATGCAATGCACCTGACTTGACTTTTCATTACCAGTGCAATAAATTAACTGGAAGTAATAACCAGCATTTTTTGATAAATAAAACAATAAAATAAAAGTATTAAATTAAATTAAATAAGCTTTTATTTTAAAACATCATAACAGGATGCCACATGCTGAATTAAACAATGACAACAAATGAAAAATGCAGTGAGGTCAATTGACAATGAACATAACCTATGATTCACTCAATAAGATTCTTAAATGGGTGAGAGGAACAAGCCATTTAGAACATTAGGCTGTTTCAAGAGTCGCAAACAAATTGTCATTTAAGCTTGGATCAAAAAACTAAATCTTATACTGAGTGAAACTGCGTCAGAGAGTGCACATTTGGCTCAATAGCTGGCAGTCAGTCAGTTCTCTTGGTCTTATCACGTGTATTTGGGTCGTTGTAACCAGTTTAGCCTGACAGGATGCTGTTTTAATGTGTGCTTACACATTCATTGAGCGCATTGAAGAGGATGTGTGTGGCAATAAGGCCATGCAAGAGTTCTGCGGCCAGCCTAACACGCCAGAGATGTGCGCTCGTTCTATGACTGGACGAGGCCTGTGAGAAGAAGACAGAGTAATGAGATGCTAGAAGGACAGCTATTAATTAGTCTCTATGTTTTGGGGTTAATTGTGGTTTCAGAGAGGTGACGGCGCTATGTGACACACTGCAGGCGGTGAAACAGTGGCTACTAGCAGTAGAGCCGAGACAGATGCTGTAAACACTTTCATTAGGCAGCCAGCCACCCGTAATGAAGGAAAAACACTCCAACATCACGATCGTACTTGCTCACGTTTTTATTTTCATTGCCACCGATTTGAGTATTGCGATGACAGTCAGGATATCAAATTAAACATGACGAACCAGGATCATCGACAGCGTCACATCAACCGTACTAATGTATTGATGAATGAACACAGGGGCCTCATCCAAATAAAAAAACATGTAGGAAATGTGTTCCTCCAACATTGTGTTACAATAGTTTATTGAGACTGTAATGAACATGAAATTAAGCAAAATGAAAAGGCTTAAAGCGATAGTATCGAGTTACTATTATTTTATTCTGAAATAGTTTTCTTTCCATTTTAATTTTAGTTTGTTTTAGTTATGTTTTTTTTTTAGTCTCTCTCTCTCTCTCTCAAAACTGCAGAGAGGAATGTCAGATCAACTATGACTACCACACCCCAAACTGAAGCTTGAGGATCAGTCTGTACTACACACCCCTAAGGCTACTGAAACAACAGCACCATCTCCCTTTTGGTCTGTACCACATAAATGTAGATTGAAACACTAGTCTCTGGTTTGGGGTTGATCTGTAAAGGATACTTAAGAGTACTGTTGTCAAAAATATAGATTTTTCGATATGCATCGATACTGAAATGGTTCCAATACTCATTTTCCCTAGTATCGATACAGCGATACCAACAGCGAGTTGACACATACCCGCCTCCTCTCACTCACCCATTTTATTCACTTCTGTTGAATAGGGCCTGAATTTCAGCGAGGGATTGCATGATTTTACTCATTTGCTGTCCCACCCAAAGCGCACACACATTAAGACACCTTTCAAACAGCTTGCGACTACCAAGTTGAGTTCTTTTTCCCGGCCTTTTGCGCTAAAATGGTCCATTACACACAAAATGATGTCAAGATGCCTACATTGGTGAGTATTCATGTGAACACAGTTGGTTTTGTCTTTGAACAATAAAGTGAACAATAACAGTTGAGAAATAAAATGTGTAACAGTATATTGGATCTGTGCATTCGTTCTTAAAGTGACAGCAGCCTAATAAACCTGCTGCTGTCTGTGTCATGTGTCTATATGGCAGTTTTTCCATGTGATATCAAAAATGGTATTGATTATCGATATTTTTCATGGTATTTTATCGTAGTTGGAATTCCAGTATTGTGACATCACTACCTAAGAGATACTTACATAAAACTGACAGTGAAAATAAGAAGTAGAGATGTACACGAATATTCGATCTGTAATTATTATTCGAAAAATAGAAATACTATTTAAATTTTGCTACATATGTTGCTTTGCTGGCCATAAATGCAGTGAAATCCTAAGCAGGCAAACGTAAACTCACAGTTATAACTAAATGCACTGGTCGGCGCTGTGGAGCGTGTAAACCAGTTGATTGTATTTGATCACAGAATGTCGTCGTCTGCCTCCAGGCGCAGCAAAGTTTGGAATTATTTTGATAAAAATGATTTTACCAAATTACCTTACAAAATGAAATTACTTTTGATCAAATGGATCACCATATCGTGTGGAAGCATTGTCGGGTTAAACGGAGTTATCATAAATATCACCACCATGAAATCCAAAGACCAGTCAAATGAGGAAATTCACGACTGCAGGTAAGTGCAGCTGTACCCCCGAGTGAGTCAAGATAACTTTCAAGATAACTAAAGATTTTCTCGAGACATAAGCTTCCTATAAGTTTCATCAAGGGAGATGAGTTTAAGAACAGAAAACACAAACGAATGTAAGACACTTCACTAAGCACACTGTTATCTTTGTCCTTGCAACATCTTTTTTTTTTTCTCAACATGAACATGTGAAACAATATAAACACGATAACCATATGCACACTCGAGTGCATGTACATTCTTCACGATAACTGGCGCAGTCTGATTTATTAGCATTCTTTTTCGTTCGCTCTGCTTCAACTTAAATGCTTTTTTTTCTGTATATTTTTTTTCGTATACACATTTGTTAATGTTATTAATGTTTGTTATTGTTAATGTTTGTAATGTATATGTATAGATATGTATATATCTATATTGTGTTAGTATATATATATATATATATATATATATATATATTGCTCGAAATAAGCTTCAAATCAATTAAGAGAATATTCAAATATATTTGAGCCCAATTCAAATACTATATAATTTTCGAAAAATGCCCATCCCTAGTAAGAAGACAAGTAAAATAGTAAAATAATACAACTAAAATAAAATAAGATATATAATAAAATTGAAATAAAAACAAAATTGAGAAAAAACTAGATTGCATCACAAAATTAACAAGTCAACAGCTACATTTGTCACAGCAGCTTATTATTTAATTATTTATAAACTGACTAATCTAAGATTTTGAAATTTCAGCCAGCTGCAAGCAATGCTCTGACAGTTTGCACACCCAGTGTAGAAATATCTCTCTCTGCAGGCTTTGATCTCTTAAAAATAACCAGCAAACCTAGAAAGGATTGTAGCCAAAAAGTAAATCCTTCAGTTATACATTTTCCAAACACCAGCTCTTACGTAGGACTGCACAAAACAAATACACTGCCAATATCCAGAACAAAATGAGATTAATCTTGTTTTATATTTCATGCTTTGGTGCATCACAAATCAAATCTGATTATCATGATTAAGTTAAAACACTTTACGTCAGTATAAAAGCAGATCTGCAGATGTGCAGAACATCTACAGAGCCTGGCCATCTTCACAGAAGAGCTTTGAATAAAAAAAACTGTTAAAAACACTGATGAAGTGATGAATGCTTTGGATGTCTGGGATTCCAGGAGCAGTAAGGATTTTGACTGAGTTAATTATGCCTTTGGCATTCGATGGACTTGTCTCAGCCCAAAAGGAGGGGCTACACTTGAGCATACAGCTTTGATAATCAGCCCAGTGAGAACTCTAGCATCCAAAAGAGCCAAAAAAGTTTACCAGATCCAATAGGCTGTTATCAGCCAATAATAATCAATAATCATGGACTTACAATTTGCAATGAGACATATAATTGTTTATTTTAAGTGGCTGAAGGATCTTAATCTTTTTCCAGATCTTAAGCCGCTTTTCCACTGCGTGGTACGACTCGACTCGGCACAACTCGGCTCAGCTCGGTTCACTTTACTTTGGCTCTGTTTGCTTTTCCACTACAGTTTAGTACAGCTTCAAAGTGGGTGGGATTATATACTGATCGTTATAGTTGCACAGCCACCTTGTCTACTGACCACGATACAGCCATTTCTTTTTTTTAAGTTGCGTGTGACAATTGTTTAAAGCAAGTCGTTTAAAAAAGTCATGCGAACAAATGATACTGTGGTGGCTGTTGCTGACTATTTAAATCT
The DNA here is from genome assembly GCF_965113295.1 of Leuciscus leuciscus. Taxonomy (NCBI): domain Eukaryota; kingdom Metazoa; phylum Chordata; class Actinopteri; order Cypriniformes; family Leuciscidae; genus Leuciscus; species Leuciscus leuciscus. The sequence continues at coordinate 33,709,409 of NC_138730.1, forward strand.
ATCGGGTTTGGTGTCTTGTGTCACAAATCCAGTGATGCTGGTAGAGACGATTCTCTCTGTCCAATCAGTGATCTGCAGTTTACACGTCACATTTTAGTATCGGTACAGCTTGCTTGGAACCTCAACCAAGGTGGTGCTAAAAAAAAGTACCAGGTACTAGGTACTTTACACAGTGGAAAACACCACAAAAGTGAGCCAGTACCGATCCATACCATGCAGTGGAAAAGTGGCATTAGTGACCTCATAAGTGGGAAGAGAAACCCTTCAAAAGGAGTTTTTGGCTTTCTGCTCATCAGGGTAAAAAACTCCACCTGAAGAATGCATACTTTCATCCACCCACAAAATGTTGCAGAGCCCATATAATTACAGTGGGTTAATGCTGAATATGGCATGATTAATTTCCTGATTACAGAAGGGCTATTTAAAAAGAGGCTTAAAGGGGTGGTTTACTGCTTTTTTTCTTTGCATGATTGTGTTTATGGGGTGCAATATAACATGTCTTCGGGGTTTTTTTTTTTTTTCATAAATTTCACCTTTATTGTAAGCTGCTTTCTCCTCTGTCACTTGAACGACCGGTTGACTTCCTGATTCTATGAAACCACTCCCTCAGAAACAGGCAATGGGCTCAGATTGGTTAGTTGGGCCGGTGTGTTGTAATTGGCTAAACTGCGTAGTGCATGTTGTCCGGAAACTTCACGCCCATTACCTTTACGGGCGAAAGTTGCATGTGCTCCGGTCAAATGTAAATAATGGTGTCAATACTGCCGTATCAGTTTGATCAGAATCAGACCCAGAAAGCGGCAATGAAGAGAATCAAGCAACCTCCCCAAACACGGCTCTTACAAAACGTTTCTGAATGGTACATTTTTTATTATTATTATTCTATTCTATTCTATTCTAATCTACTATTATTATTTCGATACGCTGTTACTTGAAAATGCTACTGCTGCTTGTTAGCTTTTGAGATACGGTTCCCTTTCAAGGCGGTCACTTCGACATTACGTCACTGACGTATATGGGAACTCCCTTCCTTCTCCGTTTTCACTGAAATCTTATAGGCTAACGCCAGCTGGAGACAGTTGGCCAATTGACGCGAAACATGCAAATGCTGACTGGACCGCGGGCAGTATAAATAGCATGGGCGCGACAATTACGTCAGAATCTCTTTCTTCACGCTAGAAGTCTTATCTGAAGTCATCGTGGAAGTTGCAATAGAGGTTACTCACCATGTTTCCTCCCCGCATCCGATGGCTGCTACATGCCAGATATGTGCGGGTCCTATTGACTCGCTCTACCCTAACAAGGATCAACTGAGGCCGCACTCGCGGACGACAGGCAATGTGCCGGACAGTGCGTGCCCTCAGGGGAATAAACCCGGGCATCAGCGGGGATGAGGCCCACTGCCGCCAGCAGGCCGCTGGTGGGCCCTCTCCTGCCCAAAGACGAGTTAGCGCTGCCCGTCGCCACTCCGGTCCTTTTCGCGTGCTCGCTAGAAGGACTCGACGCGATAGGCTCTGTGGAGGATACTTAGCCCGGTATCTCAGCCAGGCTACTTCAAGAAAGACTCCGTCTTCCACGACGTCCTATGGATAGTCATGCGCAAAGACGCGCGTCTAGAGGGATGAGGCAAAGGCCATGGCTCCGTGTCTAAAAGGCGCAAAGTGCGGATGCTATGAGTCTCTTGACGCCCCAATCTGACAAAAGTGCACAACCGCAATTCGGTGAGTGTTTACCCCTTCTAACGTTAGTCAGTTTTGACTACGGGGTTGCGCAGTCGTTACCGCTTATGCTGTTGACGCTGGGCCTACGTAACATTACATATTGATGTGCTTACAGCTTATGTTGTCAGGCTGCCCTGTATCCTTCAGTGCAACTGGCCATTCTGATTTAACTACGTATTCACAGTTGTTGTCGCTACGCCACTGAAGCTGTGTTTATGTACACATTGCACACTGATATGTGCTATGATTTGTGCCGTTATATTGCCCTGTATCCTTCAGTGCAACTGGCCATTCTGATTTAACTACGTATTCACAGTTGTTGTCGCTACGCCACTGACGCTATGTTTATGTACACACTGCACACCGATATGTGCTATGATTTGTGCCGTTATGTTGCCCTGTATCCTTCAGTGCAACTGGCCATTCTGATTTAACTACGTATTCACAGTTGTTGTCGCTGACGCTGTGACGCTGTGACGCTGACGCTGTGTTTATGTACACACTGCACACTGATATGTGCTATGATTTGTGCCGTTATATTGCCCTGTATCCTTCAGTGCAACTGGCCATTCTGATTTAACTACGTATTCACAGTTGTTGTCGCTACGCCACTGACGCTGTGTTTATGTACACACTGCACACTGATATGTGCTATGATTTGTGCCGTTATATTGCCCTGTATCCTTCAGTGCAACTGGCCATTCTGATTTAACTACGTATTCACAGTTGTTGTCGCTACGCCACTGACGCTGTGTTTATGTACACACTGCACACTGATATGTGCTATGATTTGTGCCGTTATATTGCCCTGTTTCCTTCAGTGCAAATGGCTATTCTGATTACCACGTATTCACAGTTGTTGTGCGATGCCACTGACGCTGTGTTTATGTACCTGATTGTGTGTATCAGTGATGCGCGGGTTGATCCGAAATGAGCGGGTGCCTGCGGTCACCCGCGGTCACCCGCGGTTACGAGTCATCCAAAAATATTTTTAATGATATTCGGGTCGCGGTCGGTCGGGTCGTTTGAAATAAAGATGCCAATTAAACCTTTGTAATTTATATAGTACTAGAGAGCATATGAGCGGAGTGGAGCGGTGAGAATCTCCGCTCATCGCTCACGGAACTGTTCACCCCTCCGCTCCCCCGCTCAAAGCTACATCAGGCCGCTCCGCTCATTATCGCTCAGCGCTCAACGCAGTTTGCTCCGCGCTCCACCAAAATCGCCCCCCGCTCGCTCCAAAAAAGGAAAAAAAATCTACATGTATATCACTGTTAGCTTAGACCACAGCCTTGCCTCCTAAACAACTAATGAGCAACAACAACATTTTTCAAATAGAAATGTTTTATTTCAAATTAGGCCTATAGGCTATAAGGAATATAGCCTACACAAAGTCCTGTAAAATTTAACGAATAAATGGGCCTAATAATATAAATAACAATTATATAAACAAAAATATAGCCTACATACATTTCTTTTAAATAAATTTACTATTAGGCCAGAATTTTGATAAGTTAACTTTTGCGCAACGCGCACGATTAAAATTTAAATGGGCTTATATCCATTGTACACATAAACTGCTGTAAAATAAAACGAATAAATGGGCCTAATAATATAAATAAAATTTATATAAACAAAAATATAAAAAAATATACATAAACGTTTTAAAAGTTGGCTAAATTCTATTAGGCCAACATTCTTATAACTGAACTTTTGTGCAGCGCGCAGGATTAAAATTGAAATGGGCTTGTATCAATTGTTTGAATATTACACTATATTTAATTTACACTTTGTTACAAGTTACCGTAGGCCATTCAATTTGCTAACCTTTTGCTTTCTTCCCAGCGTGTTCAGATAGCACACTGCATGTTTTCGAGAGATGTGTCTTTTTAGATTCCAAAATGAATCTTTACTGACTGAAACGATGTCTCCACATTCGTTTTCTTCTACCACATTATAGTTAGTTTTATATTATAGTGTAGCCTACCTGTATGACTTCTTATTTTCCTTTTTGAAGTAGCCTACTTTTTGAACTCCATTATTGAGCCGAGTTTTGACTGAAAATAGAATCCATCTTGCAGTCATCAACTGAGTCAGGCTGAGCATGCTTCAGAATCGTGGTGTGCGCGGAGCGAAATTGGAGCGGGAAATAGGGCGACGCTCCATCCTTTTAAAAATGCCGCTCTGCGCTCTGTCCAAGATCCGCCCGCTCGCTCCCGCTCCACACTCCGCTCACATGCAATTTTCTATGAAATACATAGGCCTGCTACACTTTATTGGCTGAATAACTGGCGCGAAGGCACGAGCTCAGTCTGCAGGTAGAGATGGAGGCGGCAAGAGAAAAGGTGAAGACTGGGGAGTGGAAGCTCCGCAAATACAAAAAACAGAAAGAGCAAAATGTGGGAGACATTTGCCGAAATAATGAAAGATGATGACCAAAGTGCTGGCTTTGTCATGTGTACTTCTTGCTATGCATTTACTACTTTAAAAAAATGCGGGTCAGGAAGCGGGTCGGGTACAATATTTTCTTCTTTTTTTTTTTGCGGTCCGAGTTGCGGGCGGGTTAGTTGAAAACGTCGGTCGGGTGCGGGTTGTTTATACATTGACCCGCGCATCACTGGTGTGTATTATGCTTATGCCACGATATTGCCCTGTTTCCTGCAGTGCAACTGGCTATTCTGATTACTACGTATTCACAGTTGTTGCGCGATGCAACTGACGCTGCGTTACGTACACACTACACACTGTTATGTGTATGATTTATGCCACTTATATTGCCCTGTATTTCAGTGCAAATGGCTATTCTGATTACTACGCAGTACGTATTCACAGTTGCTGCGCGATGCAACTTGCGCTGTGTTACGTACACACTACACACTGATATGTGTATGAATTTTGCCGTTGTATATTGCCCTGTATCCTTCAGTGCAAATGGCTATTCTGATTACTACGTATTCACAGTTGTTGCGCGATGCAACTGACGCTGTGTTATGTACACTCCGCACTCTGTTATGTGTAATGATTTATGCCATTATATATTGCCCTGTGTCATTCAGTGCAAATGGCTATTCTGATTACTACGCAGTGCGTATTCACAGTTGTCGTGCGATGCAACTGACGCTGCGTTACGTACACACTACACACTGATATGTGTATGAATTTTGCCGTTGTATATTGCCCTGTATCCTTCAGTGCAAATGGCTATTCTGATTACTACGCAGTACGTATTCACAGTTGTCGTGCGACGCAACTGACGCTGTGTTTACGTACACACTACACACTGTTATGTGTATGAATTTTGCCGTTGTATATTGCCCTGTATCCTTCAGTGCAAATGGCTATTCTGATTACTACGTATTCACAGTTGTTGTGCGATGCAACTAACGCTGTGTTACGTACTCTGTTATGTGTAATGATTTATGCCATTATATATTGCCCTGTGTCATTCAGTGCAAATGGCTATTCTGATTACTACGCAGTGCGTATTCACAGTTGTCGTGCGATGCAACTGACGCTGTGCACACACTACGCACTGATATGTGTTACGATTACGCCGCTATATATTGCCCTGTATCCTTCAGTGCAACTGGCTACCCTGATTACTGTGTATTCACAGTTGTTGTGCGATGCCACTGACGCTGTGTTATGTACATTGATATACGTGTCTATGATGTATGCCGTTATATATTGCCCTGTATCCTCAGTGCAACCGGCTATTCTGATAACTACGTATTCACAGTCGATGTCGCTATGCCTCTGACGCTGTGGTTTTTGTACACAAAATGTAACTATGCTTATGCATAGTCTCAGTCGTCGCTACGGCGACTTGCGCTGCATCTGTGTACACACGGAAGCGTTATGCTGTTATGTTGCCCTTCAACGTAACTGACCATTGTGTTGAACTGAGCATATTCATGCAGTTTCGGTCGCTTCAGCGACTTGCGCTGCATTATACACACAGATGTTTAAAATGTGCACTCTGATGTGTTATGCTGTTATGTTGCCCTCTATCCTTCAGTGCAACAACCAGCTATCCTATCTACTGTGCATATTCACAGTTCTGTCGCTACGGCGACTACACTGCACTTATGTACGTACAAGGACGTGTTTTTGCTATTTGTTGCCCTGTTTCCTTCAGTGCAAAACTAGCTATCCTAATCTAACCGTGCATGTTCACAGTTTCTGGATGTAGGTACGTACACGGATGTGTTATGCTGTAATGCTGCCCCATTTCCTTGTTGCAGCTAGCCATCCTGATCTAACTGTACATCTCAGTTCTGTCTCTACACAGTTTCGGTCGCTACGGCGACTTACGCTGCGTTTATGTACATACATGGACGCGCTACAGCGACCGATGCTGTTACGTACATGGGCTACGCTGTTATGTTGCCCTGTTTCCTTCAGTGCAACTGGCTATTGTGTGTTAACTCGTTTACTCACAGTTGTAGCTACGGCTACGACTGTGTTTGTGTACTTACTGAGGTGCTATGCTATTATGGGGATATTATCTAACTGCGTATATTCACAGTTGTTGTCGCTACGGCCACTAGCACTGTGTTTATGTACATTCAGTTATGTGTTGGTTTGCACTTCTGTGCATCGGCTTAGAACATTGGCTATGTTCTACAAGGGAGTGTCAGTTCCTCGTGACCCCCTTACTAGCCTATCATCCCCAAGCTGTGAAACCTTCTTGTGTGTCCGCTGCTGGGTCCATAGTTGAGCAAGACACTTACACTATCAAGTGTTGGGAGCTCTCTTGAGATGGCCTTAATTCACCTGCTCTCGCCCCAGTGAAGCACGTTGGAGACCTACGCTCATTCTAAGCGAATGATGTTGCATTGTCTCGGACCTGGTGACTGCAGCGTCACTCTCCGTCCGATACCAAGCTGCGTTCCGAAGTCGCTTACACCGTTCAGAGCACAGATTGATCCCTGCCCGCCTTATCTGCTGAGCCGTCAGCCTCGCATGATGCCGATGCTCAGAGTGCTGTTGGCCCTGTAAGGGCTTTGCGGATGTACGTGGATCACTAGGCAGCAGTCTGACCAGCTGTTTGTGTGCTTGATGGATGGTACTAGGGACGTGCTGTTATACTGAGACTTTCTCACTGAATTCGACGCTTTCAATGTTGGCTATGCCTATGGGATTTAGGTATGCTGGCTGTCTTCTCAGAACACGTTCGCCAGGGTTTCAAGTTTGATGCACTGCCTATAGCGTCGTGGGTTCGGTGAGTTTTATTAATGTACTCATGAACTGTTACCACCAGCTGTGCAGTAGTCTGCATTATGCAGAGTTACCATTGCTGCTAACTCTGTGTTATGACTATAATGTTACATAGCTGTTTCCGCATTACGCAGTAGTTTTCAATTCCTGTTAACTCTGTGTATGGCTATAAGGTTATGCAGCTGTCACCGCTATTGCCGTCGACACTGTGTTAACTCTTGTGCTCGAGTGCTTATGGTGTTGTGCTGCCCTCTCCAGTGCAGTCTTCGCTTCATTGCATTGGATATGCAACTTGGTAAGGTCGGAGCAGACGTTCTTGGTCTAGTTTCGCCTATCAGTTTCGAGTGCTCCTAGCGGCGCTGCTGGCTTAGAACTGTTGTCTCTCGTGGGAGTGTAGCTTGACCCCGTTCTGGGCTTATCTTCACTGCGCTCACGGCGGGATTCTATACAGTTCCCATATACGTCAGTGACGTAATGTCGAAGTGACCGCCTTGAAAGGGAACGTCTCCGGTTACTATCGTAACCTCGGTTCCCTGAGAGGCGGGAACGAGACATTACGTCAGCCGCCGTGCTCGCCGTTTGATCAGCTGTGCTAGCGTTCAGTCTTGATTCTGACGTAATTGTCGCGCCCATGCTATTTATACTGCCCGCGGTCCAGTCAGCATTTGCATGTTTCGCGTCAATTGGCCAACTGTCTCCAGCTGGCGTTAGCCTATAAGATTTCAGTGAAAACGGAGAAGGAAGGGAGTTCCCATATACGTCAGTGACGTAATGTCTCGTTCCCGCCTCTCAGGGAACCGAGGTTACGATAGTAACCGGAGACGTTTTCTCCTGATTAAACATTTAATATAACTGAATAAATGACTGAGTAATACCGTTTTTTAAAGTTATTGTTTTAACTTTAGCAGCTGAAGTTGGCTGTTGCGATTACATATATTTTTTTGAACTTTATACACGTTTGTCTTATACACACAAAATAGCATCGAACTAACTGGCTATAAACAAACAGCGTTGGCATTGGTTTACGTTCTTGATCAAATCGAAAAATTACGTCATAAAATATACATGGAAAATACATTTACAAAATTAGTACATAATTACAAATTCAGGTCCAAAATGTTTGTACGCGTTTGTACGTGTAAGTGGCTACTAAAGCCAGCGCTGGCATTTGTTTACGTCCTTGATAAAACTAAAACATTAACTTACGTCTGAAATTATACATGCAAACATTATTAAGTCTTACTTACAGGTTGTGGCCCAACAACTGCTGCCTCTGGTTTTAAAGTTGGAACTGCTTCATGTTTTAGTAACAGTTTCTTGTTGAATCCGGCATTGAATTCGTGGAGATTCTGGAAGCTGTCTTCCGTAAAATGCGCAGCACAGAGAGCTATTACGATTGAAATTTTCAGGAACATAATCAAACATAAATTTTAGCCATTGTTGACGAACTACAGCGTCCGTATGAAGCCCGAACACAGAAGACCTGGCAGCTGGGTGAAAATAACACACTTTCGACGGCATGGCTACAGCTCTCCACTATAACTCTTCCTCTTCGACAAAGCCGCAGAAATATGGCCATGCCCCCTTTTTTGCATGGGTTAGTTACGTATAAAACCCGGGAAGTATCTCGTTGTAGTCCCATTCCAGTCGTTTTTGTAGGCATTAAACTTCCTGATTTTTAAAAGACGATATCTCTGCTTACGTTGAACTTTCAGCGCAGCAACTTTGCAGATACTGTTCATGCACCAACAGCAACATTACACACCATTTAAAATGAAAAAAGTGAAATCACAATCAACCACCCCTTTAAGGAAGCACTTTTAGGGATACGTGTTCATAAGCCACATTTTACCAAGAGGAAGAACTTTGTTGAGTAAGGCTGTGCTAGAGAAAGAAAGATGGAGTGAATGAGATTGGTTACAGATGAAGGCGTAGAGTAAGTGTGTGGTTTAAACAGACAGTGATGACAGAGAGAACAAGGGTGAGAGAGGAAGAAAGTAAAAATTATTAATTTAGAGGCAATGAAGTGGCTCTGGCTGGGCTTATGAACACGTGTGTTTTAGGAGGCTACAAGATGTGTAATGAGAACTTGCTACGGAAGAGATTTGAAAATGTCTTGCACTAAAGTTCTACATTTTGAGTGAACGTCAAAAAGATGCTTTAATCCTAAAAATGGTGTCAACTGAGCATTCAAATGTTAATCAATTTAAGTCAAGTCAAGTCAAGTTTATTTGTATAGCGCTTTTCACAATACAGATTGTATCAAAGCAGCTTCAAAGTATTAAATTAAAATAATACAACAAAGTTTGTTTCAAGAGGAATTTATCGATTGATAAAATTAAATTAAATATCCCCCAAATATCCCCAACTGAGCAAGCCAAAGGCAACAGTGGCAAGGAACCGAAAAACTTCATCAAGTGACCTAATGGTGTCCTAAAACTCCATCAGGTGACCTAATGGAGAAAAAAAACCTTGGGAGAACCCAGGCTCAGTCGGGGGCCAGTTCTCCTCTGGCATTTATGAGCTAGAGGCCGGATTGTAGTTTGAACTGTAGGATTATATGAAAAACGTTAGGATAATTTACTACCAAATTAAAGACACTAGAGAGAAACCTGCTTCCTCAAAGGTATACAACTATCTTCATCCCTTGTCTTCACATCCCTGCTTATTTAAGAAACGAAATCAAAATCAAAATCTTCTTTTGGCTTTTAGTCCATGTCTGTGAACTTCTAGGCTAATCTTCTATGTTCTCCTAAATGTTTGCAAAATTCACTTACATATTCAAGTCTCTGTCTTCCAGGAAAACAGAATAAAAATATTGATTCATCCTACGCTACAAAGCTTTGTCCAAGCAAATGCTAGAATGAGAATGTTCCACCCCAAAAAAAAAAAAACTGAAAATGACTAGAAAGCAGCAAATCGTGGTTCACAGTTGAACACGATGCGCTCGAACACTACCCAATTTCACCAATGTTATTTCAGTATTATTTATATACTATTATAGTATTTATTCTTTAATTATAGTTGACATTATTTTATTAAGTTGTAGTAATTATGCACTTTTGTCATTTTAATTCGTATTTTCTATTTATTTTATTTCAGATTTAATCATTTTAGTATGTCAACTTAAACTTAAGTTAACTGCCATGGTAACATTTCTAATTTCCATCAATTTTTAACATTTCTAATTTCACCATTCAAGTTTTTTATGTTTTAAATAGAATCATTATTAATTCAGTTTTAATTTAATGTTCCACCAACACATCCAGTGTGCCACATACCAACAAAGGCATTTTTAAAAAGATATTACAGATATTAAGATAATACACATATGACTGAAAATGCTATATGTTGAACTATACTGATCAACTGTACAATCATTTTCTCAAACTACATTTTAACATTTTCGGAAGAAAATCTGTCTGTGCAAATAAAAATGCCACTTTCACATATATTGTGGGTGGTTATCAGGAAGTTTCTATGTGACTATCGGTAAGGTGTTCAGAGGTTTATATCAGGGGTTCTCAACCGGTTTGGCCATGGGACTCACATTTTCCCATGGTCATTAAGCCATGACCCAATTTTTTTTTAGGAATGAACTAAAACAATTGTGCACGCTACGAGCAAAGTTTAATGGCTGACTGGACAGGAAAGTACGTTTTTCTGAGATGAGAGAATTTATTTCGTAACAACTTACAAAAAATAATGTTAAATTAATAACAAAATCTCATCTGACCAGATACTGAAACAGGACAAAACATTTTTCAAATTAAAAGTAATCTCTCATCAGAAAAACATAGAATTACATTTGTTGTTGTTTCTTTGCCTTCACACTCTGCAACCCACTCAAAACAGTCTTGCGACCCACTTTTGGGTCTCGAAACATATCAATTGCCCACTCTGCCATTATGCCATTCTCTCAATTCAAGTACATTCCATGTGTACAGATCCTAACACATGCCTTGGTCTTCCCTTGAACTCCGGGAGAAAACAATCTTATCCTCCCCGCAGTGACGTGCCGCACTAAAGGGTTTGGTTCCTGTCTAATAGTGGCGGTGGTGGTGGTCAGAGGGTCTAGGAGCACTGCCCCTGGGACCATTCATAACATCCCAGTAGGAAGCAGCCTAACAATGCCTGGAAACAATTGGGATGAACATTCTGTGAAGTTCGATAACAGCTATTGTTCCATGCTGAGATTGAACTGGCGCCAGTGTATCCTGTAGTACCGAAGTGTCAGGCAACTGAGGGGGAAACGGGGAACTCGATAGTGTAACCTCCTGCTGTAGACCGTCCTTCCTATAGGATACACCCCTTCAGTCACTTTACACACTTTTACCCAAGAATTACTCGCGTTTCTAAGCAGCACAGAGAAACAAGTTTATAAATAAGATCACACTTCCGCACATAAATAAAAGAAGCATAGGTGAGTTATATTCTAGCGGGTGACAAAACTGACCCTTACGGGCCCTCAAGAGATTAAAACGGATGGAGACGTGAAGGTCGCTGACGTGTGTGAATCTGGAGTCATCTCACATGGAAAAAATACAGGAAGGATCAAGATAAAACCACTTCATTACAAAAGTTTCCTCTAACCTTTATCTTTATTTTTTCATGCTATTAATATACACTGCCTGGCCAAAAAAAAGTTACAAAAAAAGGATCATTATTGCAGTGAATTTTATGTCTCTAGCATGTTATATGTTTCCTAACAGTTCTTCTGTGTCTTCTAGTGTGTATCTTTTCATTTCTTAAACAACCATTTAGGAAGACATCATATTTGCCTATTTAAAATGTTTTTGAAATGTTCTTCTTCAGAACCAGTTAAAATGTTTAAAATAATACCAGAACAGAATGATGTTTTGATATATACAAATGTCCCACACGTGCATTATTCCACCAATGTGTGCAGAACCACACTGAAACACTCAGACAGTGTTTCCTGTACTGCTATTCAGTGGCACCACAACACTACTAACAAATATACAGTGCGAAACCATGTAGTCCAACCAATTCCTGAACTAGTAACTCTTACAAGCTGGTTCTTTTTAGTGAATCAAATCCATACAGCTTACAACTTACTTGAGACATTTGTTTTGTTCAGTGTTGTTGTTTAACATATTGTTAGGCCAAATATTGGATTGCATTTAAGCTGCCTGTAAAAAGTATCTTACGTGTAACACTCCTTTGCAATAAAAAAAAAAAAATCTATTTCTTATAGAAATGATCTAAATATTAAAAAAAAATATATTTTAACAAAATATTGTTAAGAATTGGAACTCGAATTGTTACACTAAATTCCTTACAATTATACCTTATCTCATAGTCAATCATATGTTTGATCTGTTGTGTACTTTAAATAATTTTGTAACCTAAAATAACAATCCCTTAAGTAGCACCCAGTGAGCTATTTTGAGCTTGTAGCTTTGTTAGTAGCTTGTAGTGTCGTAAACTACTTTTAAAAGGGTAGACCGACTTTTAATGACGTTAAAGTATGCGTAGCTAGTAGCTTGGAAAGCTACAGTTTCAAAGTAGTTTCCTCCACATTGCCGTGGGTGAATAAGCAGACAGACTAACTATATGACCCAGACTGAGCCTTGCAAATCGGATACGAGTTGCTACACAAAGCTCATTATTTCAATAATATAAAAAGAAACATACTGTACTAGCTAATCAAATATGAGCCAATTCTTTAAGCCAAACGCAATCAGTCATTGGGGATGTGGACATTAAGCTACAAACTAAAACATTTAGCTACATGTAGTGTTTTTATTCTCTCAGTCAAACTAATGTTTCTCCATCCCAGCTGTGTATCTAATCCCCTCTGAGGACAGATAACAAAGATCATTTTAAAATGTGTGTAAAATATTCAGTGCCGGGGGGAAGCCCAGCATATTCAGCACTGGCTGAGAGCCTGAACAGAAGCCTCGGCGCTCCCCTAACAGATCTAATACAAAACATAGACTTTACACTGACAGCGAACTTCACAGGTGTGAAGAACAGACTGAAACTGTTCTCAAGTCTCCAATGCTCTCCCCATTTGCATTTTACACAATTACACAAGCATCTTTAATAAAACATTATAAGTACATCATCGTTCTTCACTGGTTCCCGTTTACCTAATGTGCTTTCGCACTAGGGGAATGTTTTCATAGTTCTAGAACTACTGGCACCCTCCATTTTTAAAAAGCTGTGAAAACACTGTTACATATACTTACTCTATGAACATGGGAAACCAGCGATAGATGGATAGTTGCAAGTTGTCATAGTAGATTTTGTCAGTGTTGAACGCCGCACTTAAATAACGTCAGTAGGCTTACGTCACTGGTGGTGTGAATGCAACCAGGAAAATGGCCCTAGGGGAAAATGTAGTTTTCGGGGGACTGTCCTGGTTGCTACTTCCTATAACAGAGTTCCTATAACCCGGTGCGAAAGCCCCTTATTATGATAAAGCCCCTTATTATTAAATAGCCTATTTAATGCCTCAGTTCCCCACAAGGTGAACACAATGATGCTTGGTTATTCAGTTTAGTGTGATTGGTTGGTATAAGTGAGCATTCGACATTCATTAAAAAAGGGCCTCATCTGCACTTCAGAGTTTATTAATTCCTCAACAGCGATAGACTTAAATCTATTTTTCTGTTTCCAACAGCCAACATTGAGCAAAGCTTCTCAGGAAAAAAACAGTGGCAACACTTCCAAAAGTATTCCAAATATGAAACAAAACCACTTTTGTACGGCTGCCAACAAAACCGCGGAAATCTGCAAAAGAGACTTTGGCAGCACATCTCCATGCAGTTACCACAGTCTCTTTTTTTTTCTCACTATCTCTTTCTCTCCTCCTCCTCTTTTAGAGGCAGCTGTGCAAGAGGCCTGCTGATCTGGCTGTCCTCAGTAACTTTCCTCTTTCTCTGGATCAGACACAAGAAAGGGTGAGCGGCTGCAGTCGACCACTCGCCGCTAATCACCTACAGACAGAATTAAGCAATGCAATTCTGCAACTCCTTCCACGTGGATTAGGATTGAGGGCGAGGGACACACTTGAATCCCTGTTGAAATCCAGCAGCTGGACAGTCGTGTGTGAGACAAAAGCTCTTAATGTGATTCAATATTATATATAGAGGCATAGGGGACAGAGGGACCTCTGCAAATGATTAAGAATGGGAGAGAGAGAGAGAGAGAGACAGTATATGTGTGAGGTCCTCCATGTAGAGGGATTAACGAGCAAGGAAAATTTACCTTACTAACCGTTTAATCCCACAGGGATTAACACTTTATAATTGTCAAACCGATACGTTGTGTAGAAGCCCTCATGAAGCTTCGGATAATGCTAACACTAAGAAATTGCATGTAGAAATAAAATACAGAAATAACATTTTATGAAATAAACAATTAATTAAACCTCTTAAAGTAAGTAATTACTCAAACCACTTTTGGAGTGAAAGAAACTGAAAAAGTTCTCCTCACCAGCCAATCAGCAACTGAGCAAAAAAATAAAATTAAAATAATTATATATAGGCTATATATATATATATATATATATATATATATATTAAAAAATCTATTATATATATATATATATATATATATATGCACATAAACAGACCTCACAAAACATCTTCACTATGCTGTACGCAGTGACATAATTGACTAATAAGCAAATTATTGCTGTGACAGATCAGTTGTTTTGGATAAAATCCTCCTCTAAATTGATTAATGTATTTGCCATTTTTATCTTGAATGTGCAAGGCTTCCTGTGTCTGTTTGATACTGGAAACTGGTATTTGTCATTATATTATTTTAATTTATTATCATATTGATAAATACACTGCTTAGATTGTAGCGCAGATAGTTTTACCATTTACTGCACTTTAATATTCTTCTAGTTATTTACTTATAGCCGCTAAATAATCGCAAGTCTCGCACATTCACAGAAGATAGCTTACTTCTGCATAAGATGAATGAATTCCATAATACTAATCCTTGATTAAAAATAATAAACACTGTGCCTGTATTTTAATGTAAAAATGTTTTAAATATATTTGAGAGCAACAGTGTCTTTATATGTCTTTTTTATGCAGCAATATACTGATATAGTAAGTGATGTATGCAGCTATGAATCTAAAGGCTCTCCTCTCAACAAAATCTGATCACATGTGGTCACAAGAGACATAGCTGTGATGCCAATGCCAAGAGTAAACAGTAATGTCTCTCTCGGCCAACCACCTGTGATCGGATCAACCATGACTGATGTCAGTGGCCCAGTTTTATCTGGTATTGTGTCGCTAAGGCACTGAAAACATAGTCTTTTTTTTCCCCAAGAGTATTTTAGGTTAAACTTTATATGTAAAAGATATGTATAATGTAAATTGCTGATGTCTTAAGGCATTGCTACAACAGCTCTTGAGGTCAAGTGCCAAATGGCAGAAAAGAAAACCTCTCATAAAGCTGCACAATATATACTCACTTTACACATTCCGCCATTTTCTGGCAAAATCCAAAAAGGGACGGATTCACTACCTTCATAATCCAATCCATTATAGACAGAGAAGATAATTCCTGTGGTACACACAACAAACACTATGAGGTCTGTGCAACATACACAAATCAAAGCTGTTTGAAAACAACATTCATGTTCCAGTATCTCTTTGCTCTTTAGTGCTCTGTGGTTTTATAAGTTGCTGCAGACTCTCAGCAATATTGGACCCCTAACCACAAGTTCTTCACCACTAACCAAGCAGCAGGCCAGGACTGATTCTATCATTAGATAATACTTTTTTAATCTGTGCTTTTGGCCAAAAAACTCCATCCCCAACTGTCCAACTCAGCAGACATGAGTCAAAGCAGCCCGAACAAGGATTTTATCAAAGTACTTAACAAGGACTTCAGCCAATCCTTCCTCCTGCATTAATCACCTCCAGGCAGTCTGTCCCTCAACTCCACTGAACAGATAAAGCAGAGTTACGAAAATGAGCTGTCTGTTATTGAAAAGTTGAAGAGTTGAGAATGGTTTTAGCATGTTGCTATGTGGTTGAAATGATTGGTAAGTCAAAATAGCCCACCTCTATGTATCTATTTTTGCCTGAAAATTAATTGCTCACACCTGCCTAAGCAAAAACAGCGAGAGAGGAATGTCTTTTCTTTTTAAAATGGGGCTGCAGAAAGACCACTGCCAAACAGAACAGGATCATGCCTTCAGACACACATGACACCATATACCTGGTCCAAAGAACAGTTACATGATGTGTCCCATGTGTTGCGTAATTGTGCAAGCTCAAGGGCTTTGCCCCAATATGCAAAGTTCTTCCGTATGTTCAAACTCACACTCTTCGGCACTTCGAATTGAATGGATGAACCAAACTGTTGCAGACAGCCTCATCTCAGTGTAGATTATAATGTGCGACTGGCCACTCCAACTGATCCTGTCAGGTTGAAAACACAAACAGCTACACAAAGCACCACCCACACCCCGAACTACTGCACAAACAGGGCAGTTGCGTCATAATCTGGAACATGGTTCATGCTTTGACACAGAAACTTGGCTTACTTAACTGCAGCTGATCACCTGACTTGTTGCTTCTAGCATGGTTGGTGTTGACTGTCACTATTGCTGAAAGTAACCAGCAAAAGAACTGCCAACACACACACAGGCCTGACAACTTTCCGCTCACTTCTCAAAACATCTCAAGACTCTATGGTAATGTAAAAAAAAATGTACCCTTATGTGCCAGTGAAAACGAAGATTTGAAACGATTATCTGCTAATAAGGGGGAGGAGAAAACGGGGAGGAGAAAACGGGTAGGATTCTTCTTGAGGGTGTAAATAGATTCTGGGTAATGATTTGAGAGTACAAAAATTTAATAAAAAGTAGTACTTAAGGTTACATACTTCTCTGGCAATACTTCTGGTTCCAGCAGCGCTCGCTGAAGTCCCCGTTGATGGTGGTGAGGGGGCAGGTGGTTTTGCCCAGAACCGTGCCGGGGCAGACGTCTCCGCACTCACGATCATTCTTATTGGCCATGATGTAGTTGTCCTCCACCGAGTCAAGGATCATGGACCAGTCGAGGGTGGAGAGGTAGCAGAGGTCAGGGTTCTTCTCCACGCGCACGGCACCACGGGTGATATTCATCAGACTGTGAAGGCCGATCTCCTTCAGCTGCAGCATCTCGAACAGCACGAGTGCATAGTTGAAGAAGAGATTATTGCCTCGCACCACCGTGAGGTTGGGAAACAGGTCGCTGAGGCTCTCCAGGCCATAGACACGGAACAGGAGCAGGTAGTCCGTCACTACTGTCAGCTTGGGGTAACTCAGGCCACGGAAATCCTCCGGTTTAGTCGTGAACATAAGCAGGATCTTTAAGTGGCCTTCGATCACGGTGCAGTTCTCCAGCGCCCGTAGGTTGGTCACGTTATTTCTGATGTCTTTACTTGGGCAAACTGCAACGACAAAAAGGACAGCGAAATGTTAATTGGTTCAGTGAAAATCTACAGCAAAAATTGCTTACAGATGATGACCTTCAATTTAACAGGATTTTTACTGTAACAATCAAAAACAAACAAGGAATGCAAAAATTAATTTTATAGAAACCAATAAAGGCGATCATATACAGAACCATAAAAAATGATTAGAACTACATGAAGTTTTCTGTCGCACTGTTCAATTTTGAGCTGATACCTTCCATATGACATAACATGGTTAATGAAGATAATAAAAGCTCTTCCTACAGGTTTTCACAATCCAGTGCTGCTTTACTAGTGCATGAGCTGTACAGCTGGAGAGATGCTTTTCAGGTGAATGAAAAATGCTTTGTCTAAGGCAGTGGTTCTAAAACTTTTTAGAGTGGCGTACCCCCTGAGGCATTCAATATCCTTCTGCGTACCCCGTCTTTTCCACTTAGACTGCAGTCACACCTTTTCCATTAAGGGACAATATCTGCCCCCTTAAATTGATTTTTTACCTTTACAAATACCTTTATAAAATAAATGTATTTATGTAAAATGTAAAAGTATGTAAATAAACTTTAAAAACAAGAACTCACACAGAGTATGTTTTTGTATCGAAGAGAGTTTGAGATAGAGTTTGAGATTTGAAATAGATCTGCATGCAAAGTCTGTGACTATATTTGTTCTTCATGCTAATAAGTGCTAAATTCCCACTTTTACAAAGGTACATTGTTAAGAACGGCAGAAATGTAGTGCAACTTGCTAAGGCAGCATACTCTGCACACAACCTATCATATGCACACATCTTGTGTGGATGCAGTCAGTTTGACTGCAAAAGATGAGGCAATTTGATTGGATGTCAAGTATTTCATCTTTTAGCCTACACCATTTTGCCTGTTAGAAATACATGCTCGGTTTTAATATTATTTTAAGGTGGGGTAGAATGAAACGAACAGCAAAACTCAGCATTTTGTTCACATACCCATCTCACGTACCCCAGTTTGGGAACCACTGGTTTAAGGTTTTAGACAAACCCCATCGATTAATTGATCAATCGGTAGATACTAATAATAGTATCAAGTGTTCAGATTAAAATAGACTAAAATTAATGAGTTTCTTCAAAAGACTATGAAACTATGAGTTTCTTTAAAAGACTAAAACAAAAACGATGCAAAAATTAACAGACAACAAATAACAAAACTGCATAATTAAACAGAGGTTACAACAACATGAACACATAGCCTAAGTTCCACTTCCTAGACTGTTACATGGCTAATTAGAGACTATTGTTTCCTGTTAGTGCCCTGTTCCCCTTTAAATGAAAAATGGCCCCACTGCTCAGGATTTTAAAGATTCCACAATGGTTTACACGAATTACACGCATACATGAACTCTGATGAGCGGTCAGCCTATGCATAACTGAGACCTTTCAAACACTGGGCAGTCAAAGCATGAGGCATTGGAAAGGTCAAAAATACCTTGCGCTGGCTACTTGTTTACACTAGTTATAACAGTGGCCCCACCACAAGGATTCATGAATATGGCAGTCCGGAAGTTTTGGAGCACGAGGAAGCTGAAATGCGTAGTATAACCCTACTGACATGAGTGTCCTCTCTCTCTCTATCACACACACACATAATGTGCAATACCTCTACACTAACACTTATTTTTAGCACCACACTCCTAATACACTATGTACAAATGGGGTGCCTGGCACTTGAAAAGAGTAGCGTTGAAGCACATGAAAGGAAGGGCAGCAGAGTTAAGCGAGACGTGTCCTGGTTGACTGTGTGTAGTCATTAATTTTATGCAGTGAATCCCTGAATGACGCTCTAGCTAAACTTAAACACTGAACATCAAATGGTGAGTAATGCAAGTAACAAGCATGCATTAATTTAAGAGATGGATGCATCAGTTTAACTGCATTTTTTTATGTGGAAAACCACAAACAACCATGGAGATTAAATTTGTTTTAAAGACAAAAATGATTTAAATAAAATTATTTAGCCTACATATAATTACATTTATATTCTCAAAGCAACAAGAAACAGAGAACAAGTTTTTAAAAAGTGTTAAATAAATAAAACAATTAACAACACATAAAATAACATAAGAAGTAAAAGCAGATTTCATTTTAAAACACATAGATTGTAACTTTTAACAAGTTTGAAGTTCAATTTAAAGTAAAATTTAGGTTTAAAATAAGTTTTGACAAGAATAAAAGAAAATTTTTAAAGAAGAAAAGGCACTTAACTGAGGTAGTGATTTATGGCAATGTTCAAACGGAAAAGCTAGTCTGCTTTGTTACAGACCTGAAAAGTATATTCAGACCTGACATATTGATTGAAATCTGCATTCAATCTGCATAAGTGTGTTTGCCTTAGCAGGCACCATTAAGAGATCAAAATAAATCAAATGATTTATAATGCAAATGTTCTTGAATGAAAAAATATAAATGCGGCAAAAGGCCAAACCACACAAACTATTCACTTTACTCTGAAACAAGACAAACAATGGCAAACATTTAAACCAGGACACAGGAAGGAACTGTTTGACCATATAAAAGCAGAAGTCTTAAAATGAGGCGTGTATCCACACCTCTTGTCCCACTTCCTCTTTGAGGTTTCACTGGTTTTTATTCCTGGGTTTAACACAATAAACCAATTTGTAATTGAACAATTTGGCTTTTTAAGAAAGTAACTTACACATAATGTACATTTTATCTCAAAGCATTAAAAATAATATCAAACAACTTCATAATAGTCATGGACATGATTTGTGCATCAGGCCAGACTACAATAATGGAACATCCTTCATATCTCTTTTATATTTTAAGGCATATTACAGCATATTTAGGCAATATTCTATATAAGTATGGGGCATAAAAGTGACCCCATTGACGCTACCACCCCCCTGCTGCAACAAAGGTTACAGAAAATAAATTTAGCACACAGAAGTATATTAGGTAACCAATAACAGCGAGAGGAGAAGAGAGTCTAGACATGGGATGATTTAAAGATGCACCTGCACACCAGCTGCTGTGGTGTCCTCAAACTGGGTGAGAAGAACAATATTACTGGGAGAATTCCCACCACTAAACTGTGTAAGTCTCTGCCCATAGACTTAAAATACGGAGAAAAGAGGGGTCTAACAGTTGTTGCTCAAGAATTTGCACGAGCGGAATAAGTTCCGATTTGAGTCTGCAACAATCTGAATCTATTTTAAAACTTGTGAGAGACAAGCTGCACGTGAAATTACAATTGCTCGAAGGTTGGGAATTACATTAGATTTGATATATGAAACATTTTGCATTACAAATTACCCACAAATGTGCTTTAAAAAAAACTATTAATGAGCCTTAATTGATAAAAGCCCTGAATTCAAACAAGATTTAATGGGTGACGCACAATCAGGCTTGTTACAAATTACGTAAACCACAATGATATAGCAAAAAACTGCATTACTAAGTAACCTCCTTGTGAGACAATAAAACGTACTCGGTTACCTAACGTAACCTCGGTTCTCTCTAGAAGAGAGCGATTGCTTAAGTTACTTACGCTACGGGGAAAGTCATCTTTTCTCGAGATCTGAAGCCCAAAAAAATTATTTTGTATATATTGTCAACGCAGTGCGGCAGCCAGCAGACCATAGCAGGCTGTATAAGCGTGCTCATTGGCTGACCTGCGGCAACTGCTGCAGCCTATCGGTGAGCCCTGCGTGACATCACGTCCAATGAGGGCGCTACGCGTCACAGCCCGCCAGAATGGGTGTGGCTTAGCATATATAAAGACGGGCTCAACAGGCTGAACTCTGGTTTTCATTGACTGAAGCGAATAAGCTCGTGGCGCGAGCATGGCAGGTTCCGTAATACTCGTTCCTTCTTCTAGAGAGAACCGAGGTTACGTTAGGTAACCGAGTACGTTCTCTTACGAGAGGTTCTCTCGTATTGCCTGAGTTGCTTACGCTACGGGAACCCCTTGTCAACGCCGTGCGCACCGAACATCACTGCATGAGTATCAGGGAGCCCGGGGGACACAACATGCGGGAACAGGCGGCCAGCAACGTGGGCCAGCACATGTAATAAGCACTTCATAGGAATACAGAGCGGCTCCGTCGGTCGATGTATAAACGTGTAGGGAAAAAGGCGGCCAGCAACACGGGCCAGCACAAGTACATAAGCACATCACAGGGAAAGAATAGAAGCTCTGGGTATCAGGTTTGGTTCTCCCATCGCGGGGCTATGATGAGCACTGAGTTGCGCGTTTCCCTGATCCTCTTGATTACCTGTGGTAACAGCGAGATCGGAGGGAAAGCATACAGCGGGCGGCTGGGCCAGGTTTGGGCCAGCACGTCCTCACTCTTTGAGAGAAATCTCGGGCAATGAGCGTTGTCTTTCGACGCAAAAAGGTCGACTTCCGCTTTGCCGAAGAGGCGCCATAGCAACTGGACTGTTTGAGGGTGCAGGGACCATTCTCCCGGGGGAATGTTGTCCCTGGACAGTCTGTCTGGGCCGGCATTCCTGTGCAGCGAGCGCAATGAGTGATGGGCCCACACGAGAAGGCGTTCTGTCAGTTTGCAGAGGTTTCTGGATCTGACACCGCCCTGGTGATTCACGTAGGACACCACAGACATGTTGTCCGAGCGGACTAGAACATGGTGGCCCCGTATGTGTGGAAGGAAACGCACCACTCGACCGCTATCATCTCCAGACAGTTTATATGAAGGCATTTCTCCTGGTCTGACCACAGGCCAAAAACCGGTTTGCCTTCGAAAAGAGCACCCCAACCCAAGTTGGAGGCGTCTGTCGAGATAACTTTCCGGTGCGAGACGGCTCCCATTGTCACTCCCCGCTGGTACCAGTCGGCCGCTAACCAGGGTCTCAGTGCTGAAACGCAGCTCTGAGTCACTCTGATCCGGATGCAGCCGGACGCCCAGGCTCGGTGAGGCACTTGAGCGTTCAACCAGCGTTGCAGCGGGCGCATACGCAGTAGACCCAGCTGAAGCACTGCTGCAGCTGATGCCATACAACCCAGCATCCTCTGAAATGTTTTTAGAGGTGCGACGCTGCCTTTCTGGAAAGACGCGGCCAGGCGTTGAACACGGCGCGAGCGCTATGTCGACAGCCGGGCCGTCATTGCCACAGAGTCCAGTTCCATACCCAGAAAAGAGGCTGACTGACTGGGCAGTAATGAGCTCTTGGTCCAGTTTACCGTGAGACCCAGGCTTTCCAGATGGCCGAGAAGCACTGTTCTGTGAAAAATAAGTTCTTCCTCTGACTGTGCTAGAATCAGCCAATCGTCCAAATAGTTCAAAATCCGCATGCCCTGAGTCCTCAGGGGAGCGAGAGCCGACACCGGATCTGCACTTGCACTTTGTGAATGTACGGGGTGCTAAAGACAGGCCGAACGGCAGGACGGTGTATTGATATACCTGACCGTCAAAGGTGAATCTCAAGAATGGCCTGTGACGGGGTATTATCTGAATATGAAAGTAAGCGTCTTTCAGATCGAGGGAAATAAACCAGTCTCCCGGGCGAATTTGCGCGAGGATCTGTCTGGTTGTGAGCATTTTGAACGGTCTTCTCATAAGAGCATTGTTCAAATATCTCAGATCTAGAGTCGGTCTGAGAGCTCCGTCCTTCTTGGGCACGAGGAAATAACGGCTGTAAAAGCCTGACTCGCTCAGAGAAGGCGGTACCGGTTCTATGGCCCCTTTGCACAGAAGTTTTGCTATTTCTGCGCGAAGTAGCCTAGGTGTGCTACTTCCCCATTCACTCTAGTCTCGGTTCGTGCCCCGAAATCCTCGTCCACTTCAACCGCTTCGTCCCCTGAGGCGGCGGCGGCGCGGGCGGGAGCCGGTGGCTGCGCGTCCGGGAGGGGGGACGGAGAAGGTGAGAAAGAGGCTCGAAGGAAGGGTTCCGGCGAGCTCTTGAGCGCCACATCGGTCTCCAGTGGCCTCTGGGAGCGGCACTTCTTCCTGCGCGGCGCAGCAGAGACAGACGGAGTGACAGCTTCGTCATTAAAAGCTTCAAGTCGAGCCCGCAGGGTCGACATTGAAAGCTCCTCGCATTCAGGGCAGCCGTCCGTAGAGAGAGCGAAGGCTGCGTGCTCACGGCCAAGACAGAGAGCGCAGATCAGATGGTGGTCTCCGGTGCTGAGCGGGGCGCGGCACGAGCCACAGGAAGAGCGATGCATTTTGATAAAAACGCCTCTATCTCTTTTAGATAGAAAGTGTGTGTCGCAGCGGCGAACACACACAGCAGAAAAAGGATACTGTCGCCAGATAGCTCAACAGGCACGGATGGCTGAAGGCGGCGAAGACGGCCGGCTTCCTCAGATGCTTCCTAGGCTTGCTGGTTGCTTGCTTCAACGGCGGCGGCTTCTCAAGATCCAGCGATGCGAAGAGCTTCGCTGAAGAGATGAAAATCAGAGTTCAGCCTGTTGAGCACGTCTTTATATACGCTAAGCCACACCCATTCTGGCGGGCTGTGATGCGTAGAGGGCGCAAAGCGCCCTCATTGGGCGTGACGTCACGCAGGGCTCACCGATAGGCTGCAGCAGTTGCCGCAGGTCAGCGAATGAGCGCTCTTATACAGCCTGCTATGGTCTGCTGGCTGCCGCACTGCGTTGAAAATACAAAATTAAGGATCATTTTTTTGGCTTCAGATCTCGAGAAAAGATGACTTTACCCGTAGCGTAAGCAACTTACGCAATACGAGAGAAACTCTCGTAAGAGAACCACCTGAACAGCCATGACGGACTTAAAAACAGAACAAATAACAGCTCTTAAGGGGAAGGTTGTAATGTCGCTCGCATAGACCGAATGAGGTGATCACAAGGGGAATCATAATAGAAACTGAACGTGTACGCAATCAGGAAACACTGAGAACACATGGAGTGATGTGGCTACAGGGTGCAGCAAATACATTTGAAATGATTTCTCATAGCTGAAGTGGCCATGTCATGTCAGCCAGGAATTCACAAGGATGAACAAACATAGCAATTACAAAATTACATGACCTGTTTTGGGATATTAGTAATGTAACCAGGCAGGTGATTGAGTCAAACGGTTTCCAATTCTAGTCTGTAGAGGTGCACATTATGTTGTCATATGCTTTCCGTGTCTGTAAAGACAAGACTGACAGAAGAATTTTAAGAGTGACAGCTGTACAATTAGTTTGCTCAAATAAAAACTTACAAACAAACTGACTGACTAGCAGGAATACGGATAGTAAAATAAAACGTAATTTAGTTGCATTTGTTGCACTGCAGTACAGGAAAGAGCATTCCTTTTAGATTGAAATTAAGCATGAAATGCAAAATGCACAAAAATGATTTGTTGTTAATAATATATAGTCAAATCTGGGACTCAAAATCTAATTTAAACCTGGAAATAAACAAAGTATTTTTTTAAACTGAGAAAAAATATGACACACTGAATAAATCATTTCAATTTTGCATTATTTCGAAGTCAATAATCAAAGAAAGAAATTTGTGATATTTGTGATATACAAAGGTCAGATGTTCTTGTTTCAATTTAAGTAGGCTACAAGATGCTCTTTGATTTGTCTCAAATCAAGCTGTGAAACATCAAAACATGATCATCAGCTTTTATTTGGGGAATTCACGCAGTTTGTGTGCTGCTGTCATTACAGCAAAAGGGCCACAAACCACATTCTTGTTAATCATTTTTTTTACTCACAGATTATAATTTGAAATGGGGGGGAAAAAAACATGAAATCAGAAAAATGATCAAAGTTTTTAACCCCACTGTATGCAAGTCAGATGTTTAACATTGCATTAATAAATGTTCCAAAATAAGCTGGGCTCTGAGCAGATTTCCAGTCTGACAGGGTTGAACTGAGGCCCCAAAATAGTTTCACTCTTCCCTACAGTGGTTCACTACAAGCCTGAGAGGAACAAGAAGGGGGCAAACAATTACACAACTTGTTTATGTTCAATCTGCTCTTAAAATCCCGCACAAACTGGTTTCATGATATTACTCAATCCTTTTATTTTCAGTTTTAATAAAAAGGTAGCATGCACCCTCAGGTGTTAACTTACCTACTACTAAAAACTATGTTGTGACAAAACACAAAGACGCAACGCACATCAAATGTGTTCCTTTCAAATTACCTGGGAATGAGCCAGTCTTACCGATTTTATTGACAAATTTTGCCAAATAAACAGGAATATCAGTACTAAAAGGTATTCTGAGAGAGGCCTACAGTGTAATACGAATTAAAAGGTTGATTAAAGCCACATCAGATTATTACAGACGGAAAGGGACCAACAGTCTTTTCATTCGTAACTTTCCATGCAGTGTTTGTTATGAGCTTTTCAAACTTCTGTAGACCTTAACCTAAAACCTAGCATAGCTTTTACACGTAGTACTGCTCTGACATACAGTAGTCTACCCGTCAGACACATGGAACAGAGTCCCAAAATGGAAACTGGCAGAACTTTGAATGCATAAATTTCATCCAAACCAAGGCTATATTTAGAAATCCGCAGGGCAACAAGATAAGAAAAATGTGCTTAGGGTTTAATACTGCTCACAAATCAACAAATAAAGCCTGAAATTGTCTTAAAGTCTCATTATAATTGAAATGCAACTTTGAGTATTTCATTTGGTTTCACCCAAAAAAAAACATGATGCCAAAAATACTACTGTAATGTTTAATTTTCCAAAAATATATATGTTAAAACTAATTTGTTGGGTGAACTGAAGATAAGCCAATGTTCTGGTAGGAGCTGAACACAGCCAAGTGTGTCAAAAGCATGCTTATATTTATTTAGCTGTTGCAGGAAGTCTTCCAAGAGGACTAAAAATGAAAACAACAAGTGGTACCTAATTAAACAACAATTTAGATCACTAATGTACTGCCTCATTAAAAAACAACTACCAGCATGTTTATGGCATGTGTTTAGTAATACATTCTAAGTTGGGTGTTTCATATAAAGTTTTAATTCAAAAGTAACATATTACCTAGGCTATATTAAGCATTTAATAAGTATTAAACTATGTACTATACATTGAGCTATCTCTCTACAAATAGTAATAATCAGGCAAACAGATAAACTACATTAATCTATTATTCTGCATTAAAAACAACATTTTCTATTCATGTAACAGGTCTTCAAAACTGCACTGCCTTGAGTTGATCAAGGCATAAAATAAGTGATAAATGAATACTTAAACTGATCAGATGTTCCGCATTGACTGCCTCAGTGTTGACAGAATATTTCTGACTAGATTGCTAATATAATTTGTGCCCTGGTGATATCAATCTACAGTAGTTTTATTGTGCTGAAAGCAAAATGTTAAAAGGACATCCGAGAGCTCTAGTATAACTTTTCTGCCAAAGTAATGAACTTTCCAAACTTTATAAAGATCGGATCACAGTCAGGTTTCATGATTTCTTTGTACAATAAATAAAAAGACGGGGCTAGGTCTCGATGTATCTGATTAGGATTTAAAATCCTCTTGCAACTCTGTCAACTCTGCAAATGGCTGCATGAAACAGGGGCCTGGCTGAACTTGAAAAACATTTCCGAGCCTTACTAGCAGTTCGAGCTACGAATAGATCAATACTGTCCTCAAACGATCGATAATCTGGCTTTAGGTTCAAGGCACACACTCTGCATAATCGACCATGTCATTAAAGCCAGTCTGAAATGATTCATCGAATTCAAAACGATGCAATATTTGATTTGCTCGTCCCTTGCCCTGCAATGTCCTTCTGTCTGGCTCTGCTTTACCAAATGTGTCTCAGTGGTCAAGAACTACGATCCCCTTTTCCCTTTCAGAGTGGTCGATAACGTTTGTAGAATAACATTTAAACAGACAAGACTTCTATAATATTAAATCCGTGTTCATGTGAAAGAAAAAAAAAAAGCCGTTAAGTTAACGTTACACTTACTTTCTCCATTTGTTTGTTGACAGTGGCAAACAGTGTAGACAGACGCAACCAAAACAATCAAAGTCCGCAGCCGCATTTTGACCTCAGGGAAGCCGAAAATCTGTACGAAAATCCCCTCCGAGTTGTCTTCGTGTGGGTACTAATCTGTTTTAATAGTCCGGTGTTGTTTTGGAAGATAAAAATTAAAAAGAAAAGAAAAAAGACCTCCGTCACCCCCCTCAGAAAAAAAAAAAAAAAATGGGCGGAGAGGAAAGTTCAACGTGTTCAATCCACTCGCGCTGCTGCTCCGCGCGCGCACTGACGGATGCTGATATGAAGGCTCGAGCGCTAAGCTAATGACAGCGCGTGCGGCGACTTTCATTCAGTGTAAAATAATCCACACGTATAAAGCATGCGGGCGGCATCATATACGATGAGCAGCCGAATCATTTCCAATCGATTGCATATATTTGTCCAGCACTTGCGCAGATTGCCCCAACCGAGCCTTGCGAGAGAGAAAAAAAAAAGGGAAAAACACTGTTACAGCACGGGGAGGAATGGCTGCGCACAGAGCGCAGGCCAAAATAATCAATTGAGCATCTGCACGAGAGACTTTTTTGTTGCAATGTTTCGATTTATTTTTCAAAAGGAAAGACCTTGGCTTGTAGTTAAAGGCTAATAAACACTTAACAGACACATAATTAAGTTGCTCTCGCGAAATGTTCAAGATTTCCAGGGATCGTGATGGGCGGATTTCAGTATGTACTTTTTCAAAGTCCCTGCTGACAGCGAGCTTTCGCCGTTATGCGTTTACGGGTCACCGTACTACTCCTCATTATAGACTGTAAACTGACAGCCTAGTAAATCGTAGCAGTTCTGAGGTCGTCTGCAAAAACACAGCAGAACGCTGAGGTTTCCGCGACACTTCCAAGCACAAATGTTCCACACATGCAGTCTTTGTACGTCGCTTTGCTGGCGAGCGCCTCACCGTACAGATCAATATAACGAAGTAAAGCTGGTTCCGCAGAGGTCACTGACTAGTCTTTAACACTCGCGAAGAAAAAGAGAATAAAAATGCAAGAACAAATGTGTGTTTTTATTTAGTCCGCACGCTGGTTGTAGCTAGTGCATTGACTTATCCCCTCGCTCGAGGATCCCCTTTCCTGTCTTTGCGCCAGTAAACAAGACCTGCCAGAGAGGCAGATAGAGCACAGGGGAAATGTGGACTGGAACGACGGACTGAGAGTAACAGCGCGCGCTCTTAACATTAGAAGGCACTTTGCATATTATAAAAAAAAAACATTATCTTCTAGAGAATGCATCGACATGAAATTATATGCACAGCATAGAACATTGTTGTACTACATATGTATGCATATATAATACATTCCCATATTTAGCTACTTCAAATGTAAGTTAAATCTACAACCTCTCCACACACTGTGTAATTTAATGGTAAGTAGCCTACAAAGAGTACTGAACTCAATCAACTTGATTGATTGAATTTAGTGATCGTGGATGGTCTGCGGTCTCTTTACTCTCACATAATAAAATAATTTCAGCTCAGATCAATATTTCATGTCCATTTATGTATTTGGTAGGCAAGATAATGTACAACCAGCCAGCCGGGCATTATCACAAAAAAAAAAAAAAAAAACTTCAGTGTCCCGATTACCCTGTCAGGGTTTATTTTGTGATAATGGAAAATAACTCTTAAAAGAATAGTTCACCCAAAAATGAAAATTTTGTCATTATTTACTCTCATGTTGTTTCAGACCTGTTTAAGTTTATTTCTTCTGTTTAGCACAAAAGAAGATATTTTAGAGAGTGTTGGTATCAAACAGTTCACGGCACCCATTGACTTCCATAGTAGGGAAAAAAAGGGTGCCGTCAACTGTCTGAATACCAAAATTCTTTAAAATATCTTCTTTTGTGTTCAACAGAAGAAAGAAACTCATACAGGTTTTGAACAACATGAGAGTAAATTATGACAAAATTTTCATTTTTGGGTGAACTATCCCTTTAAGTGTTTTAGACCGTATACTGTAAAGACTGGCTTGCACTTTCAGCCTCACACTTTCCGCATTGCTATCTCTAATTATGCATTGACTACAGCTATTTTAGGAAAACTTGAATACTAAGAGAATACTCATATCATTATGCATTAGGCTAATAATGCCAGATTTTGTCGAATAGGTGATGGTGAAAAAAAGATGATGGTGTTAAGATGCTGACATTTGCCAGCCACTCAGTTTGTGATCTATGGTATCATCTTCCTTAGTCAAAGTCAAATATGGCTTCGTAAAATTGTTAGTTTTGTGTTATTTGAGCTTACTGGAAATAAAACATTATTTGACGCTCATTGAGGAGGTAGCAGTACAACTGTATTGGCTTAACTATGTTGTCCAAGACCTAAGAAAAATATTTGGGAGAAAAAAGGGAAAATCTAGGTTTGGGTGTAGTTCAGTTGAACTTGTGAGCCTCTAGGATGGAAGGAGATCAACATAGAAAAACAGTGTACACTATGTCAATAAACATGCACATCCTGGCCATCAGTAAGAACTGTGTTGGTAAGAAACAGGACTGTGTTGTACAAGATGTACAAAATGTTATTTGCTGCCGCACATTCTGCTCACATAAGTTTAGGAATATTCCAGTTAAGTAGAGTAGTTAACCTATTTGTGGCATTTCAATTAAAGTCTCCCCTTTTCTTTAAAGTCACCATGAAATGAAAATTCAGAATTCTTGTTTTTTTATGGAATATTGCAGTATTTATTATAAATAATTTATTCATGCACATCTTTTTTTTAAATTCATGTGCCCTCATATACTTTAATCATAATAACTTCCCCTCCCTCTTGCAGCGACATCTCTTCTCTTCTCCAATGATGTTTTTTTTTTTTTTTTATGTTCAAGAAGCCGTTTCACTCAGATATACACTCACCTAAAGGATTATTAGGAACACCATACTAATACTGTGTTTGACCCCCTTTCGCCTTCAGAACTGCCTTAATTCTACGTGGCATTGATTCAACAAGGTGCTGAAAGCATTCTTTAGAAATGTTGGCCCATATTGATAGGATAGCATCTTGCAGTTGATGGAGATTTGTGGGATGCACATCCAGGGCACGAAGCTCCCGTTCCACCACATCCCAAAGATGCTCTATTGGGTTGAGATCTGGTGACTGTGGGGGCCATTTTAGTACAGTGAACTCATTGTCATGTTCAAGAAACCAATTTGAAATGATTCGAGCTTTGTAACATGGTGCATTATCCTGCTGGAAGTAGCCATCAGAGGATGGGTACATGGTGGTCATAAAGGGATGGACATGGTCAGAAACAATGCTCAGGTAGGCCGTGACATTTAAACGATGCCCAATTGGCACTAAGGGGCCTAAAGTGTGCCAAGAAAACATCCCCCACACCATTACACCACCACCAGCAGCCTGCACAGTGGTAACAAGGCATGATGGATCCATGTTCTCATTCTGTTTACGCCAAATTCTGACTCTACCATCTGAATGTCTCAACAGAAATCGAGACTCATCAGACCAGGCAACATTTTTCCAGTCTTCAACTGTCCAATTTTGGTGAGCTTGTGCAAATTGTAGCCTCTTTTTCCTATTTGTAGTGGAGATGAGTGGTACCCGGTGGGGTCTTCTGCTGTTGTAGCCCATCCGCCTCAAGGTTGTGCGTGTTGTGGCTTCACAAATGCTTTGCTGCATACCTCGGTTGTAACGAGTGGTTATTTCAGTCAAAGTTGCTCTTCTATCAGCTTGAATCAGTCGGCCCATTCTTCTCTGACCTCTAGCATCAACAAGGCATTTTCGCCCACAGGACTGCCGCATATTGGATGTTTTTCCCTTTTCACACCATTCTTTGTAAACCCTAGAAATGGTTGTGCGTGAAAATCCCAGTAACTGAGCAGATTGTGAAATACTCAGACCGGCCCGTCTGGCACCAACAACCATGCCACGCTCAAAATTGCTTAAATCATTTTTCTTTTCCATTCTGACATTCAGTTTGGAGTTCAGGAGATTGTCTTGACCAGGACCACACCCCTAAATGCATTGAAGCAACTGCCATGTGATTGGTTGATTAGATAATTGCATTAATGAGAAATTGAACAGGTGTTCCTAATAATCCTTTAGGTGAGTGTACGTCACAATAGAGAAGAAAAGTTTATTACAACTTCCATTTCATGCCGACTTTTAAAAAAAACAGTGAGGTACTTACAGTGGAAGTGAATGGGGCCAGTCTGTAAACAATAAAATGCTCCGTTTCAAACATATAGCCACAAGACATAAACAATTGTCACTTTAACATCATTTTAGTGTGAAAAATAGCTAACCTTTCCTGAGTTAAATGCAATTTTACAACTTTGTTGCCATTACAACATTATGCCATAAACTATAAATTCCTGTAATAATGACGAGAACAGTTTTACAGCTAATAATACACTAATTTTAGCAGAAGAATTATTGTAAATGCTTTTATAAAATGATAAACTTTGCTTTTAAGTTCTCAAAAAAGTGGCCCCATTTACTTCCACTGTAAATGCCTCGCCGTAACCTTAGTTTTGCCTTTTGAAGAGAAAACGAGGCACAGGATGAAATCAACATTGTGGCACAAATGCTGTCAGTTGAGCTTAACTTAAACTAACTTAAAGTTTAACACATCCATTTCCCTGTAGAACAATACAGAAAATCAATCAATAATCCTTGGGGCCATGTGAATTCATATTACATTTGAATCTGCTATTTCACTAATTTAATCATGTTCTGCCATTGAAGAGTGACTTGTTTCCATCTCTGTGAGTACACAGCCAAAGGCCATGTCCTAAAACAAATTGCACAATGCATATTCTGACTGATGTCTTCCCTTCCTGATGAACATGCGAGAGAGGAGGAGGCACAATAACATCCCCAATCCCTCTTGCCCTACAACCTGTTTACATCCTCTGTTCTAAGAACAGACACCATTATGTGTGGGAACACCACGTTAAACCCTTCCAAATGTCAGGTACACCGAGAGAAAACAACTGTCTTCGTAACCACTCGAAGTGAAAAAAAGACACCAATGCCTTTGCAATGTAAAATGCATAATAGCTTTTAGAAGTTTGTAATGCAATCTTAAAAATAAAGGTTCTATTGGAATCGATGGTTCCATTTAGAACTTTTCTAAAGTTCCATTTCCTATGACATTAATGGAATCTTTAGGTTATTTATAGTAGAAAAAGGTTCTTTAGATGATTAAAAATGTTCAAAGAAAAACATGGTTCTTTTAGGAACTGTTTACTGAAAGGTTCTTTGAGGAACCCAAAATGGTTTGTTTATGGCAGCATTTGAACTTTTATTTTAAGAGGGAAACATAATGGACAGAAATCCAAATGATTCATCTGATGCGGCCAACATATTTAAAAAAAAAAGTCTTCATTAAAGCATTATAAGACAGGAACCAAGCCAACCCGCTAGGTGAATCATAACATTACAAACTTTGATTTGAAGCAAAAAAGTATTAGAAAATCGGAAGAAAAAACAAAGGCACACGACTCTGTACTTAACGGCTTAAGTGAGGGAAAGAACTACAATGAAGCATAATCGAATTAAAAATGAAGAAATATAAACCATGCATTTAAAAATGCTGATTAAATACATAGGCCTACAAATTTATATTTGAAGTTTATTTCAAAATATGCATATATATTAAAATATTTTGCCAGTGTAGGCCGGGAGACCAACTTGATTACGTCATTCGCAGTGCTTCATGGGAGTGGGTTAAAGATATCTTTTGGTGTATTTTGCTTGTTTCGACCATAGGCTATATGTAGATCCCTCATTCGCGCGCCCGCCATCTTGCAACGGTCAGCGTGTCGTCACTCACAGTAAGAATCAATGATGCCACAACATTGCGCAGCTTCTGTTTGTGAAACCGACAAGATTTTAATTCCCGAAGAACTGGGTTAACCTTTCACAGGTGAGAATGTGTTGGTTTGTGTTTTTATATGTATTAACTCAATATTACATGTTTTTAATATTTGTACTTTTACTATGGTAACTTTTTAATGTCGTGTCAGCTGTCTGATTTGTCTTGTTGTATTGTGTTAGTTTAGCAAAATCATCTGCTGAAGTCTACCCTATTTCATATTCATACATGCATCTAACTAGTTGCAGATGCTCAGTCAACTTCCTCTCTAATGTTCACGGACTGTTTCAATATGGCGGACAGCTTACGTATAGCTGCTAATGAGGCATCTATGTATGTATTTATATATATATATATATATACAGTATATATATATATATATATATATATGGTTTCGACTGTACTTTTGTCTGTACAACATTAATGTAGTTTTTCCAACACGAATTCCGCTGCTAAACACGATTATTTTAAAACTATGTTGAAATAATGCAGGCTAATGGCTTCAACAGAAGCAAATTTGATCGTAGCTCACAGTAGGTCTGTCTTTAAAGGTTTATATGTTATTGTTAAAAATCTATTTCCCTATGGAGAAAATGAATGGAGTTTTTACTTCTGGAACCCGACTGTTGCGCTCTATTGCAGCGTCCCTGATGATGTATGTAGAATCTGATGTATAGTAGGCTAGTAGAGATTATACAATGCTGGAACAACTTAAATGGGATCAACATCTGCTGACAACTCATAATATGATTTTCATTATATCAGATTATTTGCAGGAGACGACTGAATTCTGTGGTAAAAATAAATAAATAATGCACCAGAGCCAATATGGAGGTGATTGCCATGGTCCAACAAGGACTGTCTTGCCATCAGAATAGCCTGAGTTCATTTAATACCTTGATTTCCTCTCAAATTACTTTTTCGGTTTTACAAACATTCATATTAGGAACAAATAAGCATGAATGGGAAGGAGTAAATTGCTACAGCTCACTAATCACTTCTGTATAAAGGTCTCCATGACAACATGCTTTTACATTTCAAGATTGTGTTTTGTGTTCTTACGCAGGGGTTGGTGGATTGGCCAGTGAAAATAACACTTACAAAACATGACACTTTTGAAGATGGGCTAAAAATGAACACAAAATAGGACAGGATGTTTTTTGCTCTGGTCACATATTAGAACACAGGATATGTCCTATTAATTGCTTTATTAAATTTGCTGCCCTTCCATGTTGTTTTGGATTAAAAGAAGAACATGAAGTATTATCAAGATTCAAGTGAATGATTTTTCTTTTTTTACTTACTGAAATGTTTTTGGGAACTTCTCATGTCTGACATCAGATCTTTCTGGGCTTTTTTTTTTTTTAAGTCTCTTGTCCAAAATAAGCTTTTCTTTAGCAGAAATTGTCACATGGTGAAGTATAGTTGCAGGTAATTTAAACATCCAAATTAATAAATCATTTTCTTTAGCAGGGATCGATATTGGTTGTGTTCAGATACACATTATTCAGCAACTTTTAAAGATTTTTTTTAAATGAATGATGTTCTTATCTTTTCTATTAATCAAAAAATCCTGGGGAAAAAACTGTATTAATATATCCACAAAAATATATAGCCTATATTAAATATAACAAATTTCAACATTGATGATAATAATCAGAAGCCAAGTGAGCACCAAATCAGCAGAATTTCGGAATGATTTCTGAAGGATCATATGACACCAAAGAATATAAATTACATTTTAAAATATATTAAAACAGTTATTTAAAATTGTACTAATATTTCATAATATTACAGTTTTTACTGTATTTTTTGATCCAATAAATGCAGTTTTGGCTTCATTCAAAAACATTTAAAAATAAGTTTTCAACAATATTATTATATATGGAATCATTTTAATTGTCCAGGACAATTTTGTTTTAAATAATGGTTTTGTATAGTTTTTTTTTAGTCTAATACATTTTTATACATTATAAATAAACACACGTGTTCATCTACATTTGTATACCTCTATATCTACATACATGCCATACATGCCGTGCTTAGTCATTTCATATGATGTGTGAAACATTTTGATTAAATTCAGTTCAGATAAGTCTCCCTTTACGAACCTCTAACCTTTAACCTTTTTAAACTAAATGTATTGCTGCTATCTCCAGGAAGCACTCAATGCTGAGAAACTGTGTTGACATCCCATGTTAACTCTACACCTTCCATCATTAGATTACAGAAACAGAGAAACCTCTGGAGGAAACAACACATAAATATAAGCAGCACCCGTCACCCATGTAAAAATGTTTGCTGTTCCAGAGATGTAGCCATTCAGGTGAATTTAATCATTTCTTTGTGTATAGCAGGCTAACTGATCAAATGAACTCATTCAATGCAGTTCAATCCACTTGCATGCACATATCCCAACACATCACGCTGACATTCACAACACAAATATGACCTGACAGCACGGTCCCATGCACTCTGACTTCTTTTGTTAAGCAGAATACACACCCGCTGAGGGTTAATGCTCACTTCTGCGCTTAGTTATACCAAAGGGGAAAAGACAGAAATCTATACATATCTGCTTATAGAACTGGAAAGGAAACAGCACAGGAGGTGAAGGCAGTCAGGCAGGCTCCCATGCCTGTCATGAATGAATTTCAATAAAGATTCACCCCAAAGGTTCCACTATGCATTGCTATCTAATGTAAATATATATGCTGGGCCTGATATATTATCAGTTCTACGTCTTTAACCTTCCTATGTTTCTCATTCGGAGCCACTCCAGTTGACAGTAGCCTCCTTCTGAAAACAGACTGTGTCCTGTTTCTGACCCCGTCCCTGTTTCACTGACCCTTCAGCACTCTAATAGGGCTAATAGGATTACATGTGCCAGGGCTGCTATGAAAAACAGTCCTGCACAACTATATCATCTGTGTACTGTACAACCCTTAGAAACCATGTCATTTCTGTACTGTGACAGTGAATGCAGAGACAATACATTAAGCTTGCAGATATAATAAATTATGACTATGCATTGTAAAAAAAAAAAGTGTTGTTTTAGTATCACTGAGATACTATTATAGTTTTTATAGGTCCTAATTTCCATTTTACTAATTTAGTCTTTTTTTTTTAAATGTCTTAGTTTTTAATGTTTATTTCAGTTTCATTTTTATTTATTTTAGTATGCTACATCAAGTAAACTAAACGAAAATAACATGTTGCCTTGGCAAAATGAAGTTTTTTAAAATTGTTATTTCATTTAATGTTTATTTTAAAGTCCCCCTGTGGTGAAAATCAAGCTTTTAATGTAGTTTATATGTCTATGTGGTGTTTTTAATATGCTTAGTTTAAGACAAATCACAAGCAAATTCATAAGTCAACATCATTGCTGAGTATTTTCTCCTTAAATCTGCAGTGAACCAAAGACAGTCTCAAAATCGTTGTTTGAAATCGCTGGTGTTTCTGACATCACAAACCAATCACGTCTAGGTGTGATCGTCAACCAGTGGATCTCTGAGGTGGGCTGCGTTCCAGTCCAAAATTGTCATGCCCTTCACTCGCTAACTTCCCTCAGTCTCGTTCACTCGGATGTACATCATTGCTTACGTTGCATGAGTGCCCACTACTGGTGGAACCTTTGCAATAGGCTAAGCTATGGTTAAGCCCTTGATCACTTAGAATCCACTGTGGGGTTGATTTATTATAAAAAAAATTCCCTTACAAAATTATTTAATGGAGCATTATATATGTATATAGAGGTGTGTTTGAGTTTAATTGAATAAAAATAAAAATAATAATAATAAATATATCATAGAGTGGTTTGTGGTGGGGTAAATTAAACGCAATATGCGTTAACTTCACAATCGTGTTGCATTGTGGTATATGGAGCTGCCTGAAGTGTACATATTAAGTAGACTCGGTCAAAATCGAGGGAGCGAGGGTCTGTGAATATAAACTTCCCTGTCCACTTCAGGAAATGGAAATGGCGGCAGGGATTCCCCCGAGAGGAAGTGCTTAGGGAAGTTCGCAAGTGTGTCTAAAAGTGGACTGGAACGCAGCCCTGGTGTGAGTGAGTGGAGGCAGGGATAATTTAAATGAGTCAAGGGTGTAGTAACATTCAAGTTATTAAGGCATGAAGAATTTTTTTTCAAAGAAAATACATGTAAATATGTAATTTTGGTGATCAAAGATGAGTTTTAAGGGGGGAAATTATTGGGGGAACGAAAATGTTAAAGTTAATTAATAGCCCTGAATCTGATATGTAGATTTTTCTTTCTAATCTCTCTTAAATTGACTTTTGTTAGTGCAATCTCATTTACTGAGGTTTATGTCAAATTAAATAACACTTTTGACTTAAGCGCTAAATAGTGCAAGAGGAGTCTAATATGGCATATTAATAAGCCTAATATGGCTCTGGTGTTAGGCTATGTTTTGAAACTCACTCCTCATGTGTGATTCCACCTCCTTGTTATAAACATTTCTAACACATGCTGCAGTTAGTGTCAGCATTACACCAACTACTGCCTTTTCAAAGTCCAAAAGCTACACTCTAAAAAATGCTGGGTTGTTTCAAACCAAATTTGGGTCAAATATATACAAACCCAACCGTTGGGTTAAAATTTGTTTTTAAAAACCTAACCCAACAGTTGGGTTTGTCCATTTTTGACACAAATATGGGTTGAAACAACCCAGCATTTTTTAGAGTGTAGCCTATGACATTTAAACCAGTCACCAAAAACCAATAAGCATCACGATGAGCGAAATACATTTTTCCAGCGAGTAAACCCACAAATGTCCTCACTAGCCTACTGCAAATCACATCTGAATCTGAAAGACAATTTAATACTTTGCTGTGAATAAAATGTCTTAAATTGTAGCCTAATACACCTTACTGGCTGCCAACTCTTCACGCAATTGACACTTTTCACACGCCAAACATCCATTCTCTCACGCAGAGAAAAATCGCGAAGATGAGGACACTGACACCGACAACCAAGACAGAGCAGGTTACTTTACATATTAAATAAATATGAACCTCTCAAATTCTGTCAATTTTATTACGAACTTCAAACAATAAATACCGTTTTGGCGCTTGTAAATGTGACGTGACAGATCGCATGGGGCCTAATTCAAGCGGCACGTGAACCGATCATCTCTTAGCTACTCTGACTACTAATAGTAAATAAACACGCATGAACAATAGGTATGTTGAAACATACAGTACAACTTACAGAAATGTTTTCACCCGTGGAAATGGTCGATAAAACAGCTGGAGAATGTCACATAACGTTACATTTACCCCAGGAAAGTCATGACCATAGCACGTTAGTTGACTAGAAAATGTAGTATTTTGCAAAATTTTGCACCAATGCTATATTTATTATGACCGCCGCTAGCATAGCTAGCCGGTCATATAGGGATTGTCAAAGTTTTTTTTTTTTTTTTTTTTGTCACCTTACTGAATTTTTCGTCAACGATACCAGGGACACCGAAACACCGTGGAACATGAAATTTGGTGGGCATGTAGCCCCACTAGACTTCTAAGGAAAAATTTCGTTTGGTCCCCGGGGGCCACTCCCCCCCCGCGCTGGGCCCCCCCAAACCCCCAAAAATGCAGTTTTTCCTAAATAACTACCTGAACCGTGGCACCGAGGATGAAGAAATTTTTATGGTATGTTGGTCTACTAGACTTTTACGGAAAAATTTCGTTTGGTCCACGGGGGCCACTTCCCCCCCCGCGCTGGGGCCCCCGTAAATTTTTCGTCAACGATACCAGGGACACCGAAACACCGGGGAACATGAAATTTGGTGGGCATGTAGCCCCACTAGACTTCTAAGGAAAAATTTCGTTTGGTCCCCGGGGGCCACTCCCCCCCCGCGCTGGGCCCCCCCAAACCCAAAAAAATGCAGTTTTTCCTAAATAACTACCTGAACCGTGGCACCGAGGATGAAGACATTTTTGTGGTATGTTGGTCTACTAGACTTTTACGGAAAAATTTCATTTGGTCCCCGGGGGCCACTTCCCCCCCCCCCGCGCTGGGGCCCCCGTGAATTTTTCGTCAACCATACCAGGGACACCGAAACACCGGGGAACATGAAATTTGGTGGCCATGTAGCCCCACTAGACTTCTAAGGAAAAATTTCATTTGGTCCCCGGGGGCCACTTCCCCCCCCCCGCGCTGGGGCCCCCGTAAATTTTTCGTCAACCATACCAGGGACACCGAAACACCGGGGAACATGAAATTTGGTGGGCATGTAGCCCCACTAGACTTCTACGGAAAAATTTCGTTTGGTCCCCGGGGGCCACTCCCCCCCCCGCGCTGGGCCCCCCCAAACCCCAAAAAATGCAGTTTTTCCTAAATAACTACCTGAACCGTGGCACCGAGGATGAAGAAATTTTTATGGTATGTTCGTCTACTAGACTTTTACTGAAAAATTTCGTTTGGTCCCCGGGGGCCACTCCCCCCTCCCCGCGCTGGGGCCCCCGTAAATTTTTCGTCAACGATACCAGGGACACCGAAGCACCGGGGAACATGAAATTTGGTGGGCATGTAGCCCCACTACACTTCTACGGAAAAATTTCGTTTGGTCCCCGGGGGCCACTCCCCCCCCGCGCTGGGCCCCCCCAAACCCCAAAAAATGCAGTTTTTCCTAAATAACTACCTGAACCGTGGCACCGAGGATGAAGAAATTTTTATGGCACATCAACCTAGCCCATAATCACTCATTTGTGATTTGCGCCCCTCCCATAAAAAATGAAAATGCAATATTATTCTGCTTTAATCGCCCCTATCTTCAGTGGAGATGTTCAGAACTGCACCATATTTCATGTGTATGATTAACTTGACAACCTCTGGGGGTATCCTCTGCTAAGTTTTGTAGAATTTCATCCATGGGGGGGTATAAAATAAATTCATTTATGTGCACATTTAGTGACTGTACACTCATCGGCCTGTAGATGGTGCTGTTGAGCGAAGGGTTGCTGGTTTAGGATGATACTGTCACACACACACATGCAGGAATACAAACAAACGCAAGCATGCACACACTGACATCCACACGCACAGACACACACCCATACACACACATACAAATCCACATGCACAGACACACACACACACAAACACACACGCGCACACATGTACGCACACATACATACACGCACAGACACACACACACACACACACACACACACACACACACACACACACACACACACACAGACACACACATACACAAATACACACACACACACACACACACACACACACACACAGACAGACATGCACATACTATTACTTTTTTTAGGTATATACATAAACACGCAATACAGCCAAATTACTCCACGTCATTTATTTTTGTGGAAAGCCAGTGCAGGCCTGAGCGGCGGTCATATTTTGTACCGCGATGCGGTACATCTAGTTTTCTAAATGTCAATCATTTGTTAACAAACAAGTAGGCTAGCCTATTCATTACTTCAATTAGCTCTTTGTTTCT
Organism: Leuciscus leuciscus; assembly: GCF_965113295.1. Taxonomy (NCBI): domain Eukaryota; kingdom Metazoa; phylum Chordata; class Actinopteri; order Cypriniformes; family Leuciscidae; genus Leuciscus; species Leuciscus leuciscus. Next base: position 33,750,110 of record NC_138730.1, read on the forward strand.
GCGTTATTACATTGTTTAAATTAATACAGTTTTAGCTAACTGTGACTTTGTATGTACATTTCTGAAATAGGCCTACTTAACAGACAGTTACCTCTAATATGGACTCATGCATTTTCTGTAAAGCTGCTTTGGAATGATCTGTAGCCTATTGTGAAAAGCGCTATACAAATAAACGTACATTGAATTGAAATCGTGAAATTTGTAAATTTGAAATCAAGCAATAATAAAAAAACAGTGGCCTACCAGTCATTGTACCATGTTGAAACATGTTGTCACTGACATGGAACTTAATAAAATTCTGTTTAGTTACCAAATGTTTTGACATTTGTTTTGTTTTTTTACATCCCTCCCAAATCCCCAAGTCCCAAAGTTGGCAGCCCTGCCTTATGATAATATTGTGGTTGTCGTGTAGTGACTATAAACGAACGGCCTCACGTCCAGTTTACAAAGACGCTGTAAGTGTTGGATAAGATGTTGCCCGCTGCTGCCCTCTAGTGGATTAACATTGCATTGTTTGTTTCAAAGCAATAAAGGCATGTCTTCAGAGAAATACGAGTTATCAAAAGAAGGCAGTAATCAGAGAAAAAACCCCTCTTCTCTAATAATAATAAAAAACTTTTAAATGGACATAAATTGGAGTTTTGTCATAACTTTAAAACATCCATAGACGAGTCAGTGTCAAACGAGTGCAAACACTAGCTTTTATTCTACTAGATTATAAAATTAGCATACTCTGAAAACTAAGGTCCTAATGAAATAAGTCGTAGCTATTATGACTCATTTCATTAGGACCTTAGTTTTCAGAGTATGCTAATTTAGTAATCTAGTTTAGTAAAACCCAGAGATCGGTGATCTGAATGCACTTGAGGTTTTCTCTGGAAAATCAAACGTTAATGTTGAGATTTCAAATATATTAGCCTAGCAAAAAATTGCACCATTTTGCTAAACTCTGAACAATGCTTGTCCTGAGACTTAAGAATATATAAGAAATATTTTTTTAATTTTAGCCGACAACATTACAAGAAAATCAAGAACTGAAGAAGAAAACAAAGACTTCAATATCAATAAACTTTTAATAAATAGTTTCTCATTAGTTCCTAATATTTACAGCCGGTTCACCATTCACATATACTGTTTCTATTCTTTTAGAGCACATTTTAGGCACAAATTAATTGGCTTTTTTTCTGAGGCAAACACCAGATTTCTTTGCATGTTAGTGGCTAGTGGAAAGGAGTTATTATGCAGGAACAGTAAAAAGGTGAGAATATGACAAAGAATACCATTCAAGTTTGGTCATACAGCTCAATGCAAAATGATGGAAAACTCCTTTAAATAACATTTACATGGTTTTCAATGCTGTAAGAGAACACAAATGGTCCAAAAGTTGGCTAAAAACAAGTTACAATGACTAAGCCTGTAGAACATACGTGGATTTGTCTTGAAAATAATTTTTTTAAAGTAACATAAAAATAAGAAAACCATACAAATACCAGAAAATGAAACGCACAAATTAATAAAAATGCACAAAGACAGAAAAAAAGTGGCACCTAAAACCAAACAAAACCCAGAGATCGGTTTTAAAAAAGTGATCTGAATGCACTTGAGGTTTTCTCTGGAAAATCAAACGTTAATGTTGAGATCTGATAAAAGTATTCAGAGTTTCTCACCAAATGGAATTCTGCCACAAAATTTGGGGTCTAAAATTACAATGGCGTGCCCAGAAAAGCTTAGCTCTAATAGAAACACCACGTTAAGAGTATAGTATTATACCACAGAACTTTGTAACCTTGTACACCCTACAGTAGCAGCATGTGTGATATTAGATTCACTGGATCTAGCGATGCTCATCCAATCACATTTAAGCTATTCCACCCACATCAGTGCTTGCGATAATATGAAAACTAGGTATGCGGTCAGTAAGCTTGTAACCCTGCTAGCCTGTTGTAACATGGCAGTGCTGACGTTCACAGGGAGTTCTGGTGGCGAAGCAGACGATAAACCAAAATCAAATATGCGCAGGCTCCGACAGGAGCGATACGTTTGACCCTTCTCAGAGTGTAGTCTTCATCTGGGTTTGGTAATTGTGATGAAAAGTCACTTAAAGGCAACTTTTACTCCCTCTGCAGGAATTCTGACACACCTCTTGTGAGAAAGGGAGAGGAAGTACAAACTATTTCATCTGATGTACAAGAACAGAACGTATAGTTTGAAGGAGCATGATACAACAGCAATGACTGTGTGAAATGACGCTGATGACCTTCTTTCGGACATTTCTTGGTTACATTTCCTTGAGGGTTCGGAAAGACGACACACTCTTCCCTAGAAGCGTCTTTTAATCTGTTAAGTACAAAACCAAGAAGAACCAGTAGAAAGCAGCACATCAAAAGTTAGCCTGTAACGTCACGATAGACACGTTCCCTGTTGTTACGGTTACCAGGTCTTTGGACGAGGAACATTTATACAATTGAAACTCTGAAAGAGAGGAGAAAAAACACACAAAAAATATGTAACAATAAAAATGAGGAAAACCTTCACCAAGTCCATATCAGCACACAACTGTCAGCTTGCATTTCCCTCCAGCCAAAATGTCCTTTGCTCCACTTTCTGTTCCTCAAGGCCAAGGTCAGCTCCCAGTTGGCCCAGTTACGCACTTGTAATATGCGCGCCAGTTCCCACAGCTCATTCTGCCTCCGAGCTGCAGGGGAACAAGAGTGATGTCATCTTCTGTAAAAAGGTGCACTGCTCATGTGCGCCTGGGCAGGTTGGGGTGGTGATTGTGAGGGGGTTTGGGGTCCGTGCCCGCCCCCCTCGTCAGTGGGGTTATACACTGCTGTCCTCCAGTAGAGGCTCCTTGCCCTCGCAGGGTCCGCCCTGCGAGCTGTGTAAGTGGCTCTGCGCGCCATTGTTGTGCTTCTTGTAGCTGCTGGGCCGCATGTTGGGACCATTGTGCTCTGGGATGAAGAGAGCAACCAGAAGGGACAGCAAAACCGAGCATGCTCCGAACAGGAAAGGAGGGCCTGGGATGATGGCACTCTGAAGGGGCATGATACACAGAGTTTTGTGGGTCCATGCATGTTATGTAATAGAGAGAGATTTCTCATGTCTTATCACCACTCACCTCATCTGTGGGGTTGGCCATGTTGGGTTTGGCGCCCTTCTCTGGGCTCTCTGCGGGGTCTATTTCACTGAGCTCCACGTGAAACAGGTAAAAGACAAAGCCATAGAGCGCAGGACCCAGACCGTTACATAGTCCTCGAATTCCTGTGATCATCCCCTGCACAACACCTGACAGAGACAAAGAGACATACTGAATGAGACTTTTTTTCCCAATCACATGTTGTCCCAATCACAATATTCCTGTTTTTACTGTAGTTTTGATCAAATAAATGCAGTCTTGAGCATAAGAGACTTCTTCCATAAATATTAAATAAATCTTACCGACCCCAAACATTCGAGCAGTTGTTTATGTATTTAAAATATTTTGTATTACTTTTAGTAGTGTATTATTTTACATTTATTTAAACAAAATAATATGTAATACAATATAACATAATATAATAATTTAATATACAATAATTTTACATAACATGAAAATAATTAATGAGTTTATTAGTATCGACCAAAATTCAGTTCATCCCTAAATCAAAAATGTAATAAGGTCAGACAGTCATTATCGGGTTAAAATAAATTGAAGGGGTTTGTTCTGCACAGGCCGATTATATATTATCCTGTTTTTTTTTTTACACGCTACCAAATACATAAATAGGCATGAAAAATCAACCAGTAAATATGATTATTTTTATGGAAGAAGAGACTAAATAGTGATACAGAAACATTAAACTAGCACATGAATGCAGTGAATGACCCATCAAAATTAAATATTCCATGAAATAACAATAAACAGTGACTTATAATTATTCTGTGGCTAAACTAAATGTTCTGTGTATGGCTGCACGTGTCTCACCTTGTTGGTCAGGGTCTGCGTTGCGGGACACTATGGCACTGATTGCCGGGAAGGTGATGCTGGACATGGCAGCAACAGCTCCAGCGGCCCACATCATCCTTAAGGGGAAAATAAACCATCAGACTCTCACACACACAGACTCTCAATCGGTTTCAGTTCACGTGCATGTGTAACTAGATTCAGGAACATGCACTGATCCAAAACACACACTGCAGAGGTCATGTTTGTTTGAGTTCTAGCCAAAAGACACGTGTAATGGGCATGATAAAATGTCACATAAGCAGGACATGCCATCTTGAATGAAATCCATTGATTTTCTTCATTTATCAACAACAACAAAAAATGTTACATAACAGTAACTAGCTGTGAAATATCTTGGTAAAGTGCTTTAAAGTAAAAAGTCCAATTACAAACTGTGACTTGAAATGTACCATGTCTAACTAAGAGTTTGCTGCCCTCTAGTGGGTTACTTTCTAGATGATAAACTCACCAGGGCTGGGAGCCAAAGCCATACCAGGCCAGCTGTAGGATCTGAAAGCCAAGGCCTAACAAGATAGTGTTCTTATTCCCTATGGAACGCATCAGGATTCCCAGGACAACCGTCTGCACAGAGACATAAATCATTACTTTGCAAATCTTCACTGGCTTCCCTTTACAATCTAGCACCCTAATGTAGGGGTGGGTGACTTAACAGTAGACATGATTAACCAGTAGAAATTTGTCAACTGGTAGAGATTTTGGACTATCGCCTCTATTGCGGTTATGCTCACGTGACGTTGCTGTGCTGCATGGTGACGAAAGCTTATAGCTTCCATGCATTAAGCATCGCGGTCTAAAAAAAAGTGATTTTAAACCGTTGAAACGCAATAAGCAGCAAAAGGGAACTCATTTCACTATATGTGCATGCTATCTGAGAGACACACGCACATGAAGCCGCTGCTCATAACACGCGTGAGCATGTCTCAAAATGCCCGTTTTTGCAAGTATCCTTGTAAACATTAATTTATTCCTTAAGTGAACATAAACAGTTGAGAAAGAAACGCATGTGTATATCAGTATATTGGAGCCGTGCATTTGGTCTTAAAGTGACAGCAGCCTAATAAACATGCTGACATTAATGTTAATCAAACAACAAAAGAGAAGATCTCTCAAAGCTCTTGACTGAATCACTTTAGAATAAATGTATATTTAATTTACACATTGAAGATATGCAGAGTTTTTTTTATACATTTGATTACTTTATACAATTTATGTAGGCTAGTATTTTTTTGTGATATTGAAATTGGTGACAATAATTAATTTCAATGGTCTCAAATTTTGATGATATAAAACCTTATGTAAAGCAAAAACAACTTTTTTTTTATGCGATGTATATTGTGTGTAATATTTTTGAGTAATTTTCCCTCAAAGATTTGGATTGTGGTCGTATCGCACACCCCTAGCCTGATGCACTCGCACAGTGAGCCGATTAGTATGAATGAACACATGCTGTGCTGCTCAGAGTCAGGCGCTACAAACTCACAATGGAAGGGGTGGGAAAAAATCCTGGAAACCAACCTGAGCCAAGATGGACAGGATTCCCACCACAGCAATAAAGGCAGCAACTGTTTCTGATGTAAATCCAATGACCTGGGAATTCAAAATTGGCAGTTTAAGAACATATTTCAATTAAGATTTTAATCATTCAATTCCAGAGCGTTTTTAGTTAGCGGCTGACAGACCAGTGAATCTAATCGCCTCAAACAGCGTTATTTTAGTATTATTTAGATACTGTTATAGCTATATTTGAAATAGCTTTCATTCTTATATTTTTACCAAAAGTTTTAATTTTAGCTTAATTTTTATTTTGTTATGCTTTTGGTTTTATTTTATTAAGTTAGTAATTTTAGTACTTACTAGTAACTAAAACATTTCAGTAAGTTGAAAATTTTGCATTTATATTTTTGTTTACATTTTTCATCTAATATTTTTTTTAAATAATATTAGTTACGATAACAACACTGGTGTGAAATAACCTTTTGATTTTATTAATATAAAACCCTTTAACATCAACAGCATACAGTGTCGTTCACGCTGTTTCCTTATTTAGACCTGCTTAATTTCCAGTAATTGTCAAACTGACAGTAGAAGAAAAGAAAGTGTTACATAATGATGTTTCTAAGCATTGTGTACATGCATCCACAAAACCAAACAAATCTCTGTTTTGAAATATGGGAAAAATGCCTTCCGCAAAACGGATGCCCTTTAACTACTGCAGAAGCTGAGTGAGTTAAACACCACATGACTATCTCAAGTTATTTCTAACTGTTTACTTGGAGGGTGAGGGAGCCTAGGTGAGGTATGACTCACAGATATGTGACTCATTTTTTGGGTATTTGCTTAAGCAACAACAAGGTTTGAGTGTTTACATAATTGCCAAAGCATATTCATGCAGTAGTAGCAACAACAGAGATCCACAGAGATAAACAGAGATAAAGGTGTGCACTGTACCTGTCTGAGATACAGGAAGAAACTGGAATACTGTCCAGCCTCAGGCAGGTAGGACAGGAAGACTGTGATGCAGATCAGGAGAACCGTGGAGTCCTGGCCCACCTTACGCAAGGACTGTGAACAAAAGAGTCCCAGAGAGAGCATGAGAAAGAGGGAGGAAGACACTGAGCGAGAATGAGTGGGCAGGAGCACAGCAGAATGATTCATTTAATAAGTGACAGACGACATCTTCGCCATTCTTCTTCAAATGCCTGCTCATGTTTTGTTTTTTTCCCCAAAATGGAATTCACAATGGTACTGATTTGAGGCAACAAGGCAAACAGAGCAGGAACATGCAAAACGACATTTTCGAAAAACGTTTTAGATTGGAAAATATAAAATATGTTATAATAGTAACAATAATAATAAAAGTTATATATATATATATATGTTTGTGGTCGTTTTTTTAAAGATTTTATTTAATGTTTTTAAAATAAGTCTAATGCTCACCAAGGCTCCATTTATTTGATCAAAAATACAGTAAAACAGTAATATTGTGAAATTATTAATTTTAAAATAACAATTTTCAATTTTTTATGTATTTTAAAACATTTCATTCCTGTGATGGTAAAGCTGAATTTTCAGCATCATTACTTGCCGGCTTACTCGTCTTCATTGTCACATGATCCTTCAGAAATCATTTTAATTTGATGATTTGGTGCTCAAGAAACATTTCTCATTATCATCACAGTTGAAAACAGTGGTACTGCTTACTATATTTGTGGAAACCATGATCATTTTTTTAGGATTCTTTGATGAATAAAATGTTCAAAAGAACAACATTTATTTGAAATAGAAATCTTTTGTAACATTAGAAATGACTTTGTCACTTTTTTGATACATTTAATGCATAGTTTTTTTTAAGTTTTACATATTACTGATCACAAACTTTTGAATGGCAGCGTATATGTGTTAAATAATTTATTAAAGCAACACAACAAAAAAATGAAACAACTAAAATTAAAACTAATTGATAAGTCAGTTATCTGACCAATTATCTCAACCCTAAAACTAGACCATCAATCAGGTACCAACAACCTTATCATGTGATAGACAAGGGTCATTGCATCCCCATGACTGTACTAGCATAGACATCAGTGACTCACTGCAAAGGGGTCTGCTTGCTCCCAGGAGATTGGGGCTCCCCAGGAGGCCGGTCTCATCTTCTCAGGCAGGGACTCGGGAACCGCTACCAGGATAAAACAGATGTCTAGCAGGGCAATGGCCGTGGCAAGGATCACCACCAATGTATCTCCATACGCCACTGACAGGTACGCACCGATCGCTGGGCTTGTCACCAGACTGGCTGCAAAAGTGGCCGACACCTGTGGGAAAAATCGAAATCAATCAGCTGTGTTGACTACAAGGAAAATGTTGCATTGACGCAATTAACACCTTAATGTAATTGCAGGGCCAAAAAGGAAACCACAGACGACTGTCAAAATAACAGGAAACCAATATCCGGCGTTGCTTTTGCACATCCAAAAGTTGGTTACAGCACAAGATAAAAAAAAATCATGAGTCATGTTCCTCTGCTCACCAGGCCATATGCTGTGCTCCTTTCATGCTCCTGGGTGATATCAGCCACATATGCAAAGATCACGGAGAAAGTGACCGCAAACACACCAGACATGGAGATCACCGCAAAGTACCACCTGTAGGATCAGACAACGAGAATGAGAAGAATACCAGAAAAAAAGATCTGATTAAGTCTAAATTTACACAGCTTGAAATGTTTAAAATTAAAAATTAAATTAGGATGATAATATGAACAAATCATATTGTTTGTCAATCAATCAATAAATCAATGACTGTGCCACCTTAGGGTTAAGCTAACAACAGTGTTCTTGTTAACGAAAACTGAAAATATTAAAAATCATTTCCATTAATTTAAATGAACCTGAAATAAAATAAAATTAGAAATGTTGCCTTAGAAACTAACTGAAATAAGCTGAAGTACTAAAATTACTCAAATAAAAAATAGAATACTTTAAATAAATATAAAAATAGTCTATTAAAAACCAGATCCTGCCTAGACACAAAAAAAAGGGCAAACACTTTTATTCAGTAGAATCATGTCGAACAATTTTACTTCTCAAAATGTTCCAAAAAATGAATAAAATAAAAATGTAATGTAAATAAAAAATAAATTAAAATAAATAAATAAAATGTAAATAAAAAATGTATTATAAAAAACATAATATATAAATATAAAAATATCTATAAATATAAAAAAATAAAAAAATAAATACATAAATAAATAAAAATACAAAAATAGCCCCCCGGGAGAAAATTTCGTACATTTTAAAGATAAATTAATTAATCTGGTGCACTTCGAGTCACTCGAATCTGTTGTTAAAAATAAATAATCCACCCGCCAACCACCCATATTCTTTGATTTAAATATCTGCATCTGATCATAACATTACAATGATAATATAGTAACATATCACACTGAAGTGGCTGATTTAAAATTAACATTTATTTAAATTAAAAGTTACATTTCCTTTATAGCCTAAACAGAGGCTTTACTCCCTTCAAACTTAAATGGTCAATGTTTCATTACATCACTGTTTGAAAACACTCTTATTGGAATCATTTTTGTACCTTTATAAAGGGCATTTCCCCCCTAATTTTATTAAATGTATGCTCTAAATTTCATTTCAAATTCTTACATTTTATCAATACATTCAATTAAAATAATAAGACACTAGGCTGTTACCAATCAAATTAAATAATTAACATTGAAAAATTATAACTGTATTAAATGAGATTATGAGATGGTTTTAAATATTTTTTTAATATTATCAACATTATAACTACGGATTGTTGAAAAGAATGATACTTTGAAACTAAACCGCCAGTAGGAGGCAGCAGGCGACCGTCTTAATGAGCGAGTCATTGAGTCATTCATTCAAACGATTCGTTCAAACGGCTGATTTATTCAGAATGAGGCGGTTTAATAATGGGTAATTGAATCTTTGACTCAAGCGATTCGTTCAAAACGCTGAATCATTCAGTAATAAATCATGGCTGAGTGTTCCTGTGAGATGTCAAAAACAGTCATTGCGTCTAAAATGTAAGTAACTTAATTTTAACTATTTGTTTATTGAACTGTTATGAAATTAAAGCTGCCGTCGGCAACATTTTTTTGATCATATTCAGTGTAATCGACACTATAATCCGACAGAACAACATAAATAAGGTGGTTTTAGAAAAAAACCCGAGCTTCTAACACCACCTGGAGCGTGTTATTTGTTTTGCAAAAATCCAGCGCTCCCGCTTCATCAGGTCCAATCAGCGCAGGGGGGTGTGAGATCTGACTGTCAATCACAGGTCGTGCACACGCCACAGATCCCCCCTCACTCGCGCACGTTAATATCACATGCACACGCCACGCCTGAAGTTCGCCTGGAGATTGCATGAAGCGTGATGGCGGAGAGAAAATCTACTAACAAGCTTCCAATTCCTCGGTTATTGCTATCTATGGCTAGATTAGCCAGGGCAGCCTACCTCCGAGTCCATGGTGTTGATAGATGCTGAAGAGACGGACGCGTTCACAGAAAATCAGGTACACACGCACAGTGACGCACTGACGAGCACGACCTCGATGGGAGGGTGCTCGCTGGTAGTGGGGAGGGGCATGAGAGTTGTAAACATTCAAAATTTTGGCTAATCGACCCAATCTGCCAGACTTGCCGACGGCAGCTTTAATATCTCGGTTTCAATCGTGATGGCATTGAGGAAAACAGCAATATCTGGTCGTGTGTAGCCTATATTTCTTAACTATAATTAATATGTTAAATAACTGCGCGAGCCTCAACAAGCACAACTTTGTTACCGTCCGTACATTGGTAGGCCTATATTATTATCAACTATAGGCTATCAATCGCCACTTACATTAAATGAAATAAAACAGAATCTTCCTCGTGTTTTCGGTGATTCCCTAGTTTTTTTTTAACTTTATTATATTTTATATCACTTTTCCCTTAAAAACAAAAACACACACACGTGTCCCGGACAAGCGTTAATGTCGAGTCCTGATATGTTTTCCTTGATTGGGTTTCCCTGAGGAGAATTACGTTGATGAAAACGAAAGTAAAAGAGTACGCAGGTTCATTGCGTTTTACCGTGATGAGAGTTTCGTGTCTTTATTAAACTCAACACATTATAATGATTTATCTGTCTTCCACCCTCGATTGAATTTTTATTACTTCGCGATACGGTTTGAGAATGGACACAAACGGAAACCGCAACAGAACCGTCACGGTGGAAAAAAAGTATATGAGCACGTGACTGTCTGTCCGAGTTTTGTCGAGAGGCGGAACGAAATTTAGCGGCCGCCTCATAATACTATATATATATATACATACATACTACACACACAGACACATTTAAATAATATATTGATTGTCTCAGTAGGCAACTGTTTCATGCAATAGGCTTACCATGGGCTGATCTTCATGAGAGGTATGGGCGCACAGGTGAAGAACACAGTGAGCAGCAGGAAGGACTTCCGGCCCCACACATCTGACAGAGCACCGATTAATGGAGCACTCAGGAAAGACAGCAGGCCCTGAGTGAATACAAAACCACATGACTTCCTTAAATGGCACATTTAATCTGAAAGTTAAAAAAAACAACTGCAACCAGAGCCTGACCGGATCTGACAAACTGTTTGGATCTTAAAATTTCACAGTAACATCCGGGTCCGGTTGGATTGCAGAATCTTGTTTATATCGGTGAGGTTGAAAATGGAAAATTCTGTACCCATTTCACCACATTCAAGGGCATCACTGTATGACCAGGGTTTATCATAAATAAACATGGCAACATAAGAGTAGCTAGCTCTAATCATGACTCTTATCTCTTGTCACATCAGAAAGGGAGAAGTGGAAAAGCATGAGTAAACGTGAATGGCTGGAATCAATGTCCTACCTTGACACCATGAATAAGTCCATTCATCAGGAATGTGTGCTGAGGGAATGTCTGATGTAACACCTGAAACAAAAAAACAGATTGACCATAAAATGTATGCTGTACATATATACAGATAATCTGTTGGGTACAGAATAACTAGGTTAATGATTCACTAGATTTACTCCATGGCAGAGCTCATCAAAGAAGTACTTCTACTGGCCGACACTTGGCAATAAGGATTGGGTGATACGTCAAATATATTTGCACTGATTTCATCGCATTCTTAAAATAAGCAACATCAAATGAACATCACAATGTTTTTAATGCACTTTTAAACTAATTTCAAGATTGTTCTATCTCTTGTGAGTATAGCAGACAGTGATGCGTGAATAGTCTCTTATTTAAACTTCAGATTTCATTTAATCAATAAAAAACATATATGAAGACCTCCGATGCAAAAGCCTTTAAAAGCCACCTCTGTCAAAAATGAGATAGGCCTAATAATATTGAGTGAATGCTCACCGCACATAGTATACGTTCATCTACGTCAATACTTTCACTTCAAACTCACTAAATCCCAGCCTCAGCCCATTCAGAAATACCAGTACTTGGGTACAAAACCTATACAAAGGAGCCTAATAACATTTTTAATGTTAAACAAAAACTTCAGACGGAATAGAGGCTTTTGCATCTGAAGTCTTCGTATATATATATTTTTTTTTATTTATTAATTACATAATCCATTATACAATCCATTCCCACATAAACTAGTGTCATTTGTTTTTGCTTAACCACCATGGTACAAAACATAGTGTTTTGAACGTGCAAAGAACTGAACAAGCCATAACATGGCAAGTACAAGGCAAGGCTGTATGCAAACACAAATGTTACTTGAGCATTCTGAGATTTGATCTGCTTTCTATTTAAGGCTGAACATAAGATCAGTCATTGCCGTTGAAGGCAGGTGCATACCTCTAACTGGAGCAATGATTCCCACGGCTTGATTAATCATTAAACACACTGTATCCAAGTGTCAATGTTTTACATAAGTGTACAAAAGAGATCTGTTCTCTTATGACTGGGAAACAAATAAATTCAAAGAAAGTCTTCAGTTCCAAGAGGTCAACATTAGATATAGGACTGAAGTCCAAGAGGCCATATGCCTTATTTTTACAGTGGCATGTTCATTTCTGATAAGCTAAAAAATAATTTTGCAAAACATTTCTTAGTTTTCTATAACTGCACAGCTAGGGCATATTTTAGAAAAGGGAAATTATACTGGTTATTGATCACTGTTTGCTATAAATAATTCCTTACATATTGTCCTGCAAAAATCATTCTGCTCATATGTAGGTTGGATTCATATAATGACATATAATAACAAAACCTGATACTGTTACTTCTTTATCAGTCACTGATATTCGTCATGGAAATGTAAACAGTCTAACAATCCCATAATGCACCTGTGAGAAACGTTCAACTAAATTGTGAAAAATAAGGAGCATGTTTACCAGAGCTGAGATCTTACAATCCAAAAAATTATCGACATTCAGAAAAGGGAATTTGTTTCTCCACTTTCACTTTTTTCTAATTTATTTAAGAAATGATGGGTAATACTCCTCTAATCACTAAATTCAGGCTATGCCCCACTTTAAACATGAGAATGAATGTTGTGAACAGAATGTTCCTACGCTCTGTTGAGAGATGAAAACAAAGCATGTGAACACATTTCACCTGCTGTGTTAATTTGAACACTCAGCTGAGCACTCAGATTTTAGGACACACTGAAGCAGAGCTCGATCGCACTGTCTGAAAGAGCAAAACTGTGCCACTAGCTGAGACGATAAGTCTTGTCAGTGCAGCGTTCATCTGGAAGGGTTTGTTAGGCTCATTAGTGCTTCAATATCAGCGGCTGCTAATCAAATAAAAGCCCAGAGCATAGAGCACTGAGGCGACTCTATGGCTCAACAGAACCAACTAAATGCAAATCCTCCTCCCACATTGGGAAATAAGGAAAATGAATAAGCAATTTATCCAGGACTATTTAAATTTCAGCCACTACCAAAAGTCTATAACATAGCCTCAAAAACTGACCACTAAAGAAAATACTTCTTTTACATTATAACAAACAATAAGAATAACCGTTTGAGTGAAAATGTCCACATTTTAATATTACATATAATAATCAATTTTAATAGTCACAAAATTTTGTTTTAAATATTTCAAAATCCTAAAACATTATTTCCCAGTTTAATTAAGCACACACAAAAAAAAAACCAGGTTTCAATTTGGTCTTTTTAAACTGTGGCCGATGATCGATATCAAGGCTCATACAATAAATCTATATTAGATTAGGGTCCGATTCTCACTATTAACAAACTACTAACTACTACTTTTGCCTCAAACTCCTAATTACTGCTTATCAATAGTAAGGTATTGGGTAGGATAAAGGGATGTAGAATATGGCCATGCAGAATAAGGCATTAATATGTGCTTTATAATTACTAATAAACAGCCAATATCCTAGTAATATGCATGCATATAAGCAATAGCATATAAGCATATAGACCCTAAACTAAAGTGTTACCATATATTGTGTTGACACTGATCAACAGTGTGAAATCAGACATCAAAGAATTACAATGTACAATAGAAATTATGCATAACTGTTTAGTACTTTTGTAATGTGCCATAGAAGTTACGGATACCATTTAAAAAAAAGTTAGTTAAGTCGTTATTTTAGGTAATTATTATTCTTTCATTGATCAATAAAGAGTACGGTTGTGTTCACAGCTCTGTTTTCTGTTCGACCATTTTACATTTTACAATGTTTAAATTCATTCTGCTGAACAAACGCAGAACAGACAGATGCCAATGCCAATATTTGCAGATACTGATATGGTAACAAATACACTGTACAGTACATCCCTAGAAACAAAGTAAACAAAGCTGGAAATATCTGATACCTGAATTTAATAGCAGTAAGCTGAACGGGTCAAAGTACCGTTCAAAATTTTGGGGTCAGTAAGATTAAATACTCTTATTCAGCAAGACTGCACTGCATTGATCAAAAGTGAGTAAAGACATTTATTATGTTACAAAAGATTTGCATTTCAAATAAATGCTGTTTTGCAGCATTTTAGTCAAATAAGAGACTTCTTTCATAAACATAAAAAAAATAAAAAATCTTAGACCCCAAACTTTTGAACAGACGTGTATATATGACCAAATATACAAATATATTCATATGTACTAAGCTTGGCCTGAGTGGACCATATTTTGGCTCTGACCTGCAGAAAGAGTTAAACCCAAAACTGCTTTCAACTCATGCATTATTCATCAAAAGGAAACAGCAATTCCACTTTGCATGCAGTGTAAATTTAAGGAAACCGTTACAGTGAGAGCCATGGATCATGTAGCATGCTGTGACTGTACTGGATACAGTGTCAACAACAGTATCATACTGGCCGGCTTAAAAACAACTGGCACTACGTTACAAAGTAAATCACAGGTTCGGCTTCATTTATAACCATTGTGGCCTGACAAACCCTCCAGTTAGCCTTCAGAATAAAAAGGTCATTTTTAGCATGACACTGTTTGATGTTGTTTTCATATCGCTTGGTCAATTATACTCAGCCAACACAATGCATCCCTCATCAACTAAAAGAGCATCATTCTGCCCTCTTCATTTGATCAGGATTCATTTATTCATAAATTTGTACGAGGCTTCTCGGATCTGGGCGATGGGAAATGTCACTCCTTGTTATGGATACAAAAGGAAGGGAGAATGAATGCAAACATTCATGGCTCGTAATTCTCTCTGATCTGAAACTGTGAATGAGGGCGATGAAGCAAAACTGGTTTACCGTAAGCATGGGAGTGGTGAGCAGTCCCCAGGCGAAGAACTCCAGGAAAATAACCACCACTGCATGGTAGACACTAGGCTCTCCAAACCCCTGTGGCTAAACAAGGAGGAGTTAGTGTTACTACAAACAAACAAAATACAGGAAGTAATGTAGAGGAACATGGATAAAACAGCAATAAGGAGAAAGATTGGAAAATGAGAGAAAACATGATACACATTACAGACCATAAGCATTTTTTTTTCATAACATATGCTTTATTACCATTAAATAAACAACAGCATAGTGTGCAATAACAGGGTCCAACAGGCATACAATGACAGACTTATTACTTCACATTTATTTGCTCTTTATCTGGTGTACTGCAAAAGCTTTCACTTTAACAAATATTAGATGGTTGCCTGGCCCTAAATCAACCCCTAAACAGCCAAAACTACCCTTATTGAAATTGTACAATTGAAAATCGGAAGTCACTTAATGGTCCGCAAGAAAGCCCGCACTAAATATGTTTAACAGCCTGTAGATTGAACACAATGCTACAGATCATTAGAAAGGGGAGTAGTTGATATGACGGACCACCTGTCAAAAAATGATTGATTGACAGGTGCCACGCCCCTTCCGGTGACAGGTCCCGCCCCTTCCGGTGACATGTCCCGCCCCTTCCGGTGTCCCGCCCCTTCCGGTGACAGGTGTCCCGCCCCTTTTGACTTTTGATTGACAGTTTGACAGCTAGTTTTGACTTTTGATTGACAGGTTGACAGTTAGTATGACTTTTGATCATGTTTTGACAGCTAGTTTTGACTTTTGATTGACAGTTTGACAGCTTTTGATCATGTTTTGACAGCTAGTTTTGACTTTTGATGTCTTTTGAAGTCTTTTGAAGGCTTTTGAAGCCTTTTGATATTGACAGAAAGTGTTATAACAATACGTGATGGTATCTGACAGCTAGTTTGATGCCTTTTGAACATGACAGTTAGTGTTTTTGAAGCCTTTTGATCGTTTGAAGACACTGTGATTAAATAATACGTCATGGCTATATGACAGCTAGTTTTAATTGTTTGAAGCCTTTTGAACATGACAGTTAGTGTGTGTTTTTGAAGTTGGTATCACACACACGATCCTCCCTACATATTCCTGAGCGTATCCGGGCTGTACTGTGAAACTGATAAGAAAAAACTGTGGAAGTTTATCTCACACAAATGTTGAAAAACCATTCAGTTCTTTTAAAAGAATATAAATGAAATGTTTATAAAGATCTTACTAAAATCTCACACCAAAAGTTTAAATAAAATGGAGTCATAAAAACAATTGCAATCAGTTAAATGTTTATAGAGTAAAAAAAAAAAAAAAAAAAAAAACAAAAAAACATACAGGTTATGAAACAATCAGTTAAATGTTTAGAGAGTTGAAGAAAAAACATACAGCTTATGAAACAACGCAATAAATGAAACGGGTTCACAAAAATAAAAAATCATCTCACATGTTTAGATAACTAAAGGGCCTCTTTACACCAGCGTTTGACCTGCGGAGCTTTCAAAAAGCACCAGCCAAAGGGTGTGTGTGTGTGTGTGTGTGTGTGTGTGTGTGTGTGTGTGTGTGTGTGTGTGTGTGTGTGTGTGTGTGTGTGTGTGTGTGTGTGTGTGTGTGTGTGTGTGTGTGTGTGTGTGTGTGTCAGAGAGTCACACAAATTCAGTGATCAGGATATCAGGTGCTGAGTTTATAAGTATAATCTTAAAAGTTTAAATGATATCTTTTAAAAATACAAGATTGTTTAAATGAAATCTTTAAAGTTTGAATAAATACACATCTTCTATTTATCTTTTAGAAGATTACTGTAATGATTTTGTTTAACGGTTATTAAACAATGTCTGTTCAAAAACTGTACTTAGTCGTCTTAAATCTCATTTATATGAAAAGATTTTGTCCGTGTGGAGTTTCAATTTTGATGGCTTTCCATAGCCATGATGATTTTTGTACCGTAACTGCATATTCGATCATGTACACCTAAACACGCTGATCTTTCTGAATTTATTTCAAAGTATAATCTTAAAAGTTTAAATGATATCTTTTAAAATTAAAAGACTGTTTAAATAAAATCTTTAAAGTTTGAATACATACGCATCTTCTATTTACCTTTTAGAAGATTACTGTGACCTAAAGTATTATTTTTACTAAACAATATCTGTTCAAAAACTTTAGATTGTTGAAAAACTGTACTTAGTCGTCTTAAATCTCATTTATATGAAAAGATTCAATCAGCTTTTTTTGTCCATGCAGGGGTTTCATTTTTTATGGTGGGGGCTTTTCATAGCCATAATGATTTTTGTACCGTAACTGCATATTCTATCCCGTACACCTGAACACGACCATCACAGAAACCTACATTTGTACATTTTCAAAAATGAAATAAATAAATACATAATTAAATATCATTTCTAAGCTGTATTGCACGCGCGCACACACACGGTTCTAAAAATGAACTAATCTCTATGTGCATCATGTCACAGCGTATGTAATGTTAGTCTGCTAACGCCTTTCCAGAGCCAAAGTTTTGTTCGTACTAAATTTATTTCAAAGCATAATCGTAAAAGTTTCAATATGATCTTTTAAAAATAAAAGATTGTTTTAGTTTGAAGTTTAAATTTCTTAACTTTCTTGCTTGAAAAAATCTTTAAAGTTTGAATACATTCATATCTTCTATTTATCTTTTAGAAGATTACTGTAATGATTTTGTTTAAATTGAACCTAAGGTATAATTGTTATTAAACAATGTCTGTTCAAAAACTTTAGATGGTTGAAAAACTGTACTTAGTCGTCTTAAATCTCATTTATATGTAAAGATTCAATCATAATTTTTTGTCCATGCGGGGTTTAAATTTTTATGGCTTTCCATAGCCATAATGATTTTTGTACCGTAACTGCATATTCTATCCCTTACACCTAAACACGACCATCACAGAAAACTACATTTTCAAAAATGAAATAAATAAATAATTAAATAAAATGTAAAAAAAAGTTTTAGCTAAATAAATATATAAATAAAAACACCTTACATTTCCAGAGAGGTGAAGTAGTTCTTTATGCAACGATAAAAAAACAATCCAAAAAGCAAATAGTTTAAGTTGTCAAACAAAACACCCCCAGATCCTTCAGAGATAAACTACAGTGTGAACTGAAGCTTCAGGATATAGGGTAACAGACCAGATGAGTCTCGGGGGACAATGTCACAGTAAATCTAGTCCGCGTTCCAGAGTACATCCAGAGTTTTATACTAAATTCATTTAAAAGCATAACCTTAAAAGTTTAAATTAGATATTTATATATGTCAATAAAAGTTTTATTAAAATCATATCTTCTATTTATCTTCTTAGAAGACTTATGTATTATTTTTACTAAACAGCGTCTGTTCAAAAACTTTAGATGGTTGAAAAAACTGTACTTAGGCGTCTTAGATCTTATTTATACAAAAATATTTCAAACAGTATTTTATCCATACAACATGTTGTCAAAGTTTGTCACAATGTTTTGTTGTTGCGTTATTTTTAAGAAATCCGAGGACTCTACGTTGCTCTTATTTAGACTAAGTTGTATCATCGAGTTAAATGTAAATTTGCAAATCCAAATGATAGGAAAACTTTATGATAGGAAAGTACGGACAGCGCCTTTGACCAAGCCTCTACATATGGGGCACTTGCGTAGAGAAGGCGCACATTCTTTGCACACAACTAGGTGACCACAGGGGATGAAGACAATGTTCACTTCCTTATCCATGCAAACTTTGCATGTGCGCTCCTCTTGAAGTCTTCTTAACTGTTCCTCCATAGGCAAGTCTGAAAGATCTTGACTCGGTGATGCAGCTTCATTTGTCTGGGCCATCAGTTCTCTCAGCAGGCAGACATCATTCTTCTTGATCCAGTTGCGGAAGACCTCTGCTGCTGCATTTCCTTTCGACAGGACTAACTCAATGAGCTGCCCTGTCTGCTGCTTGACTGTAGTGTAGTTACGAATAATGTCATACTCTTTCTGTGAGATGACGTTCTCCTCTAGAAGATGGTCCATTAAGCACTGCACACTTTTTATCCGCTGTGACACGGCAAGATGATGTTTCTTAAGAAAAGTAAGAAACTTACTTTCTCGCTCCTCCTCTCTCTTCTCATCTTCCGCACGTAGTAAATCAGACACCAATTCTTGAACGGTTTTGTAATTTTCTCCACTTGCGAGAATTTTGCTTTGAGCGGTTTGCTTCACCACAGGATTGTTCATCATCACTGCATCTTCTCCAGGACCCAGGTGTACAACAGCTGGATCAACAAATTCTCTTGAGTCGCTGTCTCCATTAGTCAATAGCTGTTCAAATAGTCTTGGAAATCTTGCTTGAATCTGATGAACAAACTCTTGGCCCTTTTCTTGCAACAGGTATTCACATCTTGGAAACCACTTAGCATGTTCTCTCCATGGATCATCACCAGACTCCCAACATCTGAGTCCACCATCACAACAAAAGCACTTCACGTCATCATTACGACCAACATAGTAAAAACCAGCCTTAGCCAATTGGTCTGGTCGAACAGTTATTCTTGAGGGCCAGTTGACAAATGTGAGCAACCTTTCTTCACACTGTTGCATTGCCGATCCATTGGAAAGGCCGCCACCAGATAAAGGTACATTATCTGCACGGTCACCTTGAACGAAGCGGCAGTTGGGGTAATGCCTCTGGTGCTCTGATGCTGCCCGATCTCCCGGTTCCCAGTTGCTAAGCTGGCCTCCACAACTGAAGCAAGCCACTCTGTCGCCCTGGCCAACGTAGTAGAAACCACTTTTGGCAAGCTCAGCTGGAGCTAATGTAGCAAGAGTCCAATTCTGAAAGGTGTCAAGGCGTTCCAGTTCCCGACGCATGCCAGGATTGTGACAAGTCGGAGGTCGCTGGTGAGACATATCCTCAACTCCACGGGAGGAAATGGGGCTGGAGAGGGCCAGGTTGCTGAATGCCGTGTTTAAGTAACCCACCTGCTCCTCCATTTGGCCTGAAAAAGATGCCGTGGTGGTTGATGTTACGGCTGTCGCAGGGTTGGAAAGCTGTAAGATGGCTACGTTGCGAAGCGGGGGAAAAGGCAGAGTGAGAGGACGACAGGAGGTTTGCGGTGGCGGGTAAAAATGTGACCACAGGGTGTGTCCACTCAAGCCCTTCTCTCTGCTGGACATCCCATGACTAGTGTCTAGTCGTCCATGACAGAACACATAATCTTATTAAACTTATTAAATACCCTCTATGATGCAGGAACCGATGCTAAAAACAAAATCAAACACCACAATTTCAAAAATTTAAAAATCACCACACAATTTCAGGTATTCACATCTTGGAAATGGTTGCCACCTCGGGAATACAGTAATTAAAATGCAGAAAACAAATATTTAAATATTTAAATATTTAATCTTTTAAATCATGTTTTTTTAAAAATTATTCTAAATATTATTATTATTATTATTATGTATACTATTATAATACTATTATTATGAGCTCAGACATTACCACAATAGTCATTTTTGTAATTTTTTTTATTTCAACATTATACTTTCGAGTATACATTGAAGTAGTGAAGAAAATGATAGACCGGCAGTACATAAAGTAAAACGACGTTTACAGATGGTCTAACCAGAATAGAAAATCTCTGCAGGCTATCATGTTTTGCTCTAGGGTATAGTTGACCAGACTTTCAACTAATTCACCAACGTCAGTTTTTGCATTTTTTGACACCAGTGACACGCAGAGATCTGTTACAAAAGTCCATATAGCGAGTATCTCGGTGATTTCGAATTCGTCACAACATTCACGCAACACATCCAGAACTTTTCTGAGGATTACGCCGTTCGGCTCTTTGCCGTTGAAAAACATGGGC